>NC_048407.1:13368442-13373368 GCF_013103735.1 Etheostoma cragini | reverse complement strand
GGAAAAACAGACAATTTTTTCATATTTCCTGTGCTTGTCTGTTACTTCTTTCATATTGGCAATAGAGATAAGAAAATATCTGGAACAGAAATTGATTGCCTATTTGCCACATTATACCAGGTCCCTGTTAAAATTATGATTTAGAATGAATATCCTTTTCATAAACTGCTAGCAAGACGGCCCTCGTGAAGAAATGTCCGCGGTTAAACCATCCAAGGATTGCGGGCCTGCAAATATGGAGAAACTGAACTTTATTTACTACTTACTGAATATTAGAAATAATTGAATACAGTGTACGCGAGGTATTAATATATTAAAAAACCCTCACACTTAATGGGTATTTTATGGGGTGCATATCAATATTTGTAAGACTATATGGACAGCAATGAAGCTACATACATGCATTGTTTTATTGCTAGATTTACATGTCTGGATATACATTCTACAGAAGAGGCATGTAACTGCATAGTTAGTTAACAGAATAAAGAAAAAGTGGACAATAAATAAGGACATAATACAACCCAGGTTAATATGGGTGATTACAGTAAAATGCAGATGAAAACTGTAGTACTACAAACAGAGGCTTTCTAAAATAGAAAATATATTACAGATTCTCCGCATAATTGTGCTGTTATTCAGGCGTCTTTCCTTTCCATAAATAGCCCATCGCTATTGAGCGTAAACAGTAGCGTTTAGCCCACACACAATATGAGAGCTGTTTCCAGATGTAAAGATGACTTCACGGAGCTACTGGGAGGGATGAGTATGCAATTTGTATAACCTGTCAGAAAATGACCAGGCAAAAACTCATATTGGGGTATGAAAACAATGTCAAACTTCTAACTAACTAGCTAGCTAGCTAATTAACTAACTAACGAACTACTTAAACTAAAAGCAGCTTTCTTTATTATTACGCTTCCACTTGTTGTAGTCCTGCAGGTTTGACGCTATTGTCCTCGATTCATCTCGCGCTTCTGTGGACGAAATTATTCTACAGCTAAGAAACTGGAATGGTAGAAACCGAAACGGCTTAAAAAGATTTTACTTTTTTTAAAGTGACAGAAATGAAAGCAAAGTGTCGGAGCTTGAGGTAGCTAGCTACTTACCGAAACCTTTAATGTTAGCCGCCGCTGAGCAAGTTCCGAAGAAAACGGTTGTCTCCAACACAATCAAAACACAAAGACAAAGTGTCGCATTAGATATTTTCAGCATGGTGACGCCGGCAGTCTTTTTGTTGGACTCATAAAGGTCATAAAGCTATAGACTGCTCGAAAACTGAACTCCAAACTGAAAGTGATCAGATTATAACTAACATGATCCAGTTCTCCCAACTGTCAGTTGTGTTGAGTGAGTCCCGCTCGCTCCGACGACGGTAGCCAAAGGGAAGGAGTAGACTTCCGGTTTAAAGTATAAAACAGTCAAAAGTCATTATTTAAGTGTAACTTAAGTATTTATTAATAATAACTTATTTTGGAAATGTTTAGTGTAAACCAAGGTATAAATTACTAAGTCAAACATACGAAACCAAAACATTAAAAAATTAAATGGAAAGTTAAAAATGATGTCAGCTAAGTAAAAAACAGTAACACTAACGTAAAGATTATTAAATAATAAAATATTAGGTCAAAATTCATATTATTATATTATAAAATTCATATATTCATATTGTCATATATTGTGGCCAATGCCTTACAGGTGGTGGACGTGACGTAACATTTATGGTCTCTTTAAGCAGCAGTTTTCATGTAACGCTTTGATTTTGAAGGCGAAATTACTCGTCTTCCGTCTTTGCCTTTGCATTTGATTTCTCTTGTCGTTGGTGCCCTCCCTTCACATTCCCAGATAGTCCGGATATTTTTCTCCAATTACCTACTACACGCCCACTAAGTAGTTTGTGTCAACAGAAACGCACCCACGTTGTTCTTATTCACCAACAGAAGCGAAGGTGCAGCACAGCGTTGATGATTGATTTGTGTACGAGTAGTAGCACTTGATGTTTTTATTTGTAAACATAGCATCTGGTTTGAATTATTAATCTCTTCGCATCCTGCTGTCTGATACTGTCAAGAGAAATTTGGTCAATAGCTTGGCTACATTTGCTCTCTAATTTTCTCCATTATTATTTTTTACACAAAGGCCTACAAACTCAATTGTTGCCAGAGAGACAATATTTCTTGTTTTGTCTTGTCAGTGATGTACATCATTTGGAATTTCAATGTGAAAAGATACCAGAGATAGCAGAGATAGCATTCAAGGTTGAAAAGAGGACAAAAACAATACATTATCCAAAAGGACTGGCATAAACTGCAAACAATTGACCCTGCAAGTGGGTATAGATAATATATGGTAAGATATAATTACTGTCTGAATTCTTTGAACTCAATTATTTTGTAATTTGGATGTTCTAGGAGGAAATTGTGCATTATGGCCATGCTGTGGAGAAATTCTGCTTTACTATTAGACTAAAAAAGGGAAGTAATTGACAGACTGAAAAGAGAAACTGGAGGATTTCCCCTTTATGTCTTCGACTCTTCTGTTGATTCACACAGCAAGACTCAGTGACACAACTGGCATCGTTAGGCCTAACCTCAATTTATTAAAACACAAAGAAAATTGTGCAAAATACATCTAAAAATTTGCTTTGCATCAGCAGACAAAAGTGAACAAGAGAACAATGCAATCCTCAGTTATGCATTACACGGTCTGTTACTTTTAAACATACAAAACACTCTTATCAATATACAGCATGTGTACTTAAAAAATACAATAAAATACATAAGTAATACTGACAACATTGCTGTACCACGTGTGTAGCTTGAACAGCTCCTGAATTCTGAATGAAAAATACAAAATGATCACACACATCACTGTCATTTCTATTTTGTCATCAATCTAGCTTTTATTCATGACAATGAAAGTTAAGTTTGACCTTGACAAGTAGGCCAAGATTTTCTTCCACCTGTTTGAATCTTGTTAAGTAAAACCTTTCTTTATTATCCAAATACTTTACCCAAATACCATTAACCACCTTTGACAACCATCAAGTGCTCAGTACCTCTTTTAACAAGTCAAGTCAAGCATCCCTTCTTCAACATTGTATTTTATGTGAACTTTGTTAGTTTAGAAATTCAAATTTGGGCTCTTCATTGTCATCACAAAAATATCTTTAAAAACATTTGTGTCATTTAAAGGGGACATTTCATGAATTTCACTTTTTCAGTGCTTGTTTTGGAGTGAATACCAACCCCAAAAACTGTGAAATAAAGAAAATCCAGTCAATTTCTTTGTGGTCTGCCAAGCTCAGAAAACAGGGGATTCAATAGAGAACAGTAATAATAATAATAATGATAATATTATTAATAATAATAATTATAGAAGAAAAATAAATTGTTTTGAGCATTGTAAACACGTTCTAGTAGAAATCCAAAATACAAGTATAAACCTGAAAATGAGCCTGATATGTCTCCTTTAAAGGGTTTGAATGAATAAAAACGGTTGACAGACACTGGGATCCTCCAAACACATTGTCAAACTACAAAACAAAATCTTTCCTGTCATCATCTTACCACTGTCCCGAGGAGTCACAGCTTTACGGTGTCATATGTCATTAATACCTGATGGTGAACGGGCGAGAGACCAACAGAGAACTTCAAGGAGTCACTGCTATTCTCCGGAGTGAGCCTCCAGGTCTGCGATCAGCACATTTCCATCCGACTCTGTAGCCTGTGAGCTGGTTTGTCTGTAATAAGCACTGCCGAGATTATGGAGCCCGCGAAAACGTGAAGTGTTCCTCTTGTACACAAACCACATCGCTCCTGCCAGCAGGGCAAAGATCAGTACAGCCACCAGCACTGCAGCAGGGATGATGCCATGATGTAAACCTGAAAGACACAACGTGATGGCTTTTATGTTGTCATATTTTTGTTTTAATGTATGGTCTCTTGGAATTACACGTAAAAGACATATACATATATATATATTCAGTGGTGGAAGAAGTATTATTCAGATCCTTAACTTTATTAGAAGTACTAATACCACACTGTGAAAACATTCAATTACAAATTAAAGAGTGGTATTTAAAACCTAAAGTAATAGTGTGTAAGAATCAACAGCAACATTTATTTAAAGTGACGTTAAAAGTAACAAATATAAGTTATATATATGATGTTTCAAGATTAATATTCCTACTGCAGTAATGTGTATGTTGCATTTTACTGTTCCAGGTTGTGCTATTTTTAACTCCTTTATATACTGTTGGGTAGTTTAATCTACAGCAATGCATCATATTCTTTAAGAACATTATTTAGCTTTGCTGCCATGAGAGAACCAAGTATCACTTAAAGAAAAACAGCTTTGTTTCAGCTTTGTGATGAGGCATTTTCCGTCTAATCAAATGCAAATTCACCAAATTTGGAGATTTGTCACAATTTAAAACAATGCTCATGCTTATTATATGGCACCTCACCACAAGTGTAAATCATTTGAATTAAAGTGCACTTTACCATTTAGCGGTTCCACTTCCACCTCAGCAATTACATCTGCAACAGAACACATACAGTGAAGTTCATATAAGTTATCGTGTATCATCTTAGGTATTCATACCACGTGGTCAGGGATGTAGTGGAGCCTAAACGCACGTAAACGCCGTTTATGCACCTCTTAAAATTCGGAAATGGCGTTTACCCACCTCCAAAGTGCGTTTAGCCTTTTGTCCCAAAGCCATTCTAAATTAAGCTTCTGTTGTTTTAGTTTCATATTGTTCATTATTATTTTCATAGGTTGTTAAACCTAAGACGAAGTCTATCATATAGCGCTTACTGTTAGTGTTGACGGTGTTTGGGGTGTATTGCCCTCAACGTTGCCTTCCAGGCAGCGTTGCCTGGTAGGCACTAGGATCGGGCAATGGTTGGGTGCCTTGAAGTCACG
>NC_048407.1:13354908-13368342 GCF_013103735.1 Etheostoma cragini | reverse complement strand
TGTAAAGTGTCTTGAGATAACTCTTGTTATGAATTGATACTATAAATAAAATTGAATTGAATTGAATTGAATTGAATTTAAAGCTCATTGCTATGAAATGTGATCTTGATAAAAAAAAAAATCCTTTTTCTGGGATTTGGGGTGTTATTTAGTGTCTCTGGTGCTTCCACACACATACAAACTTGGAAAAAAAACTATCCATGCTGTTTTGAGTGAGATACAGGTTCCCGAATGTCCTCCGCCTTCAGTCTCAGGGTGAGCTGTTCAAAATCTGCACTGGTTTCTTTCTACATAACTAGCCGAGACGAGGTGGCTAACCGTAGCACATGTTAGCGCTAGCATGCTAGCTCATTCTCAATGGCAAAACACCGCAACAACACACACTAGTTCACCATATTCTACAAAAGAACTACTCCCTTGTCCCTGTTCTGCAGGTATTCCACAAGTGAGCCCGCGTTTAGAAGAAGTCTCCCAGCTAATTCTGCCTTGTACTGGCCAAGAGTTGTCTAGGTGATGATCTTACCTAGCTACTGCGCATGTGCGACTCCCTACAAAGATAGTATAGAAGTGAGATGTCTCAGTCTGTAGCTAAAACAGAGACCCAAACACACAGCCTGAAAACAGGATTTGCAGCAATGTGCAGTACAACAAATGTAGGGTCCATCCATCCATCCATCCATCCAGCGTTTTTTGAAAATGAAACCATGTAAAATTATTCTGGTACAACCTCAAAATACAATTATGAACCTGGAAATAAGCATAATATGGATGCTTTAAGTATCTCCCAGGCCTGCTTTGGAGAATGATGGTTCATTGGAATTGTGATTTTTAAGCTTGGTGCCAGCAGAAATAAGTTGACATCTCACCACATCATCATTTTGGTCACCCACAGCCAAGGCAACAAATTTACAATATCTTGTATGAGTTCAACACAGGGGACCCAAGACATTTCAGAAGGCCTCCCTATTCAACTTACCTGAGATGGTTTTGCAGACGAAGCCGAGCCGCTCGGTGCACTGTGACAGGTGCCACAAACCGTCAACCACCCTGGTAGTGACACAGGCATCCGCAGTCAGCAACGTGGAGTCTGGGGCTTTGTTGGGCCAGTTGGTGTAGTCCATAGGTGAACCATCCACCCAGGTCATAGAATCAGCTAAAAGCAGAGGCCACAATTTAATGAAATGGGATTGCAGGTGATGGGGTGATCATATGATGGGTGTGAGAGATTCTTACTGTCAATGTTGAAGTACATCCCCAACCACACGGCGTGGTGAAGGAACCCCGACGACCACAGCTGCTCCAGAACAAAACGATTCTCTGTCTCACTCTCAATGGTCAAGACATCTGAGGTGTTGACTGGAAAGTGACAGCAGCACAAACAAACTCACAACTACTGTGCAGTTCAAAAGAATAGTTTGACCTTTGAAACTCTCTGCAAGAAAAACAAATGTGAATATTTACATTTTATTTGTATTTCCTTTAGTCATTTGTTTTTTAAATTTTTGGGGGGGCATTTTTGGCCTTTATTTTGATAGGACAGATGAAAAAATGAAAGGGGAGAGAGAGAGGGAATGACTTGGGGCAAAGGGCCGAAAGGCGTAGTCAAACCTGGGCCTGCTGCGTCGAGGACTAAACCTCTATATATACTCTACTAACTGAGTTATCCGGGCGCCCCCCCAGACATCTTTAATTAAAAACTCCACCACAGATTCCTAAAGCATTTCAGAACAGCTCCTGTATTTAACCTGTAGGGGGAGTATGTATTCCATCCTGAAGATTATAGTGATTTAATGCATTTTCAATCATACCACTGTCATCTTACTAAAGCAACACATCCATTACACAGATAATGGCTACAAAGGTAAGGAATAACTACGATTATAAATCCCTACCTTTTTGCCTGCAGTGCTCTCTTGACTCCTTGAATGTAAGTTTTTGCACCACAGGCTCAAAGTTGTAACAGCCATGTCCGAATTTCACCCACGTGGAGGGACACGCCACCTCATATGAGATAAATGGTTTACTGCCTGAGAGAGAGAGAGATAGAGAGAGTGAGAGAGAGAGCAAGAAGAAAGGCAGAAAATGGTTTCACACATTGTGAGTGACAGAAACTCAGCAGATGAGGAGCTCAGATTTTCCTTGAAGTAGCACTGACTTGGTGGGGGAACATGACACAGGGCTCCTGGTAGCAGAGTTTCACAGTCAGCTCTCCGCCAGCCTCCGTTCACGTCCATGTACACACATTCTCCCGTCACAAAGTTGTCATCGTCATCGGCTGCGTCCCAGTGTGTGTACACTGTGTCACTGCCATCCGACCACTGATAATTGATGCCGCTCTGTAAGCAAGCACAGTCACCATAGTGTCAGCGAAGAAGTTTCACTTGTGGTGGCACTCTGCCAGTAACCCTCAACACTTAATAATATCTTTGGCAGTTATGCTTTCAATTATACATACATACATAATATTATATCAGTAAATTATTTTACTTATATAAAAGCTGCAGGTTGGTGAGTGCCAAGTACCATATATACTACTACTATAGTACAATGGTAATTTGTGTCTGCAATGTGTGGACTATGTATCCACTCCCAATTCTTATTTCACTGTGCTTACTGAAATTCTGTACCCAGGGACTGTTTTCTAATGTAGAATCATTACAAAATGTAAAAACTAAAACTAAAATAGTTTTTAAAAAAACTCTCAACATCGACACAATATGTCCCATGGTTTAGTAAACGAGGTGCATGTTTCTGAGGGTGGATTCCAGGTAGTTATTCACCAGAAGTGAAACACATTCAGTGTTTCTCGACCACGGTACAATATTCAACATGATTTGCAGCAGTCATAAAAGTTACTAAACAGTGAATAAAATACTAATTTGTTAGTACTGAAATAGGATGGTTCCTGTGTCAATCAGTGCAATTACAGTTAAAAGACCAACATTATTGGCCAATGAGACAAATGAAACAAGATCATGCGAGATAAATAATAATAATAAAAGAGACAGCAATACTTGAATGTCAATATTTAGGCTCTGACTTTCTGCATGGGAAGCACATGCCTGATTAGAATAACTCTACATGGACAAAGGCCAAAGAAAATACCCTGGATACGTACAGCTTTAGACATAAGTCATTACTGTAGGGCTAAAAAAATAACATTTTAGCAACTTTTGGGAAACTACAGTCTGTTGTTTTACACTTTTTCATAAGGATAAAATAAATAAATACTAAAAGCTACTAAGCTAATTAGTTAGCCAGGCTCATTGCATCCCCCTGTTTCTATTTTTTAATGTTAGGCTAGCTAACTATATACTAGTTACTACATAACAACAGCTTCCTATTTACTTTACAGACATCAGCGTGCCATCAATATTCTTATTTAATTCTTTCTAAATAGATGACTGTATTTTCCAAAATGTCAAACTATTTCTTTAAAGACGAAATGTGGAAAAGCAGACAAATGCACACAATGTCAACTGTCCAACACAAACATACAGCAGACATACACAGTGCTGAGGTATACAGTACATATTGCAGGAGAGGATACATACGTCTTGACTATACAGTCCAATCCAGTGGGGGACTGCCAATCTATTGACAAGGACAGTAAGGAAAGCCTGGTGGTAGGCATCTGTAACGCTCACTAGGTCAGAATCATTCTCTATGCACATATGCATCGCGTCGTACCAGCTCATGTTGCCAGACACAACTTTGTAGCTGCGGCTCCTGTACTCAATATTGTCAGGGAGAGGGTGGTGATAGGAGTGGGTGGGGGGTTTGGATGTATCTGTAACAAAAAAAAAGAGGCATAAGAGAGGAGTGTGTGAAGAAGAGTAGAAGGACTACTTTGAGGCATTGTTGTTTAGGACATACACAATCAATGGATCAGTTAGAGAAGTAGTCTGATATTTTGGGTTCATTCACTTTCTTGCACTGGAATACACACAAATCGTAGCACCATACTGTTTTTGTAACTAAACAACCATATGTAATGTGTTTCTTTTAGAGGTGCTGCCAGGCTAACTGTTTCCAATCTGTATGCTAAGTTAGGATAACTGTTTCCTGGCTGTAGTTTCATTTTTACATGCAGATATGAGAGTAGTAACAAATCTACTTATCTAACTTTTGGCAAGAGAGGGAATGAGTGCATTTCCCAAAATGTTGGAACTATTCAACAATTAAAGCAATTAGTTATTTTAATCACACAACACAAAGCCACATTAATGCAGAGATCTGGTGTACCCACGGAAATGTGACTAGCTACCATCAGTGGTGTCATTGTGTGTTCAGAGTTTATTTCTTTAAAGTTCAATATATTTCAACTTGGCATATTGTATTTCCCATGAATGTGGCCATTGTGACTACATGCTATCTTTGCACTCGAGGATACGGGAAACAAGGATCTCTGGGCAAGTTGCGCCTACCTTCTACAGCTTCCAAAATAAACAAGATTTTTACATAAATTGCAAACAGTAAAGAAAGTACCCAACTGGAATAACACACATGACTAACTGCATGGGGCTCTACACATGGGTCAATACAAAAGGTTGAAATACACCAAAATTGACCTTTAAAGATACAATAAGTAACTTCAGAATGCAGATGTGGGAACATTTTGTGAAGTGAAAATGTCACAGACTCAAAATTAAATCCATATATGACATACTTGCACTGTTGTTGATTGTTCCCCCTATAACCACACTCAACAGCTGTCACAGTACACTTTTAAACCACGGCTACAATGTGAAAGGTTAAACCACTGGAGGTCAGAAAAAGACAACATTTCCAATGAGGGTGTTAGCCTTTAAATGTCATTGTGTTTACTACTTTATTAATGTGTTTAATGATATATCTGTAGTACAGAATTATAAGTTTTGATGATCTTCCTTTATTTGTGGGCCAGTTCCCCAGTATGTGGCAGTGATGGAAGAAAACGAGATGGAGCGAGAATAACTTATAAGACAAGTGCATCAGAGACCATTCAGCATCAGAAAGCCAGAGTGGTTTGACAGAAAAAGACAAAGACAGACATGCTGAAACAGTCAAAGAGGTATGGAAAGACAGACAGTGAGAGACAAAGATAAATAAATTGAGTGAATCATACCTTGAGGTTTTTCACAAACAAAGCCATACCCACTCTCGCTGCATTTCTCATCGTACCACTTCCCTGTCAGGTGGAAGTTGTGGTTGTTGGACAGAACAGTACACAATGGCTCATCAGCAAATCCAGTGAGCCACTGATCCTCCTGTGAGGTCATAAAGTACATATCAATACTTGTCTTGGCTCGCAGTACCCTGGTCAACTGCAGTTTAAGAACACAATAACTCTGTAAGAATAATGATTTACATATATTATCACCCTTCCTCTATGTACAAAAACAGACACACTTTAGCTTAAAGATTTAGAAGAAGATCCTTTCTGCAAAAGCTTCTTTTAGACTTGTGAGGGATGATGCACATTCACACACACAGTCACAAACAGACATTAAAGGTGCCCAGCTACATGTATTTCTTTACTTTGTGGTAATGTCTGACTTTCTACCGTGGACCTTGTCATATTTTTTGTGGAAAGAATGCCTTATTTACCTTGTTTCGAGTCATTCTAGCGTGGTATAGAAAGCCTGCAGGAAGACTCAGCTCTATTTGGGCCGATTCTCATTAATATTCAATGAGCTAAGCTGCTTGACTCTGACTGGCTAACAGCTAGCCAATGAGAGCCTGGCTATCAGTATCTTTTACTCAGTGCAACTGTGCAAGCTCATGAATAGTAATGAGCTCCGGCAACATGGCATCAGACTAACCAGCTTTTGGAATTGGCCTGATTTCTCTGCTTATTTCTTTTCAGTGGCTAGAGCTGACAGAGGAGGTAGCAGTTCATTTTCACATTCATCACATAACACAAACACATATGGACCTAACATATTTCAAAAAATGCAAGTAAAAAGTTTTTTTTTGTGTGGCAGGGCACCTTTAAAAAAAGACAACAAATTGCTACAATTCTAACAGTTAGCAGTGTAGGTCAACCTAAAGTATTCACAGGCGCTTACAGTTAGGTAGCTCTTTGGTTCAATTGGAGACCAGTTGGTATAGCTGACTGATTTCCCATTGGTCCATTTCATGGTGTCCTCCAGACCAATCCACACACCTACAGAGCTTCCCTGGAGCAACATGGTTATGTAGGCTGTAGAAATGACGGTGTGACAACAAAAATATATAAAAAACAAAAATAAAAACATAAAGCAATGTTTCTTTCTGACATGCCTACTAACAGAGCAAGAGAGGCTAGCACTTTGCCCCTACCTTGTTCAATCTCGTTTTCTATAGCAACCAACGAACTAGCGAATGAGGAGCAGATGGACTGGGCATCTTTCCAACTCTTTCCCTCCTTTGGGCTGTCAGGCAGGTGAAGCAGGAGACACTGCCAACGCACACACACACACAAACACAAACACACACACACACACACACACACACACACACACACACACACACACACACACACACACACACAAACACACACTGTTGAATCACTGATTTATTTGGCTTATTTCACTATCCCCACTACGTCAGGATTCAAAGTAAAACAAGCATGTAGTCTTCTTTGATTGACAGAGAAGGATGTGATTTCATAAAACTGGTGTTTTGCAGCTTTATATATCTCTGTTTATACTGTATGATGTGTTATATGGACCTGTGTCTGCAATTAAAAAAATATATATTTTATGCATCGACAAAAGCTTTGCTTCTAATGATTCCTTTTTTTATAGAATATTTTTTTGAGATATATATTTTTTTTTTCACAAAATGGCTTTGTTCCATAATTGCTGATCATGCATAGAAAGGACATTGCTACAAGGCTTTTCATTCTGTTTAGTCTTGCTAAAGCCTCCATCTATTCCACCTTTTTTTAGGAAAAGATCAGCTAGTCTTGCTCTTAATGGAGGTTGACTGAGGAGGGCTGGTTGTTGTGAAGTTGTCAACATTACTCAAGAAAGAACAGTAAATGTAAACACAAGCATCCTGCTTCAACCCAAGTGGCAGCTGGGCATTTAGAGTAGTGACTGCTTAAGAACTGATTTGTATAAGAGATTAGGATAAAAAAGTTACAACTACAATTACAAAAAAAAAAGCAGATACCCATTTAAAATACTTTACTTTAACCTTTATATATGTAGCATTTACAAGCACTATGTAAAAATGTATACAAAACATTTTTCGTGCACATTTGTAATCCCGCTTTAGCTCTGCAATTTATTTTGTATTCTGTTTTTATGTAAACCCTGGCAGCATTCGAGATTTCCCCTAGAGGGAAAATAAAGATAACTTTAAACCTTATACCTGTCTTTTTACCAACTACCAATTTTACAAACATATATTGAGTTAAGGCTCTATGACAGTCAGCAAGTAATTTGAGGATGAGAGACAGGTGAATTTCACACATCCATGATGGCTGTTGTCACTCCCCAATGTAAGTCGAGGGCAGATTTAAGTTGTGCATGGGTTACTTTGCGACAAGTAAAGATGTGAGTTGCAAATGCGTCATTTTGCAACAAGTAGCACACACAATGCTAACTGTAGACTTCTGTAATGTCAACACAGTAAAAATTGACATACTTAACCAAGTTGGTCCACTGTTGGCTACAAGTTAGCATCAAACACAACAAAGGCTGTCAGTTGAATGGCATTTTGAGCTAATGTTAGTAATCAAACAATCACAGATAGCTAAAACATTTTTGAAATGATTCTCATCTTCTGTTATTGTTTGTAATGAGAAAAGTTCATTATTTCATGGATTTCACACATGGTGGTTTCACAAAACGTCGTTGCCGTCTAAACGGAAGGCACATCTGATGAAATATTTTGTCGTTTTCATCCGCGAGCCACGTGTAAACAGGGCCTTAGTCTGAAATAAGGTAAATAAATCAGTGATTCAAAAGTGTGCGTGTGTGTCCAAGTGTCTGAACCTTGTGTCCAAAGTACAGCCAATTTTCCGGACATCCTCCGATGTAGTGCGGCTCCCTGGGAGTCTCCACCACAGACACAGTCTTTCTCTTGCAAACGTAGCCATGGAGATCGCTGCATTTCCTCCGTGACCATTTCCCTGTGACATACCAGGACAACTTCAACACATTCTAGCACATTCTATGTGCAGGTAAAACATGCATCAGTGAATGTTTCTGCATGGGCATGTACTAACCTGAAGAAGAGGACATGGTGACACAGAACTTGTTTTTCCTTGGACCACCACTGGTACTCCCCTGTTCCCAGTTCTGAAATTCTACCTCTGTCTTGTCGCTCCACCTGCAAACACCCACAAATCTATTTAACAAACGGCCCTCACTGAGGTCCTGGTTTTAATGAACCTGCCACACAAGGCTCTATATTTATATATAATATATACTATATTTCACCTAAAGGGTAATTTTTTCTTTGCAGCTCAGCTCTATTTCCTATTTAGTGTCTTTAGTTTAAGTTTATTTTAATGATTTGTGCTTCAGTTGGCTTTATGTTCCTGGGTAACATTTCACCAAATTTGCAGCATGCAAGCAACAATTTGCAACATGATCATGTCCTCTGGCTCATTTTGACATGTTTCACTGATCAAAACACTACCTGTGAGTCGTGAATGAGCATTCAAAAGCCATGTACAGCTCGCAAATGTATCAATTTGTGAGTAGCTGCCCCCATCTGTTCCCAAGCACGGCTTGCATTTTGCTTTTGTGATTCTGGCCAATGGTTTAGAACTACAGGATTTCTTTACTTGAGACGGGGAACAAAGTGTCGACCCCTCTAATAGAATCAGTGGCAGCCAAAGGAAATGTTTAACAAACTTCAAAACACACACACCTGACCTCCTCCCCAGGCTGCCCAATGGACAGGCCAATCCACCAGTCTGTCGGGCCAAGCGAGAGCTGAGGGGGATAAAGTTTTAGGAACAGAGATGAAAAAGAACTTCACTTTTAAACCTCATCCTTTGCAATCCAGGCCTCACTGAGGCAGAAAAACGGCTTTTCAGAGCCTCTCTGACAAGAGTGGCCATTCAGGCAAACTCCTTGGCCCGTGCTTCCCTTCTTTCATGGCCTTGTTTTGTTTCCTTTATCCCCTCACAAGCCTCAACACCACAAGAGACTTCTTTAGTATGGTCCAAAAGGCTGCCGCCGAGAACAAGCCTTTTTATTACTCTCTGTGTGTGGGAGCACCCAAGCATGAAAGTGTCCGCACATGAGGTACGTTTTAACTTGTAGACGTGTGTCTGTAAACACTTGAGTTTGTATGAGTGTGTCAATTGTTTGTTTTCACTGTGTGTGTGATTGAACTGTTAGGAGAAAAGGCCTATTGGGCCCTTCGTTGGAGAACAGCCTCTGTGATTAAGTACACTGCTCTGGCTGTGTACTCCTGTGTGAAGATGTGCTGCACAAACAAAGTGTTAATGTCACTTAATTAGATGATAGGAGTATTTCCATGGATAAAAAGTAAGTGTTAGATGCATTTAATATTTAGTTGTTGATTAAAATATAGTTATTTAAATAACTGAAATACGTTTTTTACATTCCATGTTTTACAGTGAAACAAACAAAAGATATATATTATATATTATATTATATATATATTGCAACATGATTTAATTGTTGTTTGTTTATCCCAATAATATGATACACATTTGTGCTGTATGTATAATATTGTCTAGTAGAAGTTTTTTATTACTTTAGCCAACATAATTATATTCCAAAATTTAGATTCTGACAAATTCCTCACAGCCTTGTTTTTTTTTTAATAATTCACTCCCATGTTTTAAATGGGGAGGGAGAACAAAAAGAAATGTTCTGAAAAAATGAAAACTATTGTATGTGTGTAGTGCTGCAAATTACCAACTCAGAGTTATTATTAAACAGAAACCATCCCACAAATATATGGCAGCCTGGCAATACTGAAATTTTGTGAATCTAGATTTTAGCAGTCGAAATAACAGACCCCCCGCAAGCGCTCCTTGACAAAGTGCAGCTCCTCTCTGGAGTGAATGGACAGCAGGTAGGCTCCCATCATCTGACAGGCCAGAGACACGGCATCCCAATCAAAGGGCTGCTTGGCCAGCAGGTACTCAGCCCCGCGGTAAAACACCCAGGGCTCGCTCTCTGTGGTAGAGCCAGACGGACAAAGATAACGTTTTCAGGTAATCCAATTGTGAATAATATACCGATGGGTATAATAAATCAATACACAGTTCTAATTGCTTACTAACTAACATACTTCACATCTAATGATGCCATTCCACATAGAAGAAATACATTTAGTTGACTTGCATTTTTTTTCTTATTATATGTATTTGAGATTTACTCATACATCACTGCAGTCCTATAATCTATAAATCTTTACAGTCTGAACAGCATAAAAGAACCTCAAACCAGATAAGGAAAACTCCAAAAAAGGTAAAGCAAGATGCTGTTCCAGAGTAGACAGTTAGCAGAAGTAGAATTATAATATTAAAAAAAAGAAAATACAATGTTAGGAAAATAAGTATAATAAAAGTTAAGCATAGTAAAGCATAGCAAAGTATGGTATTATGTGTAATACGTTTGGGTTGCATGTGGATTCAGTGGTAAGTTTGCCTTTTCTGCCAAATGATAAAGGTTTTCTAGTTAAGCAAAGAAGGAAATGAAAATCCCACTTACGCTCAGTATACCAATAAGGTTTTATCAGTTTATCACCTGCAACATAAGTCAAAGTTTAGTAAGTAATGCAGAACTGAGGTGTCCATGTGCAGTATGTCGGGGGGGGGGGGGTATTAGTGGTTTTAGGGCTTTTACCTCTGGACAGCTTGCAGATCCACTCATGTTTGGTGTCACAGGGCTGAGGCATGAGAGTGTTGGTCAGGTCGCTGTACATAGCACAGTCCCTCCTGTCATCCTCTTCGTTCTTATCCGCTATGAAGGACGTCACCACCTGCAGCGAATCACACATACGTAAGAGCTAAAAGCATTACAAGTTCAGCCTCTGGAAATAACTTTTTGTTACAACAAGGCGTGAACATCTGTATGTACTTACAGGAGAACCATCAGACCATTGCCAAGCTCCGGGATGTTCAAGGTCCCTCTTATTTAAACCCACCCAGAACCAGCGACCCTCTGTTCTAAAAAAAAGAAAAAGGAAAAGAGAAGCAGAACAAAAAGCACAATGCAACAAGTCCATCTGAGCGAACCAAGTGTTTTAACCTTTTAAGCATTTGAGCTTTGACAATGGTCACTAATGTAGCACTTTACTAGCACGCTAGAATCTTTCCAGTTGATTGGAGGAAACTAACTGTTTAAATTTGTATTTTAAAATAAGCCATTTATGTGAGATTGTATGTTTAAATTTTTTGTTTTACCACATCATTGTAATCTGGATTATGTCATGATACTCACTGGAGGGTGGCAATAATACATTTAAAATAAAAATAATTATTACTGTACTTAGTTACTTGACTTATTTATGTTTTGTTGTTTTTTCTGGAGGCGTCCTGTAAAGAACAAATCATCTGTAGACATTTTATAAAACAATCCTAAACCACATTTCATCTACAAAAGCAAATCATTAAAATGTGTCCTTGCTGCTCTATGCACATAAAATAAAAACCACAACTGATGCATTTATCAGTTCCCATGACATTTCTAGACTGACAAGGAGGCCCAGAGGGCTGTACCAACCCTTCAAACATGGTAGTGAGGAGCTGCTTAACAAACACCTGCTCCTCATAGTGGTGGAAACTGGCCAGCTGAGCCCCGAGGGCTTGGCAAAAGAAGTCGGCTTCCACCCAGGAACGCTTCATCAGAACTTTCTCATCGTGGAACACCTAGAGGAGCAACACTTACTTTCAGCTGAGAGTTATGGTTTCTTAAATGGACAACAAACACTGCCAGTAAGGCTGTAGAAACAGTCTTTTTTTCGGTATATTTTTTATACACATATTCTGGGAATGTTTTCCTCAATTTCAAAATGTTTCTGGCATGAATGAGAATAATATGTCAAACTTTCAAAAGCAATATTAATTATTATGTACACATGGGGCAAACAAAACAACAGCAACATCATAGCCTTGCAATTCATGCGTTTTTGGTAAACACATAATGTTAAATCTACTTTAAAATCTTTTCTCAATTCAAATGATTATTTTGAGGCCGTTCTTTGTAGCAGGCAGTAGCTTTGTGGTTAGTATTTTCACCTTACAAATAACTTTTAACTTGTTTAAGCAGCTATTACAAGTTATATTAACATTTTTAGTGGTGGCTCCCTCTATTGAGTAAATCTCCTTCATGAAAAAGAAAAACACTATTGATAAAGATGGGATTTGAACTCCCAACCTTCAGACTGTGGATTAGTTTCTTTTTCAGTTGAGCTCTCAGAACTCTAAAAGTCACCTCAATATTACAACCAAGGTTTAACTTCACAAACTCGCCTTACTTTTGTGATGCAGGTTAGGTTACTTCATGGATAGATAAATGCATTACACTAAATTAAAGGGTAATTGGTTATTACTTACGTATTTGACTTATATAGTTGTATGTGGAAATGCCCATCCAGAATGGGAATGGAACCTGTGTCATAGTCTGCAGTGCTATCGTGTTAGTGGTAGTTTGAGCGTTGCAAACCCCTGAGCCACTCTGTTGTGAAGGCATAATGAAACCAGTCATAGCATTGAATGTAGAAAAAATTGATAAAAGTCATGGCATAGTATGTCAGAAAAAATATTCAAAAAGTCATTATACTGTGTCTAAAATGGGGGAAGTGATAGTATAGTATCTCAAAAATAGTCATAATATATTGAAAAATGTAACAATATAGTACGTCAACAAAAGTCTGGAAGAACCTGTAAACTCGACACAAAAAAGGGCTAGTTTGGACTGGCGATTGAACCTGGGTCAGGGTCTACAGTATCCATTTGCTGGTTTTAGTTGAAGAGATGCAATCCCCTGAACCACAATGCCTCCAAACAATTCAAATTGGAAATAGCAATAGCGTGGTATGTCGAAAGTTATAAAAAAGTCATGGTATAGTATGTAAAAGAAATTTAGAAAAAAGTCAGTATAGTTTGTCTAAAAAGGGGTAAAAAAGTGATAGTTTAGTATCTGAAAAATATTCGTAGTATGTTGAAAAAAACAATAGTATAATATGTCAAAGAAAGACTGGAAGAACAAGCAAACTTCACAAAAAAAAGGGTTCGTCCGGATTGGAAATGGAACCTGTGTCAGAGTCTGCAACGCCATCTTGTTGTTGTCAAAAAAATATTTATAAAAGTAATAGTAAAGTATGTTGAAAAAAGTGATCAACAATAAGTCATAGTATGTAGAAAAAAGTAATAGTATAGTATTTTAAAGTAAGTCTGGAAGAACATGTAAACTCCAGAAAAAAAGGCCGGCCCCGACTGGGAATTAAACCTGTTTATCTTGCTGTACT
>NC_048407.1:13353285-13354808 GCF_013103735.1 Etheostoma cragini | reverse complement strand
CGGACGAACCCTTTTTTTTGTGAAGTTTGCTTGTTCTTCCAGTCTTTCTTTGACATATTATACTATTGCTTTTTTCAACATACTACGACTATTTTTCAGATACTAAACTATCACTTTTTTACCCCTTTTTAGACAAACTATACTGACTTTTTTCTATATTTCTTTTACATACTATGCCATGACCTTTATCACTGTTTTTCGACATGCAATGCTATAACTGGTTTCAACGGGAAAGATTTAGCAGCAGAGTGGCTCAGGGGTTTGCTGTCGTCTAACTAGTGCAAACAAGATGGCGGTGCAGACTCTGACACAGGTTCCAGTCCAGAGGGGTCCTTTTTGTGTAGGGTTTGTTTGTTCTTCCAGACTTTCTTTGACATACTATACTATTACTTTTTTAACATACTATGACATGAGTCAAAGACACAAATAATAATCAGTTACCCTTTAATTTAGTGTAATGAATGCATGTATACATGAAATAACCCAACCTGAATCACAGCACAATGGCTCACTGGCTCAGAGGCTTGCATTGCTTCAACTAAGATCAGCAAGTAGGTACTGCAGACTTTGACACAGGTTTGATCCCCAGTCCGGACTGGCTATTTTTGTGTGGAGTTTGCCTTGGTTCAATCACCAGTATGGGCTTGGCCTTTTTGTGGAGTTTGCATGTTCTTCCAGACTTCCTCTGGCATACTACACTATGACTTTTTCCACTTTCTTCAACATACTATACTATGATTTATTTTTCACTTTTTCGGAAATAATTGTTGAAAGTCTCATGATGCAAAATGTAGTTAACTGTGATGTTCTTTTTCATATATCAAGTGGGTTTACACTTAAAAATGCTTGATTACTATTATATTTCAGCTGATAGAATGATGAAAATTGAAATTTGCAAGCTGAAATCTTAAATTCACCATCTGAAAGTTTTGGAGATTTGCAAGTTGCAATTACACATATGAAACCACATTCATTCTTCACAAACACTCCTGTGTGTCTTACCTGAGGCGGGGTTTGAACCCGCGTCTCTTAGTTGTCGGTCAGCGTTGTTCCCCACTAGACCATCTCCGATGACAGTACTGCCAGATAAACAGGTTTAATTCGCAGTCGGGCCAGGCCTTTTTTTCTGGAGTTTACATGTTCTTCCAGACTTTCTTTGATAAACTATACTATTACTTTTTATACTTACTATGACTTATTGTTGATCAGTTTTTTCAACATACTTTACTATTACTTTTATAAATTTTTTTTTGATAACAACAAGATGGCGCTGCAGACTCTGACACAGGTTCCATTTCCAATCCAGACGAGCCCTTTTTTTGTGAAGTTTGCTTGTTCTTCCAGTCTTTCTTTGACATATTATACTATTGTTTTTTTCAACATACTACGAATATTTTTCAGGTACTAAACTATCACTTTTTTACCCCTTTTTAGACAAACTATAATGAATTTTTTCTATATTCCTTTTACATACTATGCCATGACTTTCATCACTGTTTCAACGGGAAAGAAATTAGCAACAG
>NC_048407.1:13349482-13353185 GCF_013103735.1 Etheostoma cragini | reverse complement strand
TATTCGTAGTATGTTGAAAAAAACAATAGTATAATATGTCAAAGAAAGACTGGAAGAACAAGCAAACTTCACAAAAAACGGGCTCGTCTGGATTGGAAATGGAACCTGTGTCAGAGTCTGCAGCGCCATCTTGTTGTTATCAAAAAAATATTTATAAAAGTAATAGTAAAGTATGTTGAAAAAACTGATCAACAATAAGTCATAGTATGTAGAAAAAAGTAATAGTATAGTTTATCAAAGAAAGTCTGGAAGAACATGTAAACTCCAGAAAAAAAGGCCTGGCCCGACTGGGAATTAAACCTGTTTATCTGGCAGTACTGTCATCGGAGATGATCTAGTGGGGAACAACGCCGACCGACAACTAAGAGACGCGGGTTCAAAACCCACCTCAGGTATGACACAGAGGAGTGTTTGTGAAGAATGAATGTGGTTTCATATGTGTAATTGCAACTTGCAAATCTCCAAAAATTTCAGATTGTGAATTTATGATTTCAGCGTGCAAATATCCAACGATTTCAGCTTGCAAATTTTCAAAATAAATAAATAATACGATTTACACTTGCAAATTTCCACATTTCCATGGGGGAAAAAATTACTTGTTAACAAAACACATTTTTTAGTCTGCAGACTCTTCAGCTGAAATATAATAGTATTTAAGCATTTTAAAGTGTAAACCCACTTGATTGATGTAAAAGAACATCACCGTTAACTACATTTTGCATCATGTGACCTAAAACAGTTATTTTCAAAAAAAGTGAAAAATAAATCATAGTATTGTATGTTGAAGAAAGTGGATAAAGTCATAGTGTAGCATGCCAGAGAAAGTCTGGAAGAACATGCAAACGCCACAAAAAGGCCAAGGCCATACTGGGGATCAAACCAAGGCAAACTCCACGCAAAAACGAGCTAGTCCGGACTGGGGATCGAACCCGGGTCAAAGTATGCGGTACATACTCGCTGATCTAAGTCGAAGTAATGCAAGCCTCTGAGCCAGTGAGCCAAAGTGCTGTGATGCAGGTTAGGTTATTTCATGGATAGATAAATGCATTACACTAAATTAAAGGGTAACTGGTTATTATTTATGTCTTTGACTCATGTCATAGTATGTCAAAAAAAGGTATAGTATAGTATGTCAAAGATAGTCTGGAAGAAGGTGCAAACCCTACACAAAAAAGGGCCCGTCCGATAGGGAATTGAACCAGAATCACAGACTTCAATGCCATCTTGTGCGTTGCAAACCCCTGAGCCACTCTGTCACAAAACCACCCTGGGTGAAACCAGTCATAGTATGTCAAAAAAAGTGATAAAAGTCATGGTATAGTATATCAGCAAAAATATTGAAAAAAGTCAGTATAGTATGTCTAAAAGGGGGGAGGGATAGTATAATATCTTAAAAATAGTCATAATCTGTCGAAAAATGTAACAGTATAGTATGTCAAAGAAAGCCTGGAAGAACACGGAAAAATCAAGCACGGACTGGAACCTGGGTCAGGGTCCATAGTATCTACTTGCTGGTCTTTGTCCCCTATGCCACTGTTCCCCCGAACAATTCATGAAAATATGTGGTAATGATAAAAATAGTCATAGTATGTAGAAAAATGTAACAGTATAGCACATCAAAGAAAGTCTAGAGAACTTGCAAACTCCACAAAAAAAAGAGACAGCCCAGTTTTGGAATTGAACCTGGCTCAAGGTCTCAGATGCCTGCTTACTGGGGCTAGTGTGAACAGTGAAAACCCCTGAGCCACTGTGCCACCAAACACCATTGGTTGAAAACAGTCATAACACCGTATATCAAAGAATTTATAAAAATGTAATGTAGACCACTTAACATACACAAAAGAACATCCCAGGTAACTACAATCTGTGTCATATGACCTTCAACACAAGAAAGAGATCATTATTATTGAAGAGTTCTTCCCCGTATAACGCACCCAGAGGTCCTACCTTAAAACAATGCAGCATCCCAGAGTGTGATTCCCACCCTGGAGGACAGGGGGCGTAGGCATCAATGTGGTGCTCTGGCAGCTGGACATCATGGTAACTGCTGATGCTCTGCTTGCACACTGAAAAGGCCTTGTGGGATTTGCAGTCTTTCACTTCCCAGTGACCCAAAGCAGGGCCACCTGACATAGCAACACATCCACCGGCACTGACTAAAGAAAGGAGAATATGAAGGAGTTGAAAAGGTGGAGGCTGTGTTGTAGTCAAGACCACCTAAACCGAAACCAAGTCATCACCAAGACCAGAGTGTATCCAGACTGAGACAAGACCAGAGTTTGAGGGGTTGAGACTGAGTCAAGACCAAGACCAGACTAGTGCCAGACAGCCAGAACTTCTTCTTCTGTATTCGAGATATACTTTCTTGGGAGTGTGTGTTAAGAGGGCAGATAAGCGTTAACAGTCCAAATTAAAACATTTAGTGATATCCTTGCAATTGTGGTCTTGACCAGTCTGGAAATAAAATCCAGAGTCCTCTCTTTCTGAGACTTATACCAAGACAGGGGAAAAGGGCAGTCGATTCCAAGACAAGACCAAGCCCTTCAAAAAAGTGGTCTTGAGACCTGTCTTAAGACCAAGACCGATCTTGAGTACTACAACACTGGGTGGAGGTGTATCCACATCAAACCAAATCCCCTGCTCAACATAATCCCAGTATACTCATGCATGATAAGCTAATACAAATGTGCCGACCTGGTTGGTGTCTGTTCCAGTTTGTGAAGGTGAGGGGCAGCGAGGAGCCATTGTGAAGAAGCCAGCTGTACTCTCCCTTCTTTTCCTGGTCCGTGAGGCCAATCCAGTAATATCTGCTGCTGTTGGTCCCACTCTGGCTCAGCAAACTGTTAACAAATGCCTGTTCAAACCTGCCAGCACGAGGAAGAAGAGAGGGGAGGTGAGGGGAGAGGAGCCAATGTTGCCACAAACAAAACACAATTTATAATTTGTGGAATAAACCACCTGTTTTCCACAGTTAGGAGAGAAGCCTTGCAGTAATATCCCATCAGTGCATCTCCATAGCTCTGTTCGTTGCTAGTCACCGTGTAGCAGGAGTGGCCATGTCGCTTCCAGCCCTGCAGCATCAGCAAAACAACATCCCCCAATTAAACTCCATCTATGTTCTATTCAAGATGAAGCTTCTCTCTTACAGTATTCTTTGATCTGAGACTTCCCGATTTATTTAGACAACATTTAATATTTGAGATCACCTTTTCTTAACCCTTGTGTTGTCTTCCCGCCAACCATGAAAAAACGTTATTGCTTTTTCTGACATTTCTGTCACTTTTTCAATGTTGTGGATGCTTTTTTTAATGTTTTTTCCAAAGTTATTTGATATTCTAATGTTGACATTTTCAGCTTATTTCGAAGGCCCATTTTTTGTGATGAACAAACTGAAAATGGGTCAATTTTGACTCGAGGACAACATGAAGGTTAAATGGCGCTTTGAGCAAAATGCTAACATCTAATGTTTACTCAGTTCACAATTTTATTTTAGTCTGTTACATGTTTAAATTTCTCAAGTACAACCAAAATTAATTATTAAGCCTTATTATTGGTACATGTACTATTGAAAACGTTCAATGGTACACAGTCCTAATCTGGGGTAAAGGTTATTCTAAGTGTTGCAATTATATGCAAGTGTGTGTGTTAGACAGTGTGTGGTGGGAGTGTTTTGACAAGTGGTGTTAATTTGCAACTCGTTCAC
>NC_048407.1:13330232-13349472 GCF_013103735.1 Etheostoma cragini | reverse complement strand
CCCCCCCCCCACCACCACCACCACCACCACCACCCCCATTTTCCATATACAAACATTTACGTGATAGCACTCAAAAAACACTCAAAGCTTGCTTTAAAGCTAGTGTGTCTGCAGTCATAGTATCAACAAAATGTTACTACAGTAAACATTTCCAACCCGGACAATGTAGAGACTAAAGTTGAAAATATGGTTTTGTTTCCTAAAACCCCTGGGAGGAATCGTCAGAGACTGCTCGAGCATGTCCTCTTATATTGCACCTTCAGGGCCATTTCTGGCCTCATGCTTCAGGGTATGAAGTAGCCCGATGACTCAGGTCTTCTTGTAAACAGAATCAGGGAGCAGCATGAACTCCAGACAATACGTCAGCAGTGGAGTGAACCAGCTCATTGTGCTTCTGCAAGGGCAACTTGCTCAGAAGTTGAACTGCAGCAGGCGTGTGGCTCCGCCTCATGCATGTCCTGATCTGTATGGAGCTATTGTAACTCTGCAAAGCACATAATCAGCCTGACAGAGTCAAAGAAATAAGTCACTTTTGTCTCAGTCGGAAATAGACCAATTACATTTTTTTTAAGAAATAGGGTCAAACTATTAAACATTTACCAAGTTCACAAATCAGATTTTCTTACAAATTAAATAACATCCATGGCCTTTGATTGGAGGCTAGTATCACTTTGTCCCACGGCAACATTAAAATAGTTTAGATTTGTGTACATTGTTTCTGTTAATAATGTATTGTATTACGTGTCTATTTCATTATAATACAAGATGTATAATACAGATGTATTGTAAATAATTGAACATGCAATTGTATTTTAAGTTCCGTTAAAGAGGGGTGGAGTTGGAGTCACATTTGAACATTTAAAAATGTACTTGAAAGTAACGCAATAGTTACTTTCTGAAGTAACTACTTACTTTTATACTTTGTAACTGAGTAAGAAATTAAGTTACTTTTTGGAAGAAGTAACTTGTAACTGTTACTAATTACTTTTTAAAAGTAACTTGCCCGACACTCTTGAATCGGCCATAGTAAATGTTGACCTGGATGTATGTGCGTGTACTTGCACATACATGCATCATGTTCCTACCTCAGGGCAACCCTCATCCCAGGTCCCAGGCTGATGGATGTGGTTCTGGCTTTCTCTTCTACACACAGCAGGCAGCTGCTCATCACATGAGGCTAAAAGCCAATTACCTTCCTGTGAAAGAGGTAACACGTTACTCCCACTACTACGACAACACCCAATGAATGCATACAAACGTTAAAAAATAGCCAACACGATCAGATGATTTTTATTATGTGTCGATAACTTAATATTTTATAATTGATAAATAATCATTTGATTAGACAGTTGATGGTTTCAGCTACTCAGATTAGCGGTATGGCGCTTTTACTTGTCTTTAATTAATTGAATATATGTTGGGTTTTGAACTGTTTGGTCGGACAAAAACAGACATTTGAAGACATCATCTTAGACTCTAGAAAACTGTGATGGGCATACAGACCAACCAATGAATGAATAATAATATTCATCAATAGTTGCAGCTCTAAAAAGGATCCATTCAATTCCAATATGCAAACTTAACTCACTTATAATTAGACTAAAGCGTTTTCTAAAATAAAGAAGCACCAATATAGGGTTTCCCACCTTCCTATCTGCTTTGACACAGAGTGTTGCATCCGTCAGGTTCAGGAGAGGTTGATACTGGTGCCAAAGAGTGAGAGTTACTGGAGAGCCATCAGACCACTCTACAGTCGGAGATGACGCCTTTTTCCAAAGGCCGATCCACACTTGGATACCCTCCCCAGAAACTGCAAAACATGAGGGTACGGACACACACATATTGGTATTTAGTATCCCCTTGGTTTACTTCCAGAGTGTCTATAACAAGTCAAACTTCATATAGTATCTGTATTGCATGATGCTGCTTACAGTTAGCCAGGAGGTTGAGCAGCATTTCCACGTCAGACAGAGAGTGGAGGCTGGTGAGGTTTGCCTCCTGAGAGCCACAGGCCCGGGTAGAATCCTCCCAGCTTCCCGCTTCTGTCTTTGACAACAGCCGGTAACAGAAACCATTATGAGGCCACCAGCCATTAGCACACTCTGTGTGGATATACTGCCAGTTCTCTGTGAGAGGAAGATGAATTGGGAGAGGGGAGGAAGAGAAATTTAAACACAACAGAACAGAATAACACAAATTCACAGCAAACATTGTTTTGGTGTAGCCACCAACAGCGCAATAGAGAGAGGGGTCAAAAGTTCACTCCCCGGGTGCAGTGCAGCTGTTGAGGCCAAAAGCTACAAGAGATAAAAAAGCTTATCGTTCATTTTGCACTACGACTCATAATTCATCCACGCTACGGTCTTGGATGTCAGGTATTAAAGCGAAGCATGTGTGCACCCGCTCTCACCTAGTGGCTCGGCTCTCTGGGTGATGTTAGGCGTCTTCTTACAGATGTAAGGCAGAGCAGACTCACAGGACAGACTCTGCCAGTGAGCCTCGAAGGCTGAGTTGTACACTCCACACTGGCTGTTGTCCTGCAGCGGGCTGGCAGGCAGAGCTGATGGAAACACAGTGATGGGAGCAATGTTTTATATTTTTAGTGTTTTCTTCCTCATCTTTAGTTCCTCATTGTTAGAGCAACTTTTTCATTTGCATCAGTGATGGGATTCATGTTCTGGGAATAATCTTTTCAATATTATAATTACAACATACAACTCTCATCTCATTCCTTATTATGTTACATAAGGTGTAGTAAAGTGCCAGCTGAGATTGAGAAATAGAACACTTATAGCATAATTAACAATCAACGCTACAAGGTCACTAAAGGAGCTGATGAAATTTCTCTGGCTCATACATGTATTTATGTCATGCACACATTTTTCAATCTGTTTCAACATTTTCCATCAACTCAAGAGCAGGTTTTATGCACACTTTGAAGTGCACAAAATTGCAAGCGCTCTACATGATTTAACAATAAAACTACTGAAAAATATTACACACTGAAACACTGAAAACAAAATCCCATCAAACAGACAATGCGCTCTCACCTAGCCCTGGAGTAAATAGATAATCAGTACCTGTGGTGAAATTGACCAGTGATAGAGGTGCTCCATCAGACCACTGCCACCCCCGTCCTTCCTTCAGGTGGTTCAGCCCGATCCACACCATCGCTCCAACACTTGCCAGACGATCTACCACAAGATGCGAAAACACAACGTTGTCAGCAAATCTTATCAGATTTTCTTAGAAATAAAATATTGGTAAACGATCAGCAAGTCTCACACATCACTGTTGGATTTTCAATAAATCAGGACAGCAGACAGTAATGAAAAACATTGGTTGAACAATACCATAACCTAATCTGAAGCAGTAAGAATGAAGAATCTTTACAGTCTAGTAGTGTAATGTAGTTCTAGTTCTAGTGTACTGTTATTGTTACAACATGTACCGTACATGTAATGATGCAGGTACAGCAAATGGTGGATGTTTCATTTAGCAGCTTTATGGTTCCTGTATGTGTTTTCTACCAGATGCCTACCTCTGATGTACCTGTGCTCTGCTAGACTGGTGATGCTGAGCAGATTTCCACCTTGAGCTTGACAGGTTGACAGCGCCTGACTCCAGGTTAGGATGGTGTACAGGTTGAACTGGTAACACGCATGGAGCTCCTGGTTCGACTCCCAGAAATGCTCACAACTGGAATCTATGAATAAAGCCATGAATTCAAAAGGCAATGTGAAACTGAGAAGAATATAAAAAGCTGAAGTTTCCTGAATCGGCCGGAGTTTAGATTGCCATCACAAAGAAAGCGGAAGGTGAGGGACATCTGACCAAAAATGAGGGCGATCAGGCACTGGAACAATCCCGTAAATGAAATAACGTGATATAGACTACTTAGACCTTAATAGGCAGATTTTATTTTTTAAATTGTGTGATTGTTGTGATCACAGTACATTGTGTACCACTACCATCAACCACTAGGCCAGCATAAGCCCTAATAGATATTGTAGAAGTTTTAAAGGTACGGTTTGATGGGAGTTTTATTTAACAAATTTCAATGACCCAAATTTAATTCTTATTATAAATACATTATACAGCATAAAGTAATAGGACACACCACCGTTACACCCTTACATGATTTCTTTTTTTTGTGTATTTTTAGTTCTTTATTGACAGGACACCTAAAGAAGGGAAAGAGAGAGGGGGGAATGACATGCAGCAAAGGGCTGCAGGAAGGAGTTGGACGCGGCCCCGCTGCATCAAGGACTAAACCTCTATATATGGGTGCTTGCTCTACCAATTGAGCTATCCGGGCGCCCACACCCTTACAAGATTCTTGAGCATTGCCCTTTAAAACCATTAATATGTTGACATGCCTCCTTAAGTTGAGCACTGACATTCGGACATAATGTCTGGCTTACAGTTGCCGTTCCCTTTCCTCCAAAAGGTGTTGGCTGGGGTTGAGTTCAGAGCTCTGTGCAGATCGGTCAGGTTCTCCACGCCAAACACAGAAATATATCTCATTGTGGACCTTCCCTTGTGCATGTCGCCATTACTATGTTGAAACGTACTTCAAGCCATGTAGCGTATTTACTCAAGTTCCTCTATTACTCTATGAGGGTCTGAATCCATTTTACCTTGCACCGGACAGAAACCCCATCGTTCGGCCTCATCATAGCGAGTGGTGGTGGCACACCATTGAAGATGGTCCTCGCGCCCCTCGGTCGTGCACTCAAAGTACCATTTGTTGTTGTATTTAAAGGGCAAAGCACAGGGCATGCCATGTGCATTTCCCAACAAAGTGTGGATATCTGCAAATAAGACACAACAAGTAAGATTGTAAATGACAAATATCCTATGCATGCAAGTCCAAAAAAATCACAAAGATTTTTGTTGCATAAGTGTGTCAAATGTCACCAAAGAGAGAACAGACAGGATATGTCAGGCGTTTACCTTCATATGGATATGAGCAGGGCCCTTCTCTAGGGGTGTTGTACCTTTTCCACTCATGATAGGAATTTTTCTTTACCACCACCAAACGTCCGGCCACAGCCACCATCCACTGGGATGCCCCGTACAACATGTTTCCACTGCAGCGCCACCACAGCACAGGGGAAGCCATGTCACACTCGAACGTGCCGAGAGGCTGCGTCGTGTCAGAGATGTTGAGGCCCAGGCACATGTTGGTGCCCAAATTGAAAAGGCGATGTCGGGAGACCCACTTCCACAGCATGCGACGCGTGGGTCGCTCGCAGTCCTCCAGCACCAGGTTGGAGCGATCCACTTTGATGCAGCGTTTCAGCGGCTCGCTCTCCAGGATAAACAGACCCTTTTCTGGAAAGAGATCGATGAGAGACAAGACGGAGAGGAGGGTAGGGGGAGGTGTGAAGAGAAGAGGGGTGAGAGACGTGGGGGAGGAAGTGAGGAATTTATGTGAATGTATAACATAGAGAGGGGAAGATGGACGGATGGACTGGTCTCTTGAGTGAGAGCATGAAACAACAGATTAATATACTGTATGATAGCATACCCTTTCAATGGGATTAAAAAAAACATACATAAAGTCAGTTCAGAAAGTAAAGTGAGAATTCATTATTTCACAACCGGCTTCTATATTTCAGATGTTTCTCCAACAAAATGGAACAGATTTCAAGCTAGATGAAAGCCCGAGGAAACCTTTTATCTTTCAAAATGAAGAAAGGTCTTTGTGTAACAAAGGGAGGATGTATACAGTACTGAATGTATACAAATTAAAATGTTGAAAAAGGCTAGAGCAATTATCTCTTCCTTTATGTTTCTATTGCATACTGGATATGCAATAAACACGAGTGCATGTCCAGGGGTGTCCAGATATGCATCCTGTGTTTATGGACTATATATATGGACTATACCATCATATTAATATTACATACACATGTTAAATTATTAGGTACTGGACGGGAAGAAGAGTTTTTTTTAATCGGATCTGGACAAAATGAGAATCATGACAATGGTGTGTTCAAAATAATAATAATCAAAAAGCCTTTATTGTTATGGCTTAGTCATCTTAAACCATTAAAATCAACTCTGACGTGTTATTGCACACAAGCCTTCGTCATGGAGTCAAATGGTGAGATACAATTTGAAAACTTGAAATTATGCAACAATCTATTATTTCAATTTGGATTATTTATTTGATTCATCAAGGTTTTTAGAATACTGCAGGGCTGCAGCTATTGATTATTTTCATAGTCAATAAATCTCAAAGATGTTCAATTTACTGTCACAGAGGAGAGAAGAAACTAGAAAATATTCACAGTTAAGAAGCTGGAATCAAAGTATTTTTTACTTTGTCTGAAAAAAATGACTCAAACCTTATAATCGATTATCAAAACAGTTGGCGATTAATTTAAAAGTTCATCGATTCATCTATTATTCTTTGCAGCTCTAGGATACAAGCTATCACAAGTTCTCAGCACAAAGTGACGTTGTTTCGTGCAAAAAAAAACAGTCCAAGAGTATTCAATTTATGATATATTACAGTTTTCACATAAAAACAGTTGAAACCTGAGAATGAGCCTTTTTGTTTGACAGATCTTTAACGATTAATCAATTATCAGAATTGCAGTTTAATTTTCGGTCTATCAACTAATCAATTCATCCATTGTCTTCACTCCGATTCAACATGCAATAATATGAAATTCAGGAAATCAGTGTATCATCACATTTGAGAAGCTGGACTCTGCTTGATGAGACCGTTGATAATCACCCAATAGACTAGGCGACTAATCACTTCAGCATTAGTTTCAAACAGGATCACATGTTAACCATCTGCATGTGTCCTTGTTCAGATGTCACTTTATTTGGTTTTCATAATATTTATTTTAGTAAGAAATTCATCTTGGGGACAAAAAAAATGGACCACACACGTGTCTCTTTGTCAAATTGAACTTGCACATTTAGCTTGTCCTGTCTGTTACAGACGGACCAAATAATTGTTGGTAATGTGAGCCAAGCTGCAGCAGTGAGGCTCAAACTGTGGTCCACAGGCCAACTAGGGAACGTGGAGATAGTTTAGGTGGGGTCCCCCATGAGAATGAGGAATAGTTTGATTTCAAACACCATCCCTTTACACACACAAGATCAGCACAATGACAACATGTTGTCATGATTGTTCTGTTCTCCTCCACATTCTAATCAGTTACATAAGGATCTGCCTAATTACCTAAAAGCATAGGACAAAAGATGAAGCGTGGGCTTATTTTGCAGTAACAGTAACAGTAAAAATAGTCTTAATAACGAGGATCCCTGAGCAGCAGCTGTAGCCAGAGGATTTCACTTACTGTAAAACTCCATGAGCTGTTTTTTCTCCAGGACCTCATCGTCCTCCTCGGTGACACACAGGCAGCTTTTCGCCAAAAACACTACAACACAAACAGTCGCCACAACAGCCACGGAGTCAAAGAAACGACGCAAACGCATTAACATTTCGACGGCGGGATACAATGTTGAAGTGCAAATGTCCGCACATTCCGAGGCTCCTGGTCAGAGAGAGTATTTTTGGGCTCGTTGTTTTTTTTCCCCTCATAGAAAACTTTGAGCCGAGAGAAGTTTTTCAGCGGGGGACCAGCGACGTCACGTCTGACGGAGGAGCTGCTACTGCTCCGCCGTCTGCTTCACCGGGACAGAGCAGGACAACTTCATTAAGATGGGACAATAGATAGATAGGACAATATCGATAGATAGACAGACAGACAGACAGACAGACAGACAGATAGATAGACAGACAGACAGATAGACAGACAGACAGATAGATAGATATATAGATAGACACTTTCCCATTGTAGAATAGAAATATATTAAAGTTCTTAAAAAATAGAAATAAGTATTATCTACAAATATGAGCGTTATACTACAATATTACAATATTTAGAAAAAAAATGAAATAAGAAATGTGTAAAAACACCACACTTTATAACAGTGTAAGTAATACTGCTAAAAAATAGATGGAATTTATGATTAGGTGTTTCAAATGTATAGACCGACTTCTACTCTACTACAATTCACAGCCAATTAATGTACTTTTTGTTATTTTAGTTATAGTTCCTTTGCCGATTCAGATTGATTCAAAATATAGTTAACAAAGAAAATAATATCTATTATAATAGGATAAGATAAGAAGGGGAATTAACAGTGTATAAAGTACTTAACATTACCCCCACCCTTGCAAACTGCAATATTAAAGTAATGAACACATTGACAATTATTGTATTCCAATATTATAATATACATTATTCTGAAATGGGCCAATCTGCATAATAAGTCATTCTACTTTTGTTATTTTAATGTATTCCAATGCTATTACTTTTGTACAGTAACATTTTAAATGTAATGTAACAGTGTAGTGGTGGGAAGTAACTAAATAGATTTTACTTTGCAGATTAAGATTGATACATTTTCAATATTTGTAATGGAATATTTTAACATTGTGATATTGATACTGCAATTTAGTGTTGCACTTCCATAAAGTTCAGGGATTCACAAAAATGGAAAGCAGCAGAGGCCAAGAAATCCTGACACACAGTTCCAAGTTTGATCAAAACTCCCAAAACACTGGAGCCTATAATTTCCCATAATGCAAGTCTATAAGAGCATCTTTCATTACACCCCTCCTTCCTTTAAATGCACACATCTTGCAGAGTCCATGCCCCCGTCTGTAATGAGACTGATAATCTCGGGGTTATTTTTTCAGGCTTTTAAATCTCCTGCCAGACTTTATACAACCAGTTTCAAAGGCGGTTGCCTCAAAGTTCCCATCAGGGACCGTGCACACAGCACACTGTGGATGACAGCTGCATTGTATGGTTTCTAAGACACAGAAACCAACAAGTAAGATACCCCTCCCCTCCGAACACTATCGGACCCCATGTTTCTCATTATGTGGTCATTGGATGAAAACAACTTTATTAAGTGAATTGCATCACGTGAGCACAACATATAACACAGATCCCTGAATAAAAAGAAAAGGCCAATAGTATGTTATAATGCAGGACCCAGATAGTCTTGTACATTAGTGGTGCACATTTTCAACTAATCAAATTACCAAAAGTAACCAACTGACACGTAACGAACCTGAGCTTCTAGGGCCCCACGCAGTTTGTCCGGTGGATATTCTACCACTGAGTGAGTAAAGTAGAAAAAAACGGAAACAGCCAAGTAAAGTTCAAGTACCTTAGTACAGTTCTTGAGTAAATGCACTTTCTTGATTTTTTCATTACTGGTCTGGAAAGAGCACACACAGGGATGATTCTCTTTGACAGATTTCATTCTCCCATTGTAAACAAAAGTCAACTTTAAATTGTGTTTCATAACGCCAAAGCCTACCAATAATTTTCAGAGGCTTTGAGGACTACATACAAACAACCTTGAATGCGGAAAGTTGCATTTTACAAAGAATCAAAGTTCCACTTTATTTATGTGCCATGCCACAAAAAAACTCACTTATCAACATAAAGTATGAGGCACAGCCTTGCTTAGAATAAAACAACAAAGACAATTTAAAAAAAAATCATATTAATCCACTAGTAGCCTATATTTACATTCAGAATAAAACAAAGATTTTTTTCAGTAGTAGACCACTTGTGTAGACTCTTCCTTTCCAAGCTGCATGTTACAGTAGACAAAAGTAGGACCATGCCTCAGGAAAGTGCAGTGTGTAAGGTTTACAGCAGCAAATTCATCATCTGTTTATTTCTAGAGATAGCTATAACACCTCTGAACAAACACACACACACACACACACACACACACACACACACACATGCACACACACACACACACGCACACACACACTTAAGTGCACTCACATCTTGGTTTGCCTAAAGTTTATCATTAGTAGTGATCCAGTGTAATGATCTTTTCTCTCTGTGTGTTCTTATAAGTTACATTTTTAAAAGTAGATGTTGAGCTTTTGAAAAGAGGGTTGGTCCCCTGCAGAGAGACAAAGAAAAAAAAAAGAAATTAACAATCAAACAAAATAGAACAACTGACAACATATTGCTAGAACATTAGGGCAACAACAACAATTACCAAGAATGCATTTGCAATACATACTTTTATTTTCTACAGAGCAAATGTTCCTAAAAGAGAAATAAATACTGCTTGTGTTGGGGGCCAGGTTTTGGTGTGGATGAGGTAAAAGGGATTTCAGTTTAGGGCTTAAATTTAAAACCCAAGGTCAGATTGTTGCAATTGGCATCAAAATCCATACTTCTTATCTAAATCATTACTCAAATCTAAACACAGACAAGATGCCCATCTTTTTTAGATTTGGTGTGAATTACACTTTCCGTAGATATTGTTATCTCCAATTTTATACTAAAGAAATACACTTATTTCCGCTTAGACATTTTAGACACAAGACTCATCAGAACTTGCCTGAGAGTCATCAAAGTGATGGTTTTCCGTACATCATGTGTATATTACAAACGGGAACTGCCAAAACCGTATTACTACTGTAATAGCAAACTTTGAATGATGCCAATCTCCTGAAATGTTAATAACTAAAGGCTAAATAAAACAGGGTTCAAGTTAAAGCCCAAAGCTTACTAGCTAATGCCATCGTTACATTATACTTTTGGTTTACATCTCGCAGATTGATTATCAAATTGATAATACGTTTGTCTTTGGACAATAATAGCGGTTCATGGCCCAGAATATATCAGGCTTTGGCTTATCACACACGATACCTGTTAGTTAGATCAATTCAATGTGTGTTTCAGTGTTTTCATGGGATTTGCTGACAATGGGAATAATATAGAATATTACTAGCTGAATCTTACCGTCTGCCATTTTGCCTTTGCCCTCTCAGCCTCAAACTTGGCCACTTCTTTGCGGTCATGGACCGACACCAGCAGCTTCCACACAGCCAGCAGAATCAGGCCGATACACACGATAGAAAGAGAGACCCCCAGAATAATCATGGGGATGTTGGGAGGCTCAGGGCAACCTGCGACAGGACAGAGGATGACATAAGACTCAACACCAGAACTCCCCCTTTTGTTCCATCTGTTTTCTACGTCATTGTATAACTTACCGAACATCTGGAGATCATAGACAATAGTCCGCGTCTCACTTTCTACCACATTAAATGAGATCCGGCACTCATTCTCCTTCATCAGCGTGCATTGGATAGAAGGGCTCTTGTCATAATCTAAGAGGAAATGTGAACATACATATCCATAAGGAAGGCATGAATCCATCGTATATCATCTTCCCTTTCAACATTGTGCTGAGAATGTAAAAGGATATACTCGCCTCTGTTGTGCTGTCAGGGTGAGTTCCATATCAAAGACTACAATCTGGTGTGTGTGCGTGTGGACCACACTGTTGTATTTCACATCTAAAGCCTGAAAATACTCTGTGATCATCAGATATACCTCTCAGCTTGCACTAGTATAGCAGGTATAAAATTATCTCTTCTTTAAAGGAAGACAAGGTCATTTGGCTATTCACATGCACTACAACAGCTCTGCCTGTACGACAAGGTAAATAATATGTTCCCCATTGTCTGGTGCTGGCTGAATGGACATGGATGGTGCTGGAGAGAGTGGGTACAGGCTTCAGAGAGACACCCGAGTTGATGCAGGTCAGAATTCCTCCTAATCTCTGACCCATGGGGAAACTTATCATGGCTCTATGTTGATACCACTGTAAAAACACTGAGCTGAGAGAACAAACTCCAGCGACAACAAGCATTTACTCTACAGGTAAGTGATTGTGCTAAAAGGCCAATGTAAAAGGACTTATTGTACATTTTTAAAATGTTAATGACGGTCCACCTCCTGTAAAAAATACTCTTCTTTAATTCTGTAGGAATAGAGGTTCACTTTAGGGCAAGACTTAGCTGCTGGGTAAAACCGGATATTGTAATTATAATCTTTATTTTAACTCAAAGAGGCTTACCTTACTTTGCATGTTTTAGCTAAATAAAATCATATCATAAGTTATTTCCTTCTAAGTAACCCCTGGTTTAATTCCATGCCAATGCAATATGAATATCAATTTGCAGAGTTGAAACCTGCTAGAGATCCTTTAGAGAGAATATTTAGTGACCGTGTTTGCCTTCTGTGTTGTATCTTCCTCAAGGACTGATTTGAAAATTCCTCCTTGTTAATCTCTTCCACAAAACCATCACATTCAAGTTCGGCTGCCAAAAAGCCATTCAGTCCTTAGCTATTGTATGTTATCAACTAACCTGGATGACAAGCAATATGCAAACATGGACACTCTTTTATGGACACTGGGTTTCTTTGTGGTAGCCATTTCTTAAGTTTTAAGATTTTAAAAGGTTCCCACTAGCTCTTTAAGGCACAATAACAAAAAATGTAAAAAAAATCCACGTCCATGAGATGGTAATGTTACATGAAGGGAACAAAAAACTATCTGAAGCAAGTATCAAGTATCAGCCTGTTGATTTTCACACTTGACTTAGATCCCCTGTAATATGTGGCTGCTTGGTATGGTATTAAAACAACTCTAAAAACATATGGCTTGCTTTGGAAAATAGATGAGTAATATTATGTGCATGCACTTAGATCAAGTTAAACACCTGCTTCCTTCTCCAATGAATCAAACAAATTATTAAACCCTTTTCAAAATCATCCAGGCCTACATAACTTATAAAGTTAACAATTTCAACACATACTTGATAAGAGCTGTGCGACAATTCAATATAATAGTTTATCAAATTTCATTATAAAAATCCTATCAGGATGATTTGCTCTTATTATGTAATCAGAATCAAAATTTGTTTTCCAACTGGATGATTGATGATCCAATTCCAAATTGATCCAATTCTAAAGTGATTGAAGTTTTGTTTGGCAGAAGCAATGCCTTTGTTCTCAATGTAATGCATAAGTGTGAAACAATTGATTTAATCTCAGATTTGACATGTGTTGATATTTATATATAGATAAATATATATATCATCATTGAGACTTTTATATATATATAAAGTCTCAGTTATGATTTGAACCATACTATCCAGCCAACAACAAGATAAGTGCAGAAAAAGCACAAACTGTACTTTATTCAATAATTCCTATTCCTGCTCCTTCTCAGATACAGAACAGGTAGATTACAATGTGTTTTACCTGCTGTTGTGTTAATGGAGATTTTGGGGCTGCTGCACTTTTGATCACACAACTTGACATCGTCCTTATCTAGCAGATGGCACTCTACACAGGTCCTGGTGTTAAAACAAGAGGAAAAACAAAAAGTCAGGTTTTCTTTAGACAAGATGCAGTACCTCTCCAGAAGCTAAGGTTTAATGAGGCTTCAATCTCTGACACAGTGAGTACAAAGAAATCACAGTGGTGGTCACTTATCACAGTTTTCCCAAGGCTTCACTCACTCTCTCTCACCCACCTCCCTTATAACAATGGTATCAAATGGCACTAGCCCTGACAGCTGCTTTACAAGGAGGCAAGGAAATCTTTTAGTGCTGTGTTGGGGACATTAGCTGTCTTTTGATGTCACATGGAAGGTGTAGACACATGTGAACAAGGGGACCAGAATCTGATATGTCTGTATTCAAAAGAACAGACGGATCATGTGGCACAAGGATACAACATCTTATATCTTTCAGGTAGAGAAACAACAATTACAGAGGTAACACAGACCAAAGCTTTTAACATTACATCCTTATTCACCTCTAAGAGCTGATTGCATGAATGGGTTCTCACCTTGCAGAGCTACAGGCGTCTCCACATGTTGGGCACTTCTCACACTTGTCCCCAGATGCTCCGGGTACAGAGCAGACACAGTGGCCACACTCACATCTCCCCCGACCACTGCAGAAAGCACCATCCTCTGACATGCACGCCTCAGTGCTGGTGCTGCAGTTACAATACTCCCCTGTCCAGCCGCTTTCACAGTGACACTCCCCACAGTCACACACTCCATGGCCTACAAACACAAAATCCTTATAGGAACGGGCTCAACTCAAACTCATTTGTAAAATCAATCACGTGTAATTACTCACCTCCACAGAGCTCCCCACGGAAACGAACACAGGAGTAATTATCACACTCGCAGTAACGTCCGTAGATGCGTCCAAAGCTGGATGCATGACACACACACTGTCCGCAGTAGCATTGCCCCTGTCCACTGCATACATCAGACTCATTGTGTGAGAGGCAGTTGCTCAACAAAGCACTTTCCTCATTGCATTCACACTCCGACCCCAGGAACCCTGGCTGACACACACAAACGCCGCACTGGAAAGCCCCCTGGCTCTCAATGCACCGGCTGCTGTTTGCTTCAGGAGGCTGCCGGCAGTCGCACGAGCAAAGAGACTCCAGTTGCACCTCCAGACTGTCCTGTAAACCCACCGGTTTGAGGGAGAAGTGGCGAACTCCGGACAGGCATCCTGGAAGCTCCACAGACACGTTGAACACTACCTGAGGAACAAAGAAGAAGCCCCATGAAGAGAATGAATTTATCCTTAATGGTATTGACTTTGTCATCAAAGCGTACACCTCTGTAGAGCTCCATTACTGTCCAAAAGCTATTAAAACACATAAATGAAGAATACGGTATGTATACACTGTATTCATTCATTTGGGATCAATCACACATTTATCATCTGGCTACCATAAATACTCACAAGAGCAACACATTTCTATTCCCCAATTCAGGAAATTATTTAGCCTATTTAAAAAAAACATATACTTTGTATGTCTGACAAAGATAGGCTGGGAAAGTCAGGAACTATTGAGATACAAACTAACACATTGTTGGTTTTGTTGGCAATAGAAAAATGAAATCACTTACTTTACATTTATTCAATTTCACTTTCATTTGTATTTACATTTCATATCACCAGGTGGCCTGAGAGTAAGAATACATCTTATCTCTCTATGATAATTTTTTATTTTTGGCATGTCCAATAATTTTACTATCTACTATCCTTTTACATCAGTTTGTCAGTTACATGTTAAGCACTTTGATCTGCACTAGCCTTTATAAAAAGGTGTTATGCAAATATAGAGAAAGAGCAGTTTAAAAATGATTTCTTTTGGCATTTTTTGCCTTTATTTTGACAAGAAAGCTGAAGACAAGACGGGAGAGAGGGGGGAATGATATGCAGCAAAGGGACGTGGTTAGTAATCAAACCCCGGCCCGCTGCGTCGAGGAGCAAACCCCTGCACATGGACGCCCGCTCCACCAACAGAGCCATCGGGGCGCCCATAAGAGCAGTTTAAAGTAAAATAACTGACCGTCTCTCCAGGTTTGATGTTGGAGCAGCGTTTTTCATCAATGATGACGGTCCCATTTGGGCAAATGGCTGTAAAGGACATCTGGAGCTCTTCTGTGTCTCCAAGGACCTCCAGTTCAATCTCTGAACGCAGTTCCTGGAAAACAGCACAGATATATGTCAGCACTTTGTGCGGAAATGCAACTGGCAGCATAGATCTGCCACTGAACAAAAGGTTTTCCTCCCCAAAATAGCAAAAGTTGCCATCACATCTCTCACAGGTGATACAGTCAGACTCTCAGAGTGGGATTTCCAGGGCTTTAAGTGGAATCACACTTTCACCCTGCTCTGACCTATAGCGTGCTGAACTGTCCTAACTAGCACTCTCTTTGTGGGTGAGTCATCATCCCAGGTGTGCTGGGCGATTAAAAGCACCTAAGGAAAGGGCGACAGATCGTCTCAACTGGAAGAAAGGCTGTGTTTGACTAACTAATGAACTCTGTGACGGACTGTCTGGGTGCTAACAGAGAGTTAAATGTCTGTTTCCTGTAGCCCTGTAATTGTACTCTGCCTTCAGTGTTTCTAAGGAGGGGGAAACTTGGGGATGTTTTACACAATCAAAGATTAAAGTGAAGTGGGCAGAACGGATTCAAAAGATGTGACTGTTATTCTGTAAATATGGTGAAGGGTATTTAAAGTGGTGTGGCTGAAATATCTATCCGCTAATCAACAAACATTAATCCAAAATCACAGGTAAGTATAAATACTAATCAAATGTCTTCTATCATTACATATCTGTCTGTTTGTTTTTATTTCCCTTAAAAGCCATAGCTATCTTCAATCAGTGCAATATTGTCTCCTCTCTTCAGTGGGTTTAACGTGGCGGAGACTAAAATGGGGTGTAAAAGACATAATTGATGAATTAATTAGAGGACTTTCCATCAGTCACTGCCACCAGGGGGGATTTACAGAAGGAGTGCAAGAGGTAGCCAGAAATAGAAAGAAAGAGAGAGAGAGAGAGAGTGGGGAAGAAAGAGCAAGTCGGAGTCAGAACAGATAAGGAGATCAACCAGCTGGGACAGGCCGAGACTGGCTTTTAAACATGCTGATGCAAAACACCGGGGGGTGAAGGGGGAAAAGTAACAGAAGAAAGAACGAAAGAGGAAAAGCGAGAGAAGGAAAAGGATTGGAGAAGACAGAGATACTGTCTATTGGCTTTAAGGTGTACGGAGTGTTAAATCATAAATGCTTTATGTTCATGTTTTCGATAAAACTTGGACTCAAGTCTAAAACAATTGATGTCAAATAACTAGATTTGATTAAACTGAACAAAGTTTTACTGCTTTTATAATGGCAGGTGTTTTCAGTCTTATTTCCTTACACAAACACACACACACACACACACACACACACACACACACACACACACACACTTTACTTACTTTGTAGGCTGTTACAATCAGTTCCAGGATGTTCCGCGAATCTTTCGCCAGGACTCCAACTGTGGCGCCAGGTATTAGATTTGCATAGTTCTTTGAGAAAAAACAAACAGATAAACATTAAAGCATTAAAGTCAATGTTAGAAAGGTGGGCAGACTTAGCTCAAGATCCCAAAAGCAGAGTACAGAAGAACCTGTTCCAACAGGTTCAATGAATGCATATGAATAAATATGCTAACCTCAGTAAACACTGTGCTCACACAAACACTTTTCCAACTCAAATTTCCAGTTCTACAGTTCAGACATATCCTGCTGGAAAGAAATTAATACATTTAAAAAGAAAAAGAGGTTACCTTATAGTTGACATTCTGTACTTCTGTCACAGCAAATATCAGTAAGATATTGTTCTCCACCACCTTATCAATCAACTGACCAAGAGTTGGATACTCCTGGAAAAACAATGGTGAAATGTCAAGCGTGAATGTGCTTTAAGGCTGTGGTGATGCATCATAGATGACTTATGTAAGGACAGTTATGGAACCGAGGTCACAGAATAGGTTGATATTTAGAAACGAATCACAGCTATTACAGCATAATGCAGAAGATAGACAAGTTTTTCTACGAAGAACTTCTGTGGAATCACCTGCACTGTTGACATGGAGTATTCGTTGTTGGCATCCAGGTGACACTGCCCATCGTTGGGAATCACGATGCCGGCCATCTTACTGTCCATCCCAAAGTGTGAGTCATCATCACTGACAAACACCAGCAAGCGCATGGAATCATTCCTCCAGCCTATCTTGTCCTATCAGGAGACACATTATGTTGCTCACCCTCCTTTTTATATCATTAAGTGACTAATCAAATAATGAAGTTGACAGATCACAAACTAACAATCGAAATTTGATGAAAATGATGAGTAATTTTATTATGGTTAACATAAACTGTGGCTAACCTATAAAAAAATAGGCTTAAGCCAAGGCTTGTTTTTGCTTATTCTATAATCCACATAGAATCACCCAGAAATCCAATAAAAATAAAGGAAACTAAACACTTGAGTAATATCCAAGTAATACATTTTACAATTTACATTGTTATCAAATCACTTCATAAGCCTTACTTAATTTAGATTTTAAAGCTCATAAATGCTCTTATAGATATTTGAAAATCACAAAATCTCACCCCACAAACAGCTGCCTGCATGACGGCGTCAAAGCCACACTCTGGCAAATCAATATTTGCAGATACACGCTGCTTTGCAATTATGTTGTTGAACCTTTCGGTGCTGCTCGTCAAAGACAAGACGTGTTTGTAGCCAAACGTTGGTAGGCAGGTTGAGCCGACACCGCTGCAACACAGCAGAAGTCAAAACCAAAGAGTTGGAAAATTAGATTCTCTCGGTTACCAAACGGCATTTCTAAAATTTCAAACATCAGAAAAGAGGATGCAGTTGAATGTCATCTTGCTGAAATTGTAAACACCAGAAAGGAGGATGCTGTTAAAGGTCATGTTTTAATATTTATTGTTTACCCGCAGGGGTTGGCCAGGTCTTCTTCTGTGATTTTGATGAACGGCAGGACAGGTTTCTCCACAAAAGAGCCAAAGCCCATTCGAAATTTACTGGTGAGAGTGGCCATCTCTTTAGACAAAGTGGAGCCCAAGTCTTTGATCATCGCCAGATCGTCGATCATGGATGCTGAGAGGTCCATCAGGTAGTATATGTCCACAGGATAGTCCTCCGTTTGTTGAATCTTGACCTGGAAAGTCACCTGGCTGCCTGTGCAAATAACAACACTAGTTCTAGTTTCTATTCTAATTCTAGTTGGAAAACAAGGAACCACTTTATCAAATCACAACATCAAATCAGAGGTAGGCGTACCAGGACGCAGCTTGAGTGCCATTTTCTGTGGGGAGATCTGAGTGCTGTTAACGTTGCCTGTCTTCTTTCCAAGTGGGCGATCCTGCAGGATTTGGCCTTTGGAGACGGGGAACTCAAGCAGGTCCCTGGCACATCCCTTTTCTAGTAAGCTATCCAATGTGTCACACCTTTCGCTGACTGTAAACCAGTCTGTAAAATTCTGGGAGGTAAAGGAAAAGTCAGATAGTTTCATAGTTGGCCATGAAATATAATTTTTATTATAATGAACAAAAAAAACAAGCAATGCCGCTTTTCTCGCCTGTGCCCAGAATACCTTCTTTTTTACTGCATTATGGCCATCTGCTTATACGTTATGTTTTCATACATGCAACCCTGGCTGCTTACCTCCTGTGTGCACCAGGCACAGTGGTAACTGAGCTGCAGACACTCATTGCAGGTCACAGCGCTAGCAGCTGAACATGACCCTACAGGACACAGCAGGACAGGGCACAGTTAGACAGATTGAGCATATCAACAACAATCACAGTTTCCTCCAACACTTAAAAGTCTCTACAAGGAAAAACAGCTAAAGTATTTGGACCTAATACAAATAATAAAAAAATAGTTTAATTTAAGATCTAATACATTAATTAACATTTATAACAATATGGTAAAGGGCAGTATTAAAATTATAAATGTCTA
>NC_048407.1:13319176-13330132 GCF_013103735.1 Etheostoma cragini | reverse complement strand
TTTGCTTACATACGAAGGGATTTTCACATAACACACTAGTCATTAATACCAACACAGCATTTATGGTTTTTGCTCTTGAGCAACTGTTACTCTTTGTGCGCAATATGAACGTGTTGCCATTGATTTTTTTTTTTTTAAGCCGAGCAACAGTCCCGCTCACCTTCCACGGTGTTGATCCAGTACGAAAGAATCAGGCTCAGCAGTATAAGCCCCATTAGTCCGTGAGGTTACTGGTTAGGAGGAAACAGAAGAAGAATATTTCAAGTTGTCTCATATCTACACAAGTGAAACATATCCAGCGTCATGGCTCCTCTCCTCAGCCGAAAGTAAACTACAGATGGCAGCGCTGCCGTCCCGCACTACCTGGTCTGAGGAGGAGGAGGCTGCCTTTACCTGCGCTGCCTTTTATGTTCACTTCCGTCCAGGTGAGTAAGCGAGGCGGGCGCGAGGAGAAATCAAAGCCATAGGCTGCTGACATGCTGGCTGCTAACTGATTTGTTTCCAGTGGTAAGAAGAATAATAAAGAGGAACATTTATCAGAAGTTCAACACCAGAACAAGTGGAGTAAAAAAAAAAAAAAAAAAAAATTATAAATTGGCCTACTGAGTGTGGTTATAAGGGGTTGTACGAGTGCAGTGATGGAAAGTAAGTGGGCTAAATTTACTCAAGGAAGCCTACATCTATTTTATGCCCTTCAACTTTTACTGTTGCTAAGAGCATAAAATGAAATGCAAAAATTAAAAGCAGTGTGCATCATGGTTCTCTTGTCACTTTTAGATGTCTACAAATTGTTAGCAGAATTTCAATTTAATACAAATTTAAATTGATTTAAATTTAACACCTTCAGGCCCAAAGAGATTTTACAATATTTTACAAAAAAAGCAGATTTATCTTGTGACTTCTTGGAGGGGCCCGATCCTTATAGGTTGGGAACCACACGCCTAAACTTCCAAACTGTAGGCTATGTAAAGTTGTTAAAACTAGCTCTTGCCAAGTTTTATTATTTTTATGAACCTTTATTTTACCAGGAGATAATCCCATTGAGATTCAGAATCTCTTTTTCAAGGGAGTCCTGGCCAAGACAGCAGTATAATGGTTCCATGTTTAAAATATACAGTAAAAAAAAAGACAGTTGGCAATTTACCGTCATCTCAACACAATCACCAGCAGCACTCAGTAACAGCAAATGTACATTTAGTACTGAAATAGTCCTTTATTCTAATTTTAAACGGTGTCATTGTTGGTAAGTAGTCACATTTAAGATGATTCTGAATTTATACCGGGATGATGGTGCAAAAAACTTTAAAGGGACATTCACCAAAGACAGTTTGCGTTCGGAGAATGTCATACATGATTTGCCTATATTATCAAAGAATACACTTCCTGGTAGTGACTTTAGGCGTCAGGAGAGAACATAAGTAAGGAGGCTGTTTTCACAGTATGACCTTAAAAGGATAAATATACTAATGCTACAACCTGCGATTGTGCAGAGAATGCCAAACAACACTTTCATACAATCTACAGTGATGAGTACGGAAACTAGAATAAGTTAAAAATCTTCTTGCTGTATGGCATACTGAGTCCAGCATGTTCAGAGAAGATTGATTTGCATGTGTTTTTGAGTAATATATCACCATAATTCACCATTGACCAAAACGTTGCTTGTACATGTGTTTTTCTTGCATCAAAAGGCAAAATGTATTTCTATAATAGAAACCCAACTTTACTCTAAGTTATTTTGTCAGACGCTCTATATGCTGCTTTAAGGACAAACTTTCTTCTAAGAAGAAACCAAGATATTTGTAGGCTGATACTCGTTAAGTTGCTTTATATATTTCTGGCATTTCTACTTGTATTATCCTAAGTACATTTAGCTGTTTATACTTTATTTGTAACATAAGTACAGAACTTTGATTGTAGGACAGAGCATTTTTACATTATTGTATTGGTACTTTTACATGTCTATTTCAGATAGATAGATAGATAGATAGATAAAGTTAACTTACTTGCTTCACATGATTATTATGGTGCCCGCATTACATTAAGATATTGACTACACCCTCATTACATTTCTACAATAACGTAACAGGCTTGAATTTAGTGTCACTCATATAGAAATGGTTTAGTCATTGAACTCTGGCCAAAGAGGAATAATAAAATACAGACAGACCATGTCATAATCACATACAGGCTGTATACCCCAATTACCCAGACATCATAACAGAAGATATGTTAATCTTTAACGACACAAGATTGTGAATCATTGTCTCACAAGAATGGTCTCAACTTGATGATTGACTCAAGGCAAAACCGAGCATGCAGGCCTATCACAAGATATGAAATATGAGTGTGAATGTGTACTTGTGCTGCGTATAATTCAAGGGGGAGGAGGGTGGAGCTGTGTAGGTGTTGAATCATTGACAGCTGCAGTGCAAATATCGCTGCTTGTCCCAACTTAGAGGAATCTCACAATTCAGCACCACACCCCTCTGAATCTGGGTGAGTCCCATCTGTCACCCCAAACGAAACCCCACCTCTACCCCTCTTATACTAATCCCTCTCAGCCTGCTTTTCTCCTCCATCTTCTTTCAATGGCATCTCTCTCTCTCCTCAGCTCTCTGTACGTTGATCCACCTTACCCAGAAGCCTTCAAGTGTTGGTCTGTGGAATTGCCCTCTCATTTGTACCTCTCCTCTCCTCTCCTCTCCTTGACATTATTTTCTGAATTTCTTAGAAAATATGTCAGCATGATGCAATCATGCACCATTCTTTTTTAATTTCAGATTTCTTTAGCTGATTTAATGTCCTGTCTAATATGATAAAATGGATTATAGATGCTTATGGTGTAATAAGGTGTCACAGTTGCACCATACAGTTACTTACATTTGAACTTGACTTCAATCTTAATTTAAAACATTGCTTTTTAGTTAGGTGTGATGGAAATCCGATAGTAATGTTTGAAGCACATCATGACATCATTTTTAAAGAGCGTCAGTCTCCTCAAAAATTCAGCAATCCATAAATTACTCTCCCACATACTTGTCTCTAAGCACTACACATTTACTATGCATAGAAATGGAGATACACATAACCCTGCAATGAGCCAACTCACCTTCAGGGGTGTCCTCTGATATCATGCTGTCTCGTCTCAGTCTGCCTTCCTTGTCATCAAGTGAAAAATTGAGGGAAATGGAGGGCTGTCAGGCCACTACATTCAGTTCTATTGTATCCCAGCAGTCTTCAGAGTAACAGAAAACCTATTGTAACGGCGCCCTTTTACGAAGCATGGCGCTAGGGTGACCCTGCTGCCCATGCTCCTTGGCTCATGTGTGCTATTGTGTGTGTGTGCTTCTGGAAGAGGGTGAGTGGGTGTGCATGCATACTACTGGGGTCATGTGTGGCTATTTGCACAGGATCCAACTTGCCTGTGTGTGGTGTCTGTGTGCTTGTGTGTGTGTGTGTGTGTGTGTGTGTGTGTGTGTGTGTGTGTGTGTGTGTGTGCAGGGGGAGGCTGGGATGATGATGAGTGACAGTAACAACTGCTGGCTGTGAGACCTCCACAGGACCCAGCTTCTTTATTAAGAGACAACCTGACTGATGTGATAGTGTTGCGCTCTAGAGGCTGAAACTGGTGTGAACTGTAGTGAAACACTCCTGTCTTTGGATTTCTAGTTTGGATTGGGTGTGTGTGTGTGTGTGTGTGTGTGTGTGTGTGTGTGTGTGTGTGGGTGTGTGTGTGTGTGTGTGTGTGCGTGCGCACACGTGTTTGTTCAATTACTTCCTGCAGTGAGGAGGAGGAAGCCGAGAAAAGGATTGCCAGTGCTGTGATACAGCCTCCTTCTTACAGAAGTATGGCTGGAATGCAGGTGTTCACATACATTCGTTTGTGAGTGGAACAAAGAAATAGAGCATAGGCCTACACTATAAAACAATTGAAGCCCCAAAATCATAATGTTTTGACTCAGTGGGCTTAACTAGTTGTACAGCTTGCAACACAAACTATCTTCAGACTGTTGGTTTAGATTAAAGTGGGAGGCTTAAACTAAATGTTAACATTAGCAAGCTTGCTCACCATGATAATGCTAACATGCTAATGTCCACTGTGTTGGTATTTGCAAATTAACAGCCGATGGTAATGTCATTTGTTTTGCAGGAATTAGGGGATAACCCAAAGTAAAGGACAAATGGAAATTCCTACCAGATGATAGTGCTGGATGAAAAGTCAGGAGATCAAAGTATTTACAATTCAGCCTCTAAGGACCATGAATTTCACAGCAACACACCAAATTGTTGTAGAACTATTTTAATCAATTACTACAAAGTCAACCTCATGGTGTCACTACAGAAAAAGGCAAAGAATAAATAAAGTCATTAAGCGTAATCATCTAAGGAACATTAATGTCTAAACAAAATGTCATGGCATTTCCAGGAGCCTAATTCTTTAGATTTTTCAGTCTGGACCAAAGTGGTGGAGTGACTGATACTGCCATCGCTAAAATAACTCCTCACAAGAAACACTTAAATGAAAAACAAACAATCAAGAAACCCCAGGAACAGCAACAGAGGAGTCACTCTTCTTCCTGGAATGACAAATGTGCAACAGTGCAATATGTTCAGACAATTTTTGTTGTCTTTTGAAAACAATGTGTAGACTTAGAGCCAAAAAGGAAAACTGGCTTTGTGACAAAACAATTTTCAGATTATAAAAAGTTTCTTTTTATATGGTTTAAGAAGTAAAGTCATTTTTTTCAACCGATAAAAGAACATTTAATCCTTCAGTTTACCTAGCCTGGAAATCCAGATCCAAATCTGAAAGGATTAAGGGTCTGGCATTGAGTAATGAAAGTCGGCCATCTTGAGGGGAGGCATCAAGCGTGCATTTAAAAATCGCAACACAATTGGATAACACTACGAACTACAATCACAACAACACACGGGGTGACGTATCCAGAGCCCCATACGCTTAGCTACCAGCGGAGCTAACTGGTAGATTAAACTGTCGTCATCTGGCCCGCCTATGTCAGATACACCAAGGTGATTGGTGCAGCTTGGCTTCAAGGGTGTATTAATGAGCAGCAGTACTCGATGCCAGAGTAACTCGTTGAGCAAATTCAAATTGTGCTTTTGCGAGAACTCTGGATTTCCAGGGTACAATTTATCAAAAAAAATGTGAAAATATCCACATTTGCATTTGCATGTTTTTTTTACTAGAACATGATACAGAATGTACTAGAAGGAGATACACATACAGATGGAAAGATAAGAAGCACCATACACCTGTAGCTTGTTTATTGACTGTGCTATATATACAGTGTGAACAGTTTGTTGAAGTGGTGTGGTGTATGAAGTTGGCTCTTGCAGTGATAGCGTTATTGTTCAGACGTAAAAAAGGAAGGGTTTCATCACCAGGCTCATGCAACAGACTACATTTGAATCTGTAGTGGTTCCTCATCAGACCAAGCTTGTGTACTGTTAAGGTCAGAAGCTGTGTTTAACCGTGATGAAGGAAGTGTTCAGATCAGATTAAGGTAAAAGCATTAATACCACACAGTAAAATAATACTGTATATAATATAGAATATAGTAACGATATAGAAAATAGTAAGAAATGCTGTCACAATTACCCAATGCTTGTTTTGTCCAACTAACAGTCCTAACAAAGATAGTTTTACTCTATTATTAAAATATTTAAAAGGAAACACAGTACATCCTCATGTTGTTGGATAGTTTGATTTATAACAAGGCATTGTATTTCATGAGCTCTTTAAATGTTTTCTGGGCAAAAATCTGTATTGCAACTTGTAACTAAAGCTGTTTGTACATTATTTCCTTCTGAAATGTAACAGTAGATAAATTGACATGAATATTATATAAACTGATATTCATTTAGGCTACCAATTTGATCGAGCAATCAATTGGGAAACTAAATCATCTGCAGCATCAGCCTTCTATTAGTGTAAGCTTCAGTATACTATTCTAGTCTATTTGACCACCCTATTGGTTATTTTCTTTTTAATTTGGAAATGACATTATTGAGAGTAACAAGCAGTAACAGTCTGCATCTTTAGGAAGCATCCCATGTGTTGAATTGCTGACGTGGTGTATGACACTAAATGAATGATACTGGATACTGAAACAGGCCTCCCATCTTAACGCCTATGCCCTGGGTCTGACCTTGGGCCTTCTCAAGGGATCAGTGCCATGTGTCCCCTCAGCTGTGGAGAATTAAAAGAGAGACAGAGAGCGGATGAGAGGAAAGCGAGAGAGACTCTACTTGGCATGTGTCTTATGTTCAAAGAGTTGATGCCCTTACAATAGGCACTTGATTGACATGTGTGTGTGTGTGTGTGTGTGTGTGTGTGTGTGTGTGTGTGTGTGTGTGTGTGTGTGTGTGTGTGCTACATGGGATCTGTATGTATATTCCTGGAGTTGGGGTTGAATGGATGGTGTTGGGTGGGTGTGATGGCTAATCTTGATCCCTTTGACTGGCCAGAGATGGAGGCATGGTGCCTTTATGTCTCTGGGATCAGCTGTGCTAAGTCTGAGCTTAAAGGGAAAACTACAAAGGCAGTATGCCTGAAATAGTGCAGGAAAGGGCTCTAGCATGAGCACACACATTGCACTTGTTGCACATCCGATCCGTCATAAGACGCATACATAGGATCAGACATACAAAAAGATATCCAAGCTAGAAAATTAGTTCTGGTTTAAAATATACTTGACAACTTTGGCTCACAGCACCCTCTGCTGCCAGATAATTAGTACAGCCCATTAATTAATGAAAATAATGGACTTGATTTGATGTTCTGCTATTAAAGTCGTAAATGGACACTTCACCAATTTAACATATGAAGATCAATTTTCTTTATGAGCACAGTAATGAATGATGTTTTCTGTAGCTCTGGAGGGAGATCCATATTTTTAAAAAAAAGTTGTTTTGGCTTTGGGTTGGAGACATTTTAATGGAAAGCATGATTAACAAACTGGAGTTGAAGAGTTTGAAAGTTGCATGCTTTTACTAGGAAGTGAAGATAAAAAAGAAAATTGTGATTAACTGCATAATGGAAATTGTAGGATTGGACACTTTTGCAGCTTGACTCAGACAAGGGTTTTAAAGTAAGGATATCATGGCCTCTGCTGCTGGTTTTGACCTTACGTTTGGTTAATCTGTCCCTTAATACAGATTACCGTTCCCCCAGTGTAAGAAAGTGCAGTACTTAATTTCTGTAGTACTCCTTTAAGTCTCTGAATCTTTAAACTTGCCTCTAAGGCTATACAATTAATTAGATTGATGTTAGAGAATACGGCTGGTGATATAGTTTTTTTTTAGGCGACTTGTCCTTCATTACAGTAAACATAGGCATTGTACTTTATTTTGAGTCAATCCCACATACACTGCTGATGTACATACTTGCTATAGAGCACTGTGTTTACTATTCCACAGCCAAATATAGTCACCCAAATTGCAATATCCACTCCTGTTTGAGTTACATTACCTAAAAACTACAATGGCCAGCAATGTTTAGGAACTTATTTAGCGTTCTTTTTCTTCTATACCAGTTTATATTATGAATGAATGGATCCCACATCATGTTGGAAAGTGTTGAGAGATATCTTAATGCATTACTATAGAACTTTAGAAAAATATAGAATAACACCAGAATTATCCTTTAAACTTCCAAACGCAACATTCCAAGCGTGCATTAGCAAAAAGACCAGTCAATGTAAGAGACACAAGTCGTATCTGAGAAAAAGAAGAGCCTTTTATTCAGCACTGTTTTTATTCCAATGTTTTCAAAGGAGAGAGCAAGGAGAAGATTGCTTGAGAATTAGTTGAAGGCGACACGGGAAGCAATGAGGATGACATGTACAAGATTTTTTTTTCATTTTTACATTTTTTTTGCAGCAACATAAGTTCAGAATGGGAAAGCACACTCAGTAAAAGCAGGTTACTGCTTGTATTTTCCAAAGGTAAGCGTTTACTACTACAGTACTTTTGATCGGGGAAAAGCACCGCGACCATACAGCTTGAACCATTTTTCTTGTGTCAAAGTAGTGTAGAGTTCTTACATCAGAAATAATCAATTTGAAAAAAAAGCAAAGCAAACAATAAAACTCACATATTCTTCACTTTTGGCCCTGAACGCGTATGTTTTTACAAATCTTATTCTGAACAAGCCAACCTCAACTTTCATCAAATTCTTGCAAAATACTGCTGCTTTTAAAGTACTTAACATGATTGTTGCATTTATTTTGCATGAGGCAAGATTTGAGATCCAAATTGTTTGGCATGTACACAATTGAGCGGCTGTATAATCAAATGACCAAAATTTGGCCAAATCCTAGCGTTAGTTTTGGAAAGCAGTGTAATCCAAGATTAAAGTAAAAAGAGAAAAGGTAAGGGGAAGTGGTGAGTCATCTATGATATTTCTAGAATGGCAAAAGGCAGAAGAATGTAGAAAATAAATGCACGTAGCCTGCATTCATTTGTTTCAAGCACATTGTAAACCAACTATTTCAAGGAGTAGCTAGTAGTTGCACTGAATTTCTAAAATGGAGCCTCACACCCAAACAACGCCCATCTTAATGGGCAAAAGAATCACCAGAACAGAAGCAATGACAAATAAAGACGAAGTAAAGCACAATGTTTCTTTACAGAGCAGGAAGAGAAACGTTGCATGTGGGAGACAGACGGGCAGAAGTCCTATTTTAGCCAGCTCCTGAGCGTGGCTTTTGTTCCACTTCGTCCATTCTGGTGAACAAGGGGGCTTTACCTGCAAACCCCATAACACCAGCAGACTCCAGCAGAACTAATGAGGTAGATCACTGGTCAAACTGACCACAAGAAGAAAAATGAAGAAAAACCTCCTAAAAGATGTCCATTGGGTGTAAAACTTGTAATTTCATAAAAGTACGGCTCTTTTTTTTCATGTCATGTCTTGAAGATTTTTTTAAAAAGGAAAGAGGGAAAATAAGGAATTACCTTGCTTTGAGTCCGTCACCGTTTTTTTTCTCTCAGTATTGCAGTGGGACTCTCATTGTCTTTATTGCTACCAGGACACTAGATAGCGAAACACTGAATGGAAATCTCTATGATTTCACACACACACGTTTGATTAATCAGATGTGAAATATGACACCTGATCAAGTTCGATAAAAGAAATGTTGGAGAATGTTTTATGTGACGTAAGGAAGGCACCTTTTCCAATAATAAATTCAATAATTACCTAATGAAATGGCCACCATTGTCAGCTGTCGATTGCAGTTGAACATTATTTGATTTTTGTAAGCTATTTTGTGGCAACTTTGAAAGCAAAATGAGCATATTCTGAAACTTTACAATATGCCACCCAAGAATTTAAACTTCAGTGCAAACAAGGTTTTGCAAGTTTTTCTTTTGTATATCACAATTGAAGGAACTATAAATTCAAGAAATCTTGGAAGGGGGTGGTGGTGGGGGGGGGGGGGGGGGGGGGGGGGGGGGGGGGGGGGGGGGGGGTTTCTCAATCTCATGCATTTTAATATCACATCATACTGGGGGAGGGGTGGGGGTCCTCTGGCATTTGTTTGAGAATCCTTGAAGAAAGAGGGAAAAAAGAGCATGTTGTTTCTTATCAAAATAAATCTTTTTTTTTTTTTTTCTGTGATTAGCCAACTGCTTGAGTCCATTTACACTGTCCTCATTTTCCACCACAAACATCGGGGATGTGCAAAAAAGTTGATCTGTATCTGGTCCAATAAGAGAAGGCGTTGACTGTTACCCCTGGGATGTCATTGGCAACCTGCCCACATGCCCTCAGGCTCACAGAGCGGGAATCAAGCCTAAAACTGAACAGACACAGAAAGCAGAAGCATTGATATAAAAACTATTAAGTAATATTTAACAGCAACATTAGGATCTTACTTTGACCTACACAGGCACCTTGTGCAAAGGTTTCATAAATTATATCTTTTTACAACCTGTCAAGCCCAAAATATTCATTGATGGCTTATAACTTATGACTTATAACTGATCTGTGAAGCATTTTATATTATTAACTATGAAGATGTATACACAGACACACACACACACACACACACACACACACACACACACACACATATTAGAACGCTCAGAAACTAAAGTGTACCTGTGATTACTTGCTGAGTTGACTGTAGGGAGACGAGTTGTTGGAAGAGTCCACTTGTTGCGGTGTGCCATTTTCCTGAAAAGCAAAACAGTATCTCTCATTTAGAGCGTGATAATAACTACCTTCACTGTGTTTGCACTGAGATAATTGATAGTTTTGAAGGACCAACACTAAACACACAATAACAGCTTAAGGCCCTTTGAGTAGAAGATGACTGGAGTCGCATGGGCTTTTATGATGTAATATTCTAATACAATTATTGTTTTAAGATATAATCAGAGTTAAATGGACACCAGTTATAAAGCTGAATGTCTTAAAGTGCTCATATTATGCTTATTTTCAGGTTTATAATTGTATTTAGAAGTTATGTCAGAATAGGTTTACATACTTTACTTTCCAAAAAACATCATATTTTTGTTGTAGAAAATAATAAATTATTAAAATTATGCAGCGCTTTATCATAGACACTCAAAGCACTTCAGAAGGGAGGATTGCACATTGTTGCAGCTCCTATTTTCCTCCTGGGTGTTGACGTCTCTGTTTTAGCTACAGAGTGAGGCATCTCACTTCTACTCATGCAATATAACATGTGTTACAGTGATGCACGTTTGTCACTAAAGTAAAGGCTGGACTACAATAGAGCTGTTTGGACCAGTGTGTGAACAGTGTTTTCTGATGGAGATGGTAAGTCCCTTTGGGATGGACTTTGGGCTTTTTCCCCTTTGTAAACCTACAACGTGCACAGAAATATATACACTCACCGGCCACTTTATTAGGTACAACTGTCCAACTGCTTGTTAACACTTAATTTCTAAGCAGCCAATCAC
>NC_048407.1:13313680-13319076 GCF_013103735.1 Etheostoma cragini | reverse complement strand
CAGTTCTGAAGGCAAAAGGGGGTCCAACCCGTTACTAGCATGGGGTACCTAATAAAGTGGCCGGTGAGTGTATAACGTAATAACAGAAAGGGAAAAAGGCCCAAAGCACAATGTGAGCACTTTAAATGAAGAGTTAAATTGGACAAATATATTATAAACTTACAGCTGCTGCCTGCATGGGAGGATACTGAGGCATGTAAGCTCCCTGGACACCGGGGTTGGCTGAAATATACTGTAAGATAAGAAAGAATTAAAAAAAACTATTGAAGGGCATTGCATTTTGTCAGACCTGAAAGTTTGCTCTACACGCATCTTGTGCTACTCGACTCATCATATAAAAAAGAAAGGAGAAAACATGACAAAATATAATACTTTTTTTTTACAGCATGCACAGAAAAATGCTTACAGAGGTTTCAGAGGAGCTATAAGAGCAAATTCTAAGCTACAATTACATGTCACTGAGTAAAATTGTGTTTTCAGTTGACTACTGTAAAATAAAAAATTGAGGAAAGGCAGAGAGCAGCTATTTCGAAAACAAAACTGTTGACATGCATGAAGCATTTAGTCCTGAGAGGTCCTAGTTTTACTGTGCCATGTACATAACAGTGCCCAACCCATAGGACTTCAAATCTGTTGCGTATGACATAACATTATAAACTTCAAACCTCTCTTCTGTCTACAAATAAAAACCTGCCACAATTGTGACACAGTTTTTTGTTGTTGCAATCCTCGATTTAGAAGAACCCATCAGGAAAAAAGGACATTTTATGAAAATGCGTCCTTTAAATAGTCGTATAATGAACAATACCTCATCTTCAGTCTCATCCTACTTGCATAGCAGTAAACAAAGTATGTTATCTTCAGGGATACTAGGAAACCTGCCTGTTCCTATTGCTAGTGCAGATGTGACTGAACATAACATGTTTGACTTTTGGTTTTATTGTGCTTTACATGAGGCTTTATACTAGTTGTAATTCCACAGGCTATCTATCTTTGTATATCAGGAACAATTTGTTCTAAGTGTGATAAACATTAAATTGTAATCGGTTTTGAAAAATAAAATTAATATATGAAAAGTATTTCACCTCACTAATCCAGGGGTGCAAAATGCCCCAATAAAGGTTTTTCTAGTGAGCTTCTGTTCAGGCATATTCATAAGTCCATGTATATAACAAAATATAATCACTCTCATACAAACATTTTATCCTAATATTTGTGAGCATTTCTTTTATTTAGTTATACTACACAGGCTTAATTTGACCAATGCTGTGTGTGATGTAGGATATCCCAGAATTCCACTTACCGCTCCATTGTTTCCCAGTGACAGCTGGCCCATCTGCTGAGTAATCATGGCTGAAGGGTGCAGTGACATGGAAGGATCCACAGAGGGAGACATCACAGCACCCTGTAATACAAGGCAGCTGGGTTTTTACCACATATCACATTTCTACAGACTAAACCAACTAATTCTTATAAAACCCTAGATAAAATAGCATATAAGAGTGGAAGGCAGTGTGTGTTGAGTACAACTATAGCATGACTACTGTTTAAACCCTATGTATGTATGACAGACTAGAAAGATTAGTTGGGAAAAAATATATTTTCTGGCTTTGAGAAAAATAAATAAAATATAAATGTTGTGCTCCTTGGGTTACATCACAGGACAAAATAATAGGTAAAAGGTGTGATAATGCCAGCGTTATTCTGTTTTCAGATGGGGTATATTCCTTTAAACATGACGCCTTAAGGGAATAAACCGTGGGGGAGGGGGCAGATCAGTAGAGACACTTGTTCCACTGGAAACCATCTGTTGGAAGAGTCACAAGACTGTCTCTGCTCCAGGCATTTCCTGCTGGATCCAGAGAAGGGGGAGGAGGGGGGGTGGCTGAATGTCTTTTTAGTTGTTCCATTTCTCTTTCATAAAACACTCTAATACATGCATACACACTTACAATATGTAAATACACAGTGGATAGTTCCCAGAACTTGTCTCAGCTCAACTTCTTCGCCTACATTTGTGGAAGTTTTAGACGTTGTAGGTTTGATTGTGTCAGCAGAACGGGCTGATTAAAGTAACACTGTGAGCTCAGAGCCGTAGTGGCACTACACACCCATTTCCTGTACACAGAAAAGGAGGTGGTCTACGAGTGTAAGGGGGAAAAAAAGCAAATGCCGTTGTTCCCTTACCGGGTGTTGCATGATATATGGTTGGTGTGCCACCCAAGAATGACTCTGTACCTAATGGAGGGCCAGACAGGAAAACAGGAAGGGAGAGGCAGAACGAGAGACAAATGGAAAGAGAGAGTTATTCATGTTTCTTGAATGAAACTTTCATGTTACAATCTAACTTTACCATTGCATTAACAATTGTTTTTAAATAGACATAAAAGGGTGTTATCAGTCTAAATGATACATTTGGACTGCAACAGCATATACTCTATCCATCAGTCCATCCATGCGTTTTAATGCCACTATTTCCGCTCCGAAATTTTAATCAACCATGATATCAAAAGCATTCAGATTTTTAGGAGACAATCTGTTTCCTTCTCTTTTGGCCAATGAGCTATTAAACTACCCGATGACCTTAGCAATTAAGATGTCATCCAAACCTTATGAATCTTACAGTTCAGCCTCCTGTTCTGAGGGTATCAATGTCTGATTATGAGTTAAATAAAGTTCTAAGAAGGTTCTTGGTTTGAATCCAGGTCGCTCCGGGACTTTCTGTGTGGAGTTTGTATGTTCTCCACGTGTTTGCATGGGTTTCTTCCAGATACTCCGGTTTCTTCCCACCATAGAGACATGCATGCTAGGTAGGACTACAGTTGAAAATTAGCCGACTAGCTAACACTGGCGTATTTACAGAAATGTTGATTAATGTGCAGTGTCGTAATAAAATAAATAAATCTACATCTCCATACTTTTTATTACATTTTTGTGTATGTTGTTGTAGAGGGTGAAACCTTTTTGGCCAAAGTCCTTCACCTGTGCGAAAACACATACTTGAAATGCTTCCGTTTAGCTATACAGCTTCCGTTACTTCTGGTGTCCACTACTTGCCCACCTTCAAACCACAGGTCTTTGTAGCCACTTCCTTAACCCTCAAGGCAAAAAGGACAGATGCAATGCTAATTGGGCAAAGGGCAGGACAAGGGTGAATACAGTTGTGTTGGCAGCACAAATTGTATGAGGGGGAGGAGCTGGAGCATAACATTGAGAGAGCATAAAATTATTGCCTCTGGAACCAAACTCCTCCATTGTAACAGTTGAGATGTGGTAAAACTCTCACTTTCCCTCGGTGGATGAGAAGGTTGCTTGGACATGACTGCTGGTTGAGGTCTGACTCTTGTCTGGGTGCTTGCGTCTTAAATTTTGAGTGAGTTGAGTCCTTGAGAAAGCTACTCCATCATTTTACTTGGGGACTCCGGTGTACACACTGGCAAGGACAATGACACCTGGCAGCAAATACTTAGGAGGAAGTGCTTCCCCCATCTGATTGAAAAGGTGAGCCTTTGTTAGATGTCAATACTAGTTGTGGGTTAATACAAAAAACTCCTCAATTACAGGACAGCTCATACAGCAAGTGATCATTGTACCAGAGCCCTAAAGGTGCCAGGTTGATGATCGACTTTGTGTTGTCTTGGACAAACTAGCTACAGAATGAGAATGTCTGAACTTATTACTTAGAATTCATTACCAACTCTCTACATGACAGGAATGTCTACCAGACAGGCCTGGAGAAGCCAAACAGGTTGTGGGTTCATCTGAAGAACATCTGGTAGAGGTTTAAATTCAAAACTAAGACCAATCAGATTCCTCCCCCATGTGCAAATATACAGTATTTCAAGCGACAGATCTTGTCTGGGCACATTTAATACCAATTTTACATATATAGCACACACAACAAACAACCAAGCAAAACTACACCCTAACCTACATATATGTATGTATAAACCATAATCTCAAATGTACCTTAACCCTAACCTACCAGGAGAAACGTCTGGCAAGTCCACACAACATTCTGGGATAGGAGAAAAACGTGTTCTGGTTTAATGGCATTTATTTAAACCAATCACAATCGTCTTGGGCGGCGCTAAGCAGTAAAAGCAGTTCTATTTCTTATAGGGTTCGCCCTCTAACGGCTACGCTATTGGGTTTATCCCATTTCACGCATGCGCATTTTTGAGACTTTCTATCCCACCCTACTACGTCTGCTTATACTGTATACAAACAGAGCGGACCCGTTGCTCAGCTCCCATTTTTTCTTCAACCTAGCAGTATGAAGACAGTCTCGACTTCCAGCCGTGATCTCAGCTGGCCATCCTGCTGGACCGGCTACATACTGCAGCCGAACCCCCATCCCAGCTGTGGGACCTGCCTTGGGCGCCACTCACGCCGACCTGGCTCTCACCCCTAACGCCTCCTGCAAGTTCTGCGACCGCCTACCATCTAAAGAGCTTAACCGGTGGGCAGACGCTTTTCTGGTTTGCCAGGCTAGTGGTGAAGGGGAACTAAAGGAACTAATTGGACTTTGCTTACAGACAGTCACAGCCCACCTTCACCAAACAACTTCAAAGGTATTGGCTCTTGGAAGGTGGCACCTCCACAGCAGCGCCGTCGTCATGAGAACCATCATTATAGCAAGCGCTCCCCAGCCACAAGCTAACAAGTGGAGATTGAATCCCCCTATTTTTCAAAGGCTATGGAGCAGGTTTGTGGAACCGGAGGTGGATCAGTTTGTCCCACGAGACAACACACAGTGTGCACTGTGGTTTTCCTTGAGCGCACAGGACAATCCACCCCTCGGTGTGGACACCTTCTCCGATCACCCCTGGCAGAAAACCCTCCTATACGCTTCCCCCCTGGTCCTTCTGATCCCTCGCCTCCTGGAGCGCATCCAGGAGGAGGCTCTGTCAATCATTCTGGTGACACCAGAGAGCACGAGCGCATCCTGCTTCCCGACACACATTCAGATGCTGGCTGCCCCGCCCTGGCAACACCCGTGGCTCGAGGACGCACTATCACAGCTGAACAGATATATTCAGATATAATGGAGATATTTCACTCCCCGGTGATAACCCAGCGGCTGTGGGGCGGGTTGCTGAGCAGGAACACTTACAGTGGCTAGGGCTTCCCCCGCTGTGGTGCACACCATCTAGGGCGCAAGAGCCCCCTCCACTACAGCATTGTTACGCAGGGCGCTGGTCTGCTTTCTAGCGCCGGTGCACGATGATGAGTTGATCACAGTACGTTTTACACACGTCAAACATCAGGAAAACACAGCAACTGTTTGTACATTATAGAGACCACTCCCAAGGAGCGACCCTCTCTAAACAGCGCCTGTCTCACTGGCTGCGCAAAGCTATCACCTAAACTTATAACACTGAGGGGGCGGAACC
>NC_048407.1:13302804-13313667 GCF_013103735.1 Etheostoma cragini | reverse complement strand
CCCCCCCCCCCCCCCCCCCCCCCCCCCAAGGCATGTGAGCACATTCTACTAGGGCACTGTCGGCAATGCGGCCCTATTCAGGGGCATGGCATTAGCCGACATCTGTGCGGCAGCCTCATGGACTTCCCCGTGCCCATTCTATCTGCATGATATATCTGAATCCTCCATGACCCACTCGACCCTGTCAACACTCAATGACCAATAAACGCACTGTTGCATGTGTGCTCTGCTCACAATCCTCACCACCGTGTAAGGAGCGGGGAGGGAAGCGGATACCTCATAGTTATCTATCTCATGCATGCCTATAATCATGGTTTAAGGCGCCTTTGCTTGTGTGTTTCTACTGTCCTCATTTCTCCTGTTAGGTGCAAGGTGGGATGCAGGGTTTTTCCATACATTGTCAAAATGTGTGTTCTGCTGTCCTCACCGCTCCTGTTTAGGTGCAATGTGGGAAGCAGGGTTCTCCCATACATTGTCAATTCATGTCATAGGCACGCCTATAATCATGTCACGCTGTTGCATGTGTTTCACCTGCAATGTCTCCCCCAGGGATGAGAGAAAAGCATGTGTATCATGAAAAATGTCAATCATGCACTGTTTTCCACTAATCGTGCACTACTTCTATTACAACTATCTGATACGAGTCCTGCAAAGTGCATTGGGAGAAATAGTTTTCATGTTCTGCTTGTGGGCCCTGAGTTGCAGGTGGCATGGAAAAATCAACTTTGCCCTAACCCAATAGCGTAGCCCATAGAGGGCAAAGCCTATACAAAATAGAATGATAGTTACGTACTGTAACTCCAGATTCTATGAGTATAGGCGTAGCCCTCTAAGATTTGGGCCACCTGCTCCTTGAACATTAGGCTGAAGAAAAAGCTGATGTTGGGAGGTGAGCAATGGGTCCGCTCTGTTTGTATACAGTATCGGCGGACATAGTTGAAGCCTGTGCTGGATGCAAGAGCGGGAAAGAAAGTCTCATGACTGCGTATGCGTGAAGGGATAAACCCAATAGCGAAGCCCTCAGAAAACGAAGCCTATACGAAATAGAACTGCTTTTAGTGCTTAGCACCGCCCAAGACAATTGTGATTGGTTCAAATAAATGCCATTAAACCAGAACACGTTTTTCTCCTATCACAGAATGATGTGTGGACTCGCCAGACTTTTCTCCTGGTAGGTCAGCAAGACAACATTTGAGATGATGGTTTATCCATATACATATATAAGCCGGTGAGAGACGCAAGGGTGGAAAAGAAAATGTTCACGACTGTTGAGTTGCAAAGGGGTAAACCCAATAGCCCTTAAAGAGCTACGCCTATACTCATAGAATCTGGAGTTACAATACATAACGATTGTTACGGTGCCTCTGTAAAATAGCCTCAAGAAAGAGCTTGTTTTGGTGGAACATGTGTTCAAAGTTGTTTTAGTTGTGCAACAAAAAACTCAAATTCAACAGATAGTCTAGCTAGCTGTCTGGATTTTCCCTGCAGAGATTTGAGGAGCAGTTAACCGCAGTCACTAAAATCAACCAGAGTTGCCAACACAAAAAAAGCGGAAGGTGATAGACATCTGGCCAAACATTAGGGATATCTATGGCAGAATTTCCGGCAGCATCTAAACAACCCCAGAAATGAAACGCAACATAGGGGAAGAGAGAGAAAGAGAGAGAGAAAGATGATTTAAAGTTAGTTCTGGCCATTGGACTTGTTTATTTTCTGGAACTTTTGCAGTACCTGGTAAGCGGAGACTGGAGACATGTAAGGAGACATCGCAGGCTGCATTGTCATTATCCTGTTGCTCATTGGATATGGAGAAGGATAGTACCTAGGTAAAAGACAGTATTTCAAAGTAAAGCTCAAGAATTATAACTAGTTAAACGTTAAATGGTGTCATGACTTGTAGTGTAACTTACCCATTCTGCATAGCCGCAGAGGAGGGGTCATAGGTAAGAGTCATTGCACCCTGAGGTGAGGAAATAGGCAATCAAAAATTATGTTATAATGGGTCTACATGAAAATAGTAATTTTCTTTTGTACTGTACAATCACTGAAGAGAGTTAATTTTCTATTTAATGGTTTAACGAAACATACTCAGATTATCAAAAATTTGGTATGTTATCATTTTGATGTGTTTAATTTGGTTTTAAAAATCTTAAAAAGAAGGGAAGATGGACTATTTAATTCATATTTACACTGACTTTCCCCAGTATTGCATTGTTAAAGTTTTGCAAGTAATTAGTTCTGTTGTAGATAATGCAGGTCATAAGATTTGAAGAAATTTTGTTTTTTTAGAACTGTGCATGGTTGTATGCATGACAAAATACTAAAAACTCCATTCATTAATTCTCATCACACAGCGGGCAAAAGGTCACATCACTTGTAAGATGATAGGTGGATACATACTAGTCTCAGGTCCCCCGTATGTCCATTGGGAACATATCCACTGTGAGAATGTTTCTTCCTTTGACTATCTGCAAACTTACACAGCAAGGGCTGAGAGGGAGCTGGGAACAAAGCACAAAAAACAACATATTAAGACTTAGCTATTAATCATCAGCGCCAACACAGTTTTCATCAGAGGGAGAGTGAACAGAAAGGTGACATTCTCTCCTACCCAGAGTTCCAGAAGCTATCTTGATAAACTTCCCATTAAAGTGGGAGATGACTGCATGACACTGCTCTGTTGTGTCCATCCTGACAGGGGAGAAGGTAAAACAATGATTCATCACCAGATCACACAGAGACAATCTACAGTTAAACACAAAGTGAGATTGTAAGGCGTGATGCAAACTGGGATAACTCTTGACCCCCGTCGTACAAAAGTGGAGCATAATTGTCCTTCCTCATTTTAATGCTAGTTCACATTCAGGTCTGATCGACAAACCAAATAAATAATAATCATAAATGGGAACAGGAGCATATTATCGCAACTTTTCTTCAATTGGCTACCTTTCAAAACAATAGCAGGTTTGTCAATTGCATTAAAAAAAAAATCGACAATCGCAAAAGTCAAAGAAAAAGAATGTCACCACATACATTACATTACGGTTGCTATTACAAACTTACTGACATCAGTGTAAATACATAAGCACATCCTGCACAGGCAAAAGGACGTGACTGCTAATAAGTTTGACTGTCAAGCTCAAAAATGCAAGTGTGAACATGGTCTTGAAACCTTCAGTCAACGGAGAAGTTGTCGCAAATGTTCACAACATCTTATCATTAACAAAAATCCACAATATTTGTGTTTGCCAATTATTGTCCTCGAACAGTAGCACAATTGCAGCACTAGATAACATTCATTGAACGCTCATTTTTAGTTTGTTCATTATTAATCATCACAGGTTTGTGATCAAAGCTGAACTTGTACTCTACAACTCAATTACAGATAACTCAACAGAGAATCAAACAGCTGCTCTTTTTTTGTCAATCTTCTGTGACCGACCTGGCAAAGCCCACGCCTCTGCTGTTACCGCTGTAGTCTCGGAGGATCCGGGTGGAGACGACCTGGCCGAAGGACTGCAGCATGTTCTCCAACTCTTTCTCATCCACGGAGAGAGGCAAGTTGGAAATGTATAGATTAGTTGGGTCCTGCTCCTGTTGCTGTTCACAGAAAAGAAAATGGAAAATAAATATTACATTGAACGTTGTATTTTTTGAGCACATTTTGCATGTGGCATCTGACCTGAGTGAGAGCTACATGCTTAAATGCAAGAATAATTCCAGGAACATTGGACCAGAGATAACTGTGCTCTTTCTTCACTGACAAATACTAACAGGACTAACAAAGACTAACAAAATATATTTTTCTCTGATATGAAATGTGTCTGTGTGGATCAGGGTTAAGAAAAAAGGATGGTTAAGGGTCAAAAGAAGATTCAGTATTTGGTTAAACAAACAATAAGCTCTCCAGTGTGTCTCTCTCACTCACACACACACACACACACACACACACACACACACACACACACACACAATTCATCAGTACAGTGCAGCAGCTCTGCGTCTCTATGGTCTTCCCTAGAAACAGCAGGAGAGCAGCGTAGCCTAGCTACCACAACACACAAACTGTGTTCTGCCGTGTTTGTTCCAAACAGAGCAGCTACATGCAGGTCTCCAGAGAACAACCCTTCATCAATGAACTCTCACCCATAAATATTAGCAAAGCAACGCAGGCTGGGTTGGGAAAGTGGAGGGACTGAAAGAAATTAAACTTTAAAAAAAATTCCTGCTGCTCCACCACGAGACAAATCACAGATGTGAAGCAGAAACCCACTGTATGTCATCATAAAAATTGTTTGAAAAATGAAAAACTGCTTTGAATTAGTCACAGACAAAAAATGGCTTGAAGCAGCAGTACTGTTGCTATAGCGCGTCGCTGCAATATGCATCAGTAAGCAAGAATGATAATTTTTAACACTCTGTGACATAGTATTAATACTGGTAAAGAAAATAAATCTGTATAATCTATTTAGTAAAACTTAACCAGGGTTGGTGCGTTAGTGTGTGGGCTGGTGGTTGTGTGTAGCGCGTCAAACTGACTGACAGGTTATTTGGCAGAGAGGGAAGTGACATCTGGTTTCTACAGTGAAAGTAAATGGGGTCACGGGTAGAACAGCTTGTCAGCTGAGGTCACGTGACCAGTCTAATGTCATTCTCCAACACACAACGGACACATGCACGCATTACAGAAGCACAGCCCCACAGAGACGTTCACAAGCAAGACAAATATGCACACACGCACCAAACTCACCTTGGCCATCTGGGCCTGTATGCCGCTGGTTTTCAGAGCATGTACCGCCTTTAGAGCCGCCCCAGGGCTGTCAAAGTCCACAAAGCCGTAACCTGTAGTTGGGTAGAATGGTTTTTCTATGAACACTCACTAAATACTAAGAGCACCCATCTATTGTTCATTTTGTACTATTACTGGGGAAAGGGTCATACCATTTTGATTGTTACTGTTTAGTACTGTGAACATATCAAAAACTCTTTTACATCATCAATCATGACACAAAATTGAGCTTGTTTATTATTTACACTACAAAACAATTTAAAAAAATCTATAGGTATCTATATGAATCTATCATATCTATATGATTTCTATAAGAATTATTTATTATGTACTGTATATATATATATATATACATTATCTCTCTCTCTCTCTAGATATATATAGATATTTATATATATATATATAAATAACATTACATTACATTTTATTTATTATTTATTAATAACCCAGGCTGCTGCAAAGGCCCCAGCCTACATGGGGCGCACGCTCTTAGTGGGTGAGCTTAAGGTTGCCCTTTCTAAAATATTTGAAAGAAATAATTTAATATTTTGGGATATCATTCACATTCTTTCCAAGAGTAAGATGAGAAGATTGGTACCACTCTCATGTCTTTGTGGTGTATGTGAAACTGAAGCCAGCAGCCAGCTAGCTGAGCTTAGCACAAAGACTGGGAACAGGGGAAACAACTACCTCTGTCCAAAGATTTAAAAATAAAAAACTGCCTGTTGAATGAAGTGTATGAATTGCAAGCCACTTTTAAGGACATTTTACATGTCATGTCAACACATTTTAAGCTTTTTGCTTGTCATTTGATGCTTGTTCCATACATTAAGTTACATACTTGAATTAAGTAGTCTTGTACTTACTTATTTACTTATTGCCCTTAATACAACTTCACAATATAAATCAGTATAAACTAAATTTCCAGCGACCAGCGTCTATGTTTATCTAGATTTATGACAAAACAGACTTTACCTACCATACTTTTCTTTTCATCATTTTCAAAGGCATACCCTGGTGTTTCTGATTGTTGCGTGTGTTTTGCTATCACCCAGTCACTCATTAGTTTCCAACATTTCCATAAAGTGTGAAAATCTGTTTGTAGAGCCTCTACATCGGCTTGATTTAGGTAATCCATCATAATCTGCTTTTGTTTAAGTCAAATGTATGTTTTCATTGTATTGTATTGCAGTGCAGATTATCCAAATCAAGCTGTACTTTTGGCTGTGATGTCATGCATAAACATCACATGTTTGAGAAAAATAAAAGCAGACACATTCACTGCTCATGTTCACATGGGGATAGATTACCCAACCAAAGAAAAGTATCAAGTTGCTGAAAATTGATTTTCATACCTTATGGAAATGAATGAAAACCAGGAGCTGCCTGGAAGGTATGGAAATTCATTCAAAATAACATGTAATGCAACTCACAAACACACTGCTGTGACACTTTATGAACATCAGCTGAAAACAACAGTCACAACTAAACAATAAGGCTCCGTACTTAAACATGCAGTGGGGATATGTTCCAGCACTGGAAGAGGACTTAAGTTATATAGTTAAATATACTTATATACATACCTGATAAATGATGTCTGGTAAGTAAATAATCGTACTGACCTTTACATTTGTTGGTTGTCTTGTCCAGGATTGCTTTTGCTGACTGAATCTTGCCATACCTGTGCACATATTAACATGTAATTACTTTCAAATAACTCTCTTTGAAAAAAATTAATCAAGAAGTTAGATTAGTGGTATTATTTAATCAAAAGGTCTATTATACGCATATACATCGCCTTGGACTCTGCATTATGTATTGGTAATGTCAAATTTTGTTGTATCCATTTCCAGAGGACTTTTTATAGAGAGTACTTTTACTCAAACTTTTCAAGTGAGATTAAATAAGTAAAATACAACACAAGCAGAACACTTTATTAAAGTTATAAAAACTGGTCAAATGTCAGAGGCACATCCTGTCCATCAATACTCTCTCCTAGATGTTTTCAAACACAAAGACTCTATGCTTCGCCTTATTTCTGACTTTATAGTCAAGTTGAACTGTAGCAAAAGCTGTGAACTGCTATCTGAGTGCACACAACATACAGACTGAATGCCTAGCTTACATCACCATTCAGACATGTTGCTTTGAAAAGCACTTTCATTTCTGCTTTGTGCTGGCAAACACCATTGGGAACATGAACAAAACACAAGCAAACAGGACACAAACAGCTGCTGCTGCTGCTTACATGGGTGAATGCCTCTCTCCATATGCTTGTGATTCGGAGGTAAAGAGGGGAGACAAAACTCCACTAATTATGGCATTCACCACGCTAACCACTCGGACTGAAGCCTACAGTATAAAGTATCAAACATGTTCCCTGCTTTACATGACTGCTTTCTTTCTTTTTTTAGAAAATCATTTTTGCAGTCCGCTTCACATACCACAGTTGAGCTAAGACATTTCCATGTGTGTCTGGTTATGGAGGTATGGTGGTGGTTGGAGCATTTTGAGACAGAGTGCATTATGGTTAAACCAGTGTGTATCTTAGAATGCCAACATTGATGATTTGGCACTAAAACTGCACAATGTATTTTGTTTGACACACACAATTGTATTTTCATCTATAGTCATTTATATGCATACGATTCCCAGTTATCAGTAAATGTTCCCAAACCCTTAAAAACTCACAAATTAAGTCTAAAAATGACATGTTGGGGTTTTACAGAGGCTAGCTGTTTTCCCCTTTCCCCAATTGTTTTGCTAAACTACGCTAACCCTCTCTTAACTGTGTTTTCATATTGACATGAAAGTGTTATTAATCCCCTCATCTAACTCTTGGCAAGAAATGCCAAATATTTGTTTAAGTTAGGAATTCATTTACCAAAAAAACATACTTCATTGTTACATTAACTTAAAATGTCACAACAAGTTAAACAAATTACAGGCAGTGTATGTGCCTGAGGTCACGGACATTCATCCAATCAGATTAAAATGATATTGGTTGCCTATATAATTTCATAGGCCAGCTTTTGGCCTCTTTTTTTAGCAAACCAGCATATCAGCAACAAAACCCACACACATTAGCATACGTCTTATGCTGAATACTGTACACGTAAGTGTACTCACTGGTGACAAAGTTTGACCAGGTCCAGGTCTGTAGTGGCAGGAGGCAGGCCGCGGATGTACAGGTTGGTTTTGCTGAGCTGCTCCAGGCCTGTGCTGCTGCTGTTGCTGCTGCTGCTGGGACTGGACGGAGTCATGGGGTAGGACTGTACACAGGAAATCCACTGTTAGAAAGTCTATGGGATCTAGATAATCTAATTTAAACCCAGGTCAACAGTGATCACAAGAACATCATCATCTGAGCGAAACTAACATGCAGAAACACGCAGAGGGCAAGACTGGACTTTATTATTTCATGTACATGCTGCATTAAAGGTCATCGTTGTACTATTCTTAAAATGTGTTCATTAATAATCCACATAGCAGCTAAAAGAGATAAGCTTATTCTGCATTGTGGCACGCGTGGGAAAACATCAGGGTCCAGTGTGGGAGAAGAACATCTAAGTACTGTACTTAAGAGCAGTGCTATGTACGATACTTTACTTACGATACTTTACGAGTATTTTTATTTTCTGTTCCTTCCTACTTCTACTACACGACATTTCAGATTCAGAATATGATACTATGTTTTACTAACAATCTACAGTAGTTTATAAAATACCTAAAATTTGCTACACATTGAAAGATTACAACATTAAGTCATTATATCTAATAATATAACACTCTGAATAGAACATTCCTACATTAGTAATGCTTTTACTTTTAAACATTTAAGTAGGATACATTTTGTAGATGATACTTACTTAAGTAACATTTTTAATGCCGGACTTTTAATTGTAATGGAGTATTTTTTAGACTATAGGCTAGTATTTCTACTTTTACATTGTGAATGATCTGAACACCATCACTGTCAGGATCTGATTGACATGGTAGGTTTGACATTTAAGCTCGAGGCTATTGAAAAAAAGTTGATTCTTTCCTCTAGGAGACTGTACAATGGACAGAGAACAGTAAAACATGGCCTATTAGGAATTGCAATGTGATGAAATCTGTGTTCAGTTTTTTCATACTTGTGAGCCAAACCAGGCAGCGCTGCCCTGCAAAGCATTTCCTTCCCCTTACTCATTCATTAAAATAGCTCCCAGCCACCCCAACCCTCTCCAGATAAGATCAAAGACAAAGCATGGCAGAATTGCACCATCTGTCCATAACCAAAGGACAATCCACTCCAAGAGCCAAAGCCATGAATACAACTACAGCCATGCCAACACAAATCACTGAAATATTCTCACCCAGTCATAATGACAGTAAAATGTTCATAGCAGCCTCTTTTAAAGATAAAGAACTGATTGGTGTGGCAGGACCGCCTGTTAGGCCTGTTGTGCTATCAAGTAAGAGGCCTTACATTGCTGTTGGTGTGGAATTCATGCTGACTTTGTTTGAGACCATCAAGGGTTCACATCAGACCTCTGAGACTCTACGCCTACTCAATTAGAGGGCATTTAACAGTGGTACATTTCACAGAGGCATCATCGCACCTTATAGCGGACTATAAGGTGCAATGTATATAAGGTGTGTAGGCGTAACCTGTGTTACGCCTACAATGAAAACTCATTCACGGCTTCCCTGCAGGGATTCATTTGAGGCTGCTTTCAGATTCCTGTCCTTTAAGTCACATACAGTGCCTTCTGATGAATAAATATTACAGTATAATCTGAGAGATCTTATGGGCTCTCTCAATCCACTTCATCTGACCCAAGGCTAAAATTTCCATCATCAGAGGTTAGAATGGCAGCTGCCTGTCACCTCTGTGCCTGCTATCTATTTCCATCTTGAAATCGAAAGGTGTGATGGGTAAGGAAAGGGGCACGGCCTTCAATTGCCTTTTTGTTCACCTGAGAGAGCTCAAATGACGGATGCAGGCAGCACAGTTCATTCCAGCACACTGACATACATTACATTGAATTACACCCTCCCTCTCTCACTTGATTCACCCAGAATGCATTAATCTATAAAAAATGGACTACAATAACCGTCATGCATATTGACCAGAGGGGGCGGGTGACTGGGCAAACAAGGTTATATAGACATTATAATTAAAGTCTCGGATTTAGAGCTATAGATCGGTTCAGCAGCAGCTGGGTTTATATGTCTATGTAGCTTGTCAGAGGATCAGCATCCCGTTTAACAAGTATGAAAGCAATGGGACTATTTTTTAAAGAATTTAATTTATTTATTGTTGAAAGGATTAGCTATTTAAATATGTCCCATATGAAAGCCATAAAGGGCTTCCCAATGTCATTTGTGGCACCTATCATTCAGCCTGCTTGTTCAAACGCTGCCTCAAGTGAGGGGGGAAAGTAGGCAGAAGAAATAGCCTCTAATAAATGATAATCAAATAAAAACCAACATGTGTGTTTGGCCTACCTGTTTACGATTGGCTGTCTTCAGCGGGTTGCCTGTGTTTGCGAAGATCATCCTGGAGAAACAAATATATTTTATTTCCCAAAAAAAGAAAATCGCAACGAGGAGCCACTAGAGACGGAATCCAAGCGGTGTACGGGGCCTATGAAATAGCCAGTCGGTTTAAAACATACTAAACGGGCTGCTTAACAGTACAAAAAAGCCTCGGTCCTGCATAGGTAGCGTATACTGACTCATACGGCCAGATGCACACCAGGCGATGGACCAACCCTTCGGTCCGGTTCATTGATCTACGACGTCCTGCTGCAGACCGCTCGGCAGTCCCACCTACTACAGACCAAACCATCTCCGCCTCTGCAGGGTGTTTGGTATCAAATAAACTGCGTGGTCGCCTCAAACAAACTCGCACTGGCGGTTTAATTTTCTGTGACAAAGGCACGTTGAAACCTCTGGTGTCCGTGGTTCACTTTATAATCGGATAAAGATGATTTTGGGTTGGATTTGTAAGCGCACAATTGGTTGGGCTGAACACTCGTCACCTTTCATGTTGTTGTCGTCCGCACATACCAAGCATTCTTCACCTC
>NC_048407.1:13292037-13302767 GCF_013103735.1 Etheostoma cragini | reverse complement strand
CACACACACACACACACACACACACACACACACTCTCTCTTCCTCTTCCTACCCTTCCCCCCATCCAACTCAGTGCATGTCAGGATGCAATGAAATATAAGCAGGGACTGGCCTGGACTGGAGGTCACACTCTCCTACAAAAACCCAACTATGGGAGAGAGGGAAAGTCTACAATGATACAAACATGTTTTTTTCTCAGAAATACCATGCATTAAAACAAACTTCAATCCCATTTTTAATATACTGTAGATACTGTATATGAAGCCTGTGTTCCAGCCGATATGCTCCACACAGCCCTAGTGCTGTTTGTGACATAAAGAGTTAGGTGGAAGCACATTATTGACTTCTTCGTGAGCTTATAAATCAATAGAAGCATTCATATTTTCTCTTTTGAGTGCATTCACAATATTGATTTGCTTATATGTTTGTAATAAATGTAAACTAAGCACATGGCACACAAATAACACACCGCTGAAAAAAAGGAACTGTAGCTTTATAGCGTCTGCTCAGATGTGTCTAATCCTTTTTTAGAATTGCTTTTCCGATGCAGTGGTATTGCTGTGGCCATCTTTCTAAATGATGTCCGCCGTTTGACCTTTAAGACCTCTTTAGGTTCATCAGACACAAAGCTTTTACTTGCACCCAGATGGATGAACAGCCCCCCTCATTACAGCAGGCCCACCCCCTCAACATAATTAACCAGAAGTCATTTCCAAACAGCTATTTTCTTTACAAATTTGTGTTTTAAGGTCTGTAGAGTCGTGGCTACCGCCGAGGACACTAATTTATGTCTATTGATTTTTTTTTTGTGGGAATTGGGGTGGGGTGGTTCTTAATCAATGATCTTGGTGCCATTTTTTGACCCTTTAAAGAATTTATTAAATTGATCAAACTGTGCATAAGTGTTACGTTAATTAAAAGCTTTCCTTAAACTAAATATTTTCTAAAGAAGAAAAAAAAAATTAAATACCATTTTGATGCTACAGACACATTTTAGTTGGTACTCTCAGAATGTATTCAATACACAGTCCTAGAAACCCCCCGTTTCCTCTGGGTACAGTAATTCAAATACTGTCAAGTCATACTGGAGTTTCTAGAAAATACTGGGAACTAGATGTAGAAGAAAAATTAAAAAAGTTTAGGAATTGGAAAGTAAGATACATAAATCGGGTTTATTTCCAAGTAGGTTTACACATGAATTGATGATCTTCTCAAATGTAAAGCCACTCAAAAGTAAAAAGGTGTTTATTAATGTTGTGTACATGTTTGTTTTAATAAAAATGTCCTCATATGCTATTTAAACTGTTGGGTTGTATGTATTTGACCTGTATCACAAGTCATTATTCATGCAAAAGCCACTGGGAAACAGATACAATTCAGTTTGCTGTGATAGATACAGTTCATTTATACATATAAAAGAAATGGACAGTCCACTCAGTAGTATGGTTTCTTTATAAGTTTTGGGGATTGTTGCCTTTATTTAAAGGTGAACAGTGCAGAGATGACAGGAAATGATAAGACAGAAGGGGAATGATGCTCAACAAATGTACCCAGCCAGAATCAAACCACAGACGTTGCATCACACAGTATGGTCTGTGTCTAAAACACTATAAACTATATTTTTTTACATTTTTATTCAGACAGCTAAAGTGAACAGATTGGTAGGATGCAACGGAAACATACAGCTACAAAGGCACATATGTGACCCAAGAGATGTTGGACTTCTCAGTCTATCTTTCACTTTTAACTAATTAAAACTCATTTTTATTCTCATGGAGCACAACGCAGTGCTTACCACAAGCAGCCATCCTGCTGCAGATTTATATAGCAAAGCTAAATTCAAATCCCATCAGAGTACAGAGAAGCTCTTAAAGCGTCATATTTCTCTCCCTTATTTCCTCTGCTGGTAGGATTAAGGTTTCATGCTGGTGTCGTGTTACAAGCTACTTCAGATGTTCCTTGAAAAGCCCAATCATTCCTATCTGAACAATCAGCTGCAGTGGCTTTTGTATAGACAATTTCCAGTGCTTTTCATCAGTTTGTATTGATTGAAAAACACATTGGAATGTATGTAAGCCCTTTTGGTGACAGGTGAAACATCATATAAAATTTGAGTGTAAATGAATTACATTTCACAACTGAAATCTGTGTACAGTCAATCTTTTTTTCCATTGTACTTTCAAATACATCGAACATCCAATCTGTAACCTTTAGCGCATGTATCCCTCCATCTAGTCTTTGTTTGGGTGATTTTTTGAAAAAGCTGTCACTCTGTTTGGAGCTAAAAAATGAGTTGGCTTCGAATTGAACCTCTGGGAAACCGTCAACCAATCACAGGCAGAGCTTACTTCAATAAGATAACCCGGTCAGCAATAATGATTCAGCAAACAATAAACTCGCTCAACTTCAGTGGGAAAATTATGACAGTTTGTTTCCTGTATTGTCTTTTTTTCTCCCTGTATTGTCTTGACTCTGATCAAGTCAATTGCTCACATCAGATCTATCATTGGTTGATGTAGCTGCTAAAATGTAAATATAGAAGACTGCATTCATAATATATTTAATATTACAAAAAAAACATCTATTTAGTGAATTTAGAGACAACGTTAATCCGTCTGGATCTTAAAGCCCATAGAAACCAGTTAAGCCCATCACAAAGAAGAACATCCTGGTTTTGTCCGAGGGTAGTAAGAGGTCCTTTGGGCATAGAGAGGGAGGGCCTGAGGAATGTGGATGATTATCTGCTCCTTCCTTGTCCACTGAGGAATGAGGGAATTTGAAATTCTCATTGACGTCCTGTCTGGCCAGGCGGTGAATGGTAACAGTTAGACTACGGGGTGAGATTGTGTCAGTTGTTCTAGTGGTGTGGCTTAGAGTTTGTTGCTCCTCAGGGGATAATGAAATGCTTGCATGTTGAAATATGAGAAACCACACAAACATCACAGCCGTTTTCATTCGTTTTTAACATTGAAAGAGAGATGCTGTATATTATATAAGTGCTTTAAAAAAAAGTAAAATAAAAATGTCAAGATGACACCGGTACAGTCTGTTCCAGAAGGCAAGGTCGCAGTGCATCTTTACTTTCAATTCAGTTTGAAAATACATTGTTGACTGCCTCAAGATCTAGACTTAAATATCCCAATTACACTTAATGTTGTACCACCAGTCTCCTTAACAACCCATTAACACACTTAATTTCAAAATGAAAACACACTATACGTAGCTGCTGTACATAAATATGTTTTCACTCAAAGTAAATGAACAGCCATAAACCCAACATGAGCAAGCAACCACAAGAGAAACGCTTTAAATTTCCAATTTAAAAAAAAAATAAAAAATTACATTCAGTTTTCTATCGTCTAACTTCTTATAACGCCTCATCCATTAAAAAAGTTCCTTTATCAAAACTGAAGACGAAACCCAGAACCAGTGATATGGACACCGTGCGTTAAGATAAGATAGAACTTTATTCATCAGGGGGATGTCATTATGAAGTAGTAGCAGTGTGCAGTAGGAAAGAGTAGTTAGTGCAAATAAAACAAAATATAAACAATAAAGATTATCAATGAGGTGCAAAAACACAAATATACACAATGCCAGAAATGTGAACAGGCCACAAAGCCTAATAGGTTGTAATTCAGTAATAGTTAATCATTCTTCTCATCAATTCAAATTCAAATTCAAAAATAATTTGGAAATTGTGGAAGCTTTTGGTTTTCACTGGAAATAAGATATACCCTACTAGATGTCAAACTGTTATAAGCTCATGCAGTAATCAGTTAAGTGATAGAATAAAATGTGTTAACTGTGGCGCACCCTTGTGTCTTAATTGTAAACTTGCCAGTCGGGCGAGAAGAATATACGTCATCAGTGCGACGGAAGCAGTTTCTCTAAAAAAAGACAATTCGGGCTGATTCATTGTAGCTAGTTGGTTTGACGCGACTGACCATAGAAGAACAGACTTTTCTAAACACCAGAAAAATTCAACCACAAGTAAGTAAAGTGACATATTTAAAACGTTTTCATAAAATACGGTGAGAAGGGATCATTGTTAATAATGTGTGACTGTTTTTCTTGTGCGAAATGACAGAGGCTAAGCGAGAAATGCTAACACCAAGCTAACGCTTTTAGTAACGTTGAATGTTAATGAACCGATCGATTTATTGCCATATATATATATATATATATATATACTAGCTAAATCCCCTGTTGTTTTTGTTGACAAAAAATAAACAAATGATCATTTGCAACAACGATAAATGCATAATTGTCCCGCTCTGTTTGACTATGGGTAAATTAGCTGACGGAAGCTAAAACACAACCTTATAACGTTAACAACACTCATGAATTCAACACCCTCATGTCAAAAGATTCCCAATATACTCCAAAATGTTAACACTTCGGCATGTCAACTTCTTTGTTAACCAGTATTTTATATGATATATAAAATCAAAGCTGATCTATTGTTAGTAGTTCTCAGTCACGGCGTCATTCAACGTTGTATTATCGGTATTTATTACGTGACTTTATTCTAACGTTCCCCTTGCTAGTTGGACAGGGGAGCCTATTCTGTCACCACACCGGTCATTTTCACCTACAGAGAGAAATCTAGATAAGCACATAAGCCACCCATACAGACACAATATTAAGATTCCACTGCTACATACTCGGTCAATTGTTTATCCTGAAGGACAGTGAGTGATCTATTGAACATTCCTTTAGCTGAATTGTCTGAAAAGTAGGGAATGTTACATTTAAATAATAAAATAAAAACTATTCACCCTTACTTGTGTCATGTGTATTTTGAATTTTTTGTACTGAATTTGTCTGAAAATGCTCTTTGATTCATGTATATCTGTTCATTTAATGAACTTTTATGGATATATCTCTTATAATATAGCTGTCTAGCTGTATAGTTTTACAGCAAGCTAATGCCTATGTTGTGTTTGCTCGTCAGGTCTTGATATGGACCGGCTGCTGAGGCTCGGAGGAGGAATGCCAGGGCTTGGCCAGGTAACACTAAGTTTGAATTGTTGTTTGGTTGTTGTTTATTTATGAACCTAAACAAAGGTTTTTAATGCTTCCTAGCAGAACTACGACCAGAAATGAAAGTTCATCCAAGATACCCAAACTTTATTCTCACCAAAACCACAGATCTTTAACCTTAACCTAAACCAAACCCTTTCCATCTTTTATATCCTAAAATCACATTTGAACTTTAATGTATTAATGCTATATGTTTAAATTATGAGATATAATAAAAATAAAAATGTGGGCTTACTAGAAACTTCTGCCCATTACAAAGGTGGGATCCTTGGTTGTATCAATAATGTGTGTTGCGGGGATGAGACCAAGGTCACTTTACCTGAGTCCCAAAGTCTCACACCTTGACACACCAATGTCGGTCTTAATGTAATGTTCTATACAATAGTCAGGTTGTTGTGATTAACCTGAGTAACTACTGTGTTTGGCATGAACTGATTATAAACTCTACTTTGGCTCCGCAGGGCCCCCCGACAGATGCACCTGCTGTGGACACAGCAGAGCAGGTTTACATCTCCTCTCTGGCCCTGCTCAAGGTAATCCCACATCATCTGCACTAAATGGGTTTTTGTTATTGTGCTATGTTAATTTATTTTTAATTTAATTTTTGTGACCCCTCCCCCTCTTGTGTTTTCCCTTCATTAGATGTTGAAACACGGGCGTGCTGGTGTACCAATGGAGGTTATGGGATTGATGCTGGGAGAATTTGTTGATGACTACACAGTGCGAGTGATTGATGTGTTTGCGATGCCTCAGTCTGGAACCGTATGTATTTTTTTCAATAGCAAGATGATTTCCGCCTATAACATAATTAATGAACCTATTCTTGTTTGGACATGAAATTGTAAGGCTGGGCACGGAACGTTGATTTTAAAACATTTTTAAAAACATTGGGTATTGAAAAAAAAGTATTGTTAGGAACTGGTATCGAAATTTACACTGGATCAAGAGATTTTGAACGATGCCCTACCCAATGTAGTTAGGTAGTAAATGCCTTGTATCTATGCTGAAGTTGCACATTTTACAAGATGGTTCATAGTGCTAATTTGTGTTTTAGCTTTTAATTATTACATGAAAATGTTCTCACTTACAGGGTGTGAGTGTTGAGGCAGTGGACCCTGTGTTCCAGGCTAAGATGCTGGACATGCTGAAGCAGACCGGCAGGTAAAACACATCTGCAGACACAATATTTAGAAAAATCAGGTTTTGCCTATTTTGAACAAGTTGACTAACAACGTAAGTGTAAATCCAGGGCTGAGTAGTTTTATGAAACCACGCTTTGATGTTGAACAACATATTTCTCTGTAAAATTGAGACTTTTTGGGGCATTCTTTCTGAACATGTATGCTGTCTTCCACCCATGTTGCTTATCAGACCAGAGATGGTGGTTGGGTGGTACCACAGTCACCCTGGTTTTGGCTGCTGGTTGTCTGGCGTGGACATCAACACACAGCAGAGCTTTGAGGCCCTGTCAGAGCGAGCCGTTGCAGTGGTGGTGGATCCCATTCAGAGTGTCAAAGGAAAGGTAAAGATGCCTGCTTGCTGCAAAAGAGCCTGGTTACTAAGTAGCTTTCATTTTACATGCATCACACACGATTTAAAATTAACCTACTGAGTAAACCTGCTTAATGTGTTTCCCTGTCTTCTACAGGTTGTTATTGATGCCTTTAGATTGATCAATGCCAACATGATGGTGTTGGGTCATGAACCAAGACAAACCACATCTAACCTGGGTCATCTGAACAAGCCCTCAATCCAGGTAATGCATTGAGGTGGTTTTGAGATGGGGTTTACACACCTCTGAACAATGCTAACAGAAGTGCCTTGCATTTGCATTAGCAGTCATCTTGTCATAATGAGAGAACATGCACACTTGGCTGAGTGTCAAACCACTCTTACGCAATGCCCTGCTACTGCCAATGATTCAAACAGGGTTGGATCAGATAAAGCAGTGGAATATTAATTCCAGTGTTTGGGATTTTTCTCTCAGCACCTAGAGGTTATGCGTATTACTTAATGTATTTACCTTTAAGGTTTCTCATGTTTCAGGCTCTGATTCATGGCCTCAACAGACACTACTACTCCATCACCATCAATTACAGGAAAAATGAGCTGGAGCAAAAGGTTTGAGAATACACCTGTCACGGCATGATTTATTTGGGTGATTTTAAAGAGAACGTGAGAATTACAACTCTGGTTGTTCTTCAGATGCTGTTAAACCTGCACAAGAAGAGCTGGATGGAGGGCCTGACCCTGCAGGACTACAGCGAGCACTGCAAACTCAATGAGACCATCGTCAAGGAAATGCTGGAGCTGGCCAAGAACTACAACAAGGTAGACCTTTTAGACCTCGTCCAACATTCTTAAATTCTCTGGAAAAGCACCTTTTTACTGAACTTTATTATAGGCAGCACAGAGAGGCACACCTTTTGAAGTGTGCATTATGTCGTGATTATTGAATATATAGTTAAAAATGTTTAAATACATTTTAATAACTTATTTACAGTATTGTAGTTAATTAAGTTTTCTTAGTATTGACTTTTTAGAAATGGAATTTTGCTTTGGATTGTATTGCTTACAATGTGCTTACTCATATAATACAAACAACATATACACATAATAAACAGAAACAATCTAGACGGGTTGAGACAATAGTGCAGTAAAAAGTGCAAAGTATGCAGGATTAAATTGTAATGATGATTTATTATTTTAATTATGGAGCATAGTAAAAAGGATGCTGGAATAAATAGTATTATGTTATTATAGAAGTATTATATTACAATATGAACAGTATGAACCGCTCTGAAATAGAGTTCATAGAGTTAATTCAGCTGTTGACTCCGGTGCAGCAGTCGGAGGATCGGTGAGCTGCTTTCTGCTGTTCAGAATTTCAAGTTTTTTGATACTCGTAGACTCCCATTGTACTAATGCTTACACACACACACACAAAACCATATTTTCCTTATACAGGATTATTATGGTCTTGTGAGGCCCTAAAATGATTCAACAGTATTTCTGCAGAGCAAATACGGCAAAAAGCATTATAAGTACGGACGCAGGGCATGCTCCTGGTGTGCGCCACCACAGTATTAAGACGCTCTTGTGTTTTGTTCAGGCTGTTGAAGAGGAGGACAAAATGACCCCAGAGCAGCTGGCAATCAAGAATGTTGGAAAACAGGTAATGATGAAATTTCAAGCTTCAGATAATAAAAACATTTTATTCTTTTTGTAATCTGACAAATTGCCACATCAATGTCTGTGTTTGTTGATTAGAGGTTAAGAGGTCGATTCAAAGAGTACAGTATTTAGGACATGTCCGTTCAAGCAGAGACTTTATGAAAGCAGAGATCGGGTTGTTGTCATGAAAGTTTCCCCAAAGTTTGTTGAAAGAGACTTGTGAAAATAGAAATTGTCTGCGTTTAAAACTTTATCACATCTCATTGTTTGTTCTAATTTTCTGTCTTACAGGATCCCAAGAGGCACTTGGAGGAGCACGTAGATGTTTTAATGACATCCAACATTGTTCAGTGCCTAGCTGCCATGTTGGATACTGTTGTTTTCCAGTGATGGGCCTGTGTGTATAAGTGTTAATATTACAACCATTGTTTTCTTTTATATAAAATAAATGTATGTACGAAATGAAGACATTTGCACCGGTGGTACCTTATTTTATCATCCAAGTGGTAAGTTGTATAATTCTAGCAGTGAGCATATCTTTTTCTCTTTGAATCAAATAGTTTCTACATTTTGAACTTTATTTGATTTCCTTTGTTATATTTTGGATGAATGCAATATTATCTGATATCAGTTTTATTGCACAAGTTATCCTGTGTTGTTGTGTTTATCTGGATGCATCCACGATTATTAACAAGGAGAAGACGGCTTCATTTGGTTTGTTGTACTCCTTGGTTCTCAATGAAGTACAATCTAATCTACAATCTTAGGACAATTTATTTAGAGGTGGAATAACCCACTGCATCAGAGAAGCCTGTTGGTATAATAAAATGTGACACCCGTCCTTACCACGTGGTGGTGCAAGAGTTGCAAGTTACACAAAGTTGTGATAAAGATGGAAAACATCGAATCACAGTAACTGTTTTCATGTTCCGACACGCTTGTTTATTTCATTTGAAGGAGATGCCCCTTGGAGGTTTTATACCTTTTAATCAAGAGCTTAAACATGATAAACTGAATTAACAGATTACATTATTTGACAGTTTTGTGGCGTAACAGTTGGCAAGGCAAGCAACACTTTATAATATAAGACCACAAACATAATATCCTCTTTATCCAGTTTAAAGTCTTATTGCGCCACTTTGAAACAACTGTTTTATGACTCACTGTAAGCTTTTTACCCCTACTGGCTGTGTCTCAATACCAAAGTTAGGATTCCTTCCTCTTTATTTTGCAGATCTGCACAAAGTTATTCATAACCTTTTAACCTCTTTAAAAAAAGATCAGCTGGAGTGAACTCTGTCCTTTTGCACTGTAATTATGCTTAAGTTTGCATCTGTACAGAAGTGAGTAATAATCACCAGGAGGACATTAACCAGACACATGATATATATTCCTTACATCTGGGGTTTGGTATGAACAGAAGGTCCTGCACATAGTTTGATTGAGTAGGACACCTCATCTGATACCAGCATCCAAAAGAGCAGTTGCGGATTATCAACAACAGTTAATCCAGTGGAGTGTTTTCTTCTGATTCATGTTATAGCGAGAGCTGGGCCTTAACAGCCAACATCCCTCTTAGTTCATTACAGTTTGAAGGAAAATAAAATCTCCATAATGGGTTTACAAGATCCTAGCCAGAGGTACAGCTCAAATTGCGGTAACTCGAGTGATAACAGAGAACATGGAACATATGGTGTTTCTCCTCCCTGTCTACTCTATACTAACTAGACAGAGTGGTCCCACTGTGATTAATTAGATCTAAAGGGTCTTCAGGTTACATTATTTAGAAAAACAAGTCTTTGCAACCCACACTGTATAAATTTGTCTTTCTCTTTAAGAATACTTTGAAAAATGTTAAAATGTAGGGCAGTGAAGTGTAACGCCTTTCCTATGAGGCATGGGGGAATAACAGTGGGCCCCACTACGGTCCAGTGCTGATTTTAAAATCAATCAAAACTGTTTTCTAAGAAGGAATTTTACAATAAATTATTTTTTAATAAAATACAGGCTCTAAAAAGTTCAGGGTAAGGCTAATTGGAAAGATTGATAATGACTCAATGTGACTGTTTCTACTGCTTTGTACACATTTGGAAAAAGAATAAAAACACAATGCAAAAGTACTCAATTACAAGTTGTGCATTCAAATTAAAAAGTAAAAACAAGTACAAATATTCAATATGCAGAATGGCCCCTGTTACGGTATGAGTTATATTGTAACATTTGGTTGTTCTGAATGAGAATGGTAATGTAGCTGGTTGAAGTGGAGTTCTTTTTTTATATATAAAATGATGATTTGCAAAGTAACTTGACTATAGTTAAGAATTAAATCCAGCCAATCTTAAGCACTATTTCCCTCTTGAGTGTAGTAAAAGTATAAACAAATAGTAATGTACAGGTACTTGTACATGGTGTTTTTCCACTCCTCCTTTGCTGTCACCAAAGAATCTACTTATATTCATATACTATATATATAATTAAATATATATATATATATATATATATATATATAT
>NC_048407.1:13253493-13291937 GCF_013103735.1 Etheostoma cragini | reverse complement strand
ATATATATATATATATATATATATATATACATATGTATTTTTTAGGTGATTTTTTGTGATAGTGGATAGACAGGAAAGGGGGCAAAGTACACTGAAAAGTCCCTTCTTGGTGTTTGAGCACTAGAAGATTCAGGTTTTCACATCACACTTGTGTGAGTTACATAGTGGACCACAACTGGCTTCTAAACTAGTTGTCACAAAATCATGCTTGTATGTAGATGCCTTAAACTCAGATTTGAGCTGAGCACAGAGAAACTTTCCCCCTTTAGCAGATGAATGTGAAAACAGCCTCCTAGTGTCAAACTGCACATAAATCATGAATACAGTTTCATGTATGTGAAGTTATATTTCTTGGGTTTACTGTGCAAGTTACAGTGCTGATGTCCTTGCAGTTAAGGTGGATGAAAAGACAAATAAAAATAGGGATCTTCAGTGATTGCATTGCAAAAATGGATGTTTTGGAGCTTACGTCTAAAAACCAGCAAGCTCTGAAGGGTCATGTGAAGCCTGTCTGTATGTACACAGACAAGTTTGTGTTCTCATTTGTCACGTCTGTTTATAGTGCTGAATCATCATATAAGTATTTTTTATTCCAGTCAGCTGAAGTCATGGAGACATTTTCAGACATGTTAAAAACATCAGGATGTGTCTCACTGAGATAACAGGTTAAAATGAAACGAGCATGGGTCGTGCATAGAAGCTGTGGGCTTTAGGACAACAACAATAACACAATGTTATCTTTCTGGGGCTGAGATAAAAGACTTCCCCTCAGTAACTTCAGTGCAGCACGCAAGTCTGAGCCAGCTTTTTTGTGCTTGGTCTCTTTCTGAATGCAGAATAACACAAGCTTTAACTATGCTTTCTTCTCCTTAGATTAACCTGACCATTTGCTGCCACTCTATGGTTGTAATCCTGATCCTTTGACAGAAGATTCACCAATGCTAAGGTCTTGTTCTGACACATTTCGTCCACTTGTACAAATCTACCAGTCTTTGCTCCTGCTCCTTGCGTGGAGGCCCAAAGGAGAACCAACTCATCTCATCCTCCTTCTTTCATAGCATTCATTTTCACAGGAGTGTTTTGATCCCTGCTTTCTTCTAGTGGCAAACCACTTCTAAGCAGATGAGTTAAAGGGGGAGGCTGTAAACAAGAGAGGGGCTTTAATAAATGCTGGTGCTGTTTGGTGTGGTTTAAGAGGCCAGATCACTCCCGTGAGGCCATGGCCGACTACACAACACTGCCCCGCCTCACTGGACAGGAGCCATAGGATGACAGAGTCGAGGTTTTCTAAGTGCATGCTCTAACAGATGAACAGTTCTTAGTGTCCTAGCACGTGAGCAAGTACAGAATGAAAGATGCAGATAAGCTCAATCTTTTCTTCTTTGTTGTTGAGTCAAAGTGTTGTGAAATGAGGCGAGGCGGTACAGTGAGCTTTCAAATGCAAAATGATCGTTTTAAGATTCTTCCCTTACTTGAATTTCAAAGTTCATTCTGGACCTTGAAAGCAGCTATTGACAAAACAATCTCCCTTTATCATTCATTTATAAGATGTTCTGGAGCTTTCGATCATACCACACAATCCTTCACCAGCAGATGGTGTTTTTGTTGTTGTTGGCTTCTGACTTTTCGTCTAGTGGCACCATTAGGAAACATTTTTAATTTGTCCAATGCTTTATGAGCAAGTGCCTGCTAAACTTAGACATTCCCAACAGCCTTAACTGTACTTTGTGTTTTGTGTTAATTAGCCAACTTAGCATGCCTAACTAAGATGCTGAGCATGAACATTCTACCTGCATTAAGCATCAAACATTAGCATGTTAGTATTGTCATTGTTAGAAGGCCGACAAACGCATTTATCTAAAAGCAGCTATGTGCCTAAGTAGGCTACAGTCTTACAGAGAGGCTAACATGGCTGTATGTGAATTTTTACATGTCTACATGTGTGCACATCTGGAGGAGCATCTCTTTGGGGTGATAAACACTCAACCCAGATCTGCTTTCATACAGTCTCCATCTGTATTTACTGTAACTGCATTTCACTTTTCCTCACTGCCCATTAAATGTAACCAAGCAATGTTAATGTGGACGTTTGTTCATTTTAGTGAAACACAATCTGCCAGACAGCTGTGTTACATCAGCTTCGAGTCTGACTCCCTTTCCCATCAGTCAGAGTGCCCTTAACCTGCAAAGATCTTCGCTCTCTCAACACATCAGTTTAGCCAAAGAATAAACAGATATGCACTCTCTGCTTTAGTTCAACGCGGAGCTGAAGGGCAGTTCATACCTGCAGTGTTTTCTCTGCCAAATACTAATTTATACAATGTGAAAAATGGTGCCTGCTATTAAAGGGGGCATGACTTCTGGGATGTGTGGAATGTGGACTGTATTTGTATTTAGCTCTGAATCAAACTCAAAACTAGACAGAAGACCTCGGTCATCGTTTGAATGATCAGTAATTGTCTGCAGAGCTAGCAAGCCACAGACAACAAAAGCCATTTGTGAAAGCATGAATGAATGGCAGAGACTGCAAAGTAGTCACGCTGCCTCTAGCATGCCAGTTCAACCGCATTTATCCCTGAGAATACTTGTGTGATTTTTATTTTGGAACAGAATGAGAGTGAAATGAAGGTTGTGGAGAAATGAAAAAGTTCAAAACTTGAAAAGTTTGCATCTAGGTGCTAAACATTCCTAGGAGCTAAATAGTTATCCCTTTTACACCTACATAAACAAGTTATGGGAACCTCTGATCTGTATTTAGTAAAGCAGTGCAAAGTAACAAAAGACCATTTCCCTGACCAGAGGGTGTAAAAGCCACAGTGCAGAGACAGAGGGTGTGTTGGCCTTATAAATCCAAGTGACAGGCTCTGACCCCCACCCATCACCACAGAAATGATTGATTCTGTTCTCTGGACTCAAAGTGTGTGCTGCCTCTGTCCTGCTGAGGAGACTCTTCTGTCAGAGTACACAGAAAACAAACAGTGCATAATTGTTTAGTTGAATCATCTGTGTGTGCATCTGAACTATGTCACATTTGAGGACTTATTTTGGACTTCAACCAATAAATTGGGGCCATCATGTTCATTTGTCAGGACAATTGATTGATCAATAATCCTTTTTGTACGTTGTACTTTTTAGCCACATAAAAGTTAGGTAGCCTGTGTTCACAACCAATTGAGTTAAATTCCTAGATTAAAAAAAAGAGAATATATCACGTGGTCTCCATGGTCTTCACACCTCGAGTTCAGATTATAATGTCAACTGATGTTTCTCAAAAAGCTCAGAATTAGTAACTTATTCTGTTGTCTGTTTTGAGTCCATGCATTTTGTTTTCAGTGGTTAGTTTTGTGGTGGTGCCATTCTTTTGTAGAATCAGAGTTGCATCTTTAAGGTTTTGATAACTTGGGCTTAGGTATTTAGGCCTATGTCTCATGGTTTAGGTTGTGGGTCGTCTCAAATTGCTAGGCTTATCTCCACAGTACTGTGGATAGGTAAGATAGACAACAATAATATACAAATTTTTTGATTACAAATACAACACTTGTATGCAGTCAGCATTTTATAGTTTTAGGAAAAGTATTTCAGCCTTTCGATTGGTCTTCTAATTTACACTTCATAGCTAATTGAACAAAAAACAACTGCAAGTTGTCATTTCATTCCTCTGAATGTTTTCTTGCACAATAAAATTCAGAGTGGATTCTCAAAAAATGTGGGTTGAGTGTTCGGTGCATTCAGAAAGACAGGTATGTGTAGGCAAAGAGAGAGATTCGGATTCCAGAAGCATTTTAAAGTGCAAAAAACACTTTTTGTTAACTTTGCTAAATGGTTTTATTATTGTGTTGTTATGTTGCTGCTATGTCTTTTAGATCCATAGTCTTTATTTGTTTGTTGTTGTTTGCAGTCTTGATGGATCAATTCATTAACTTAAAGTGGTCTGGATTCCTTCCCTTTAAATGCAGCAGTGTGGATGGGGAACTCGTTGTCCTCTGGATTGTGTCGAACCCTGTTAAACTGCTGATTCCTGGGAAAAGGAAACACTGACTAACACACCATTTGTTTTCAGGCATGTGCTAAGGAGCTTGGGGTATGCAGGGAAGGAAAGTGGTCAAAATTCAAAGCTGCTGCCCAACAGGGGGGTCTACCGACCTACCATTTCTTACAATTATGTGAATTCATCTCTCGCCATGTTTGCCTTCTTTGTCTTATGTTATTTAATGAAGCCATATTCTTCCAATCCACGAGAGAGAGTCAAGAGCAAAAATGCACAAACATTTACCAGAACCTCTTCTCTTCAACAGATAAACAGACCCCAATCCCCCCCACCCCCAGTGTTTAAAGGTGACTTTTAAGATATTGAAGAAACAAATGATGGAAGGAGGGATATCGGTGCAAAGTCCACAGAGTTTTGACCATATAAGTAAAGCCTCAGTGATGACTTGTGTGTGTGTGTGTGTGTGTGTGTCTGTGTGTGTGTGTGTGTGTGTGAGATGACCGTAACAAGGTGCGGTTTTGATGGTACTCGTTGCCTGGGACTACATTTCCAGTCTTCTCTGTGATGGTACTCAGTGGTCTCGAAATGATGATGTCACTGTCCGGATAGTTTCCACCACAGCGGCGGGGCTGCGGAGATGAAGCGAGCGTGTGTGCCAGTTAGAGACGTGCAGTCAGAGTGGCTGCGTATGCCTAGGATAGGGGGATGCGTTGAACACAACCACAAAAGAGAGTTGCTGTTTTCATTGGTCTGGTTTTCAGGGCCTCACCGTCTGGGTCAGTGTTATGTAAGTCAATAATGAACCCAACTCCTGCACGTACAGCGGCTGTCCATTTCATAGTATGTTTACTCTTTCTCCCTGAATTTATGGTTACATTGAACATTTGACCTCTCACAGGTCTGTATCACATGCATACATTAGATTAATCCATAATTCAGGTGGAATTAGTCATATTTTAACTGAGAAAGCCAAAACCTCTTGGAAAAATCTTAGTGGTAAGTGAAGTCAAACAGCTGCTCTGTGTTGTCTCCTCCTCTTTCCTGTAATGCAGACAGTTGGAAAACCGCACCAACTGAATATTAAATGTGAGTACAGGATATTTTATTAGTCTAATATTTTTCACTGGCTAATAACTTTGATGAAGACAAAAATAACATGTCAACACGTGACGATGAAGCATTCCTGCTGCTGTGGTTAAACCCCAAACACATGTTCTTAAAGAGACTTGTGTGGGATGTCAGAATTTGTTCTTCAAGAAATATATTACCTCGTTGACAACTTCAAACTATTTGCTGTTAAAACAAATTTTTCTCGAGTATTGGGCATGCTTATCGAGACGTGTTTGTGTAATACATGTTTGCAGGAAGGGTTGCTCAGTTACCTTCTACTGAATGTTGCTAAGGAAATATATTCTGATATTTTTCACGAAAAAAATGATCTTCAAAAGTTTTACTTTCTAGTTTTCATACATTGTCACAAAATATCCCAAATTATTAGGCAATGCGACCTCTCGTCAGTGACCTCGCCTCAGAAACTTCCAGACTTCCTCTTTGGCTCTAAGACACACCGCTGACTGAAGGATCTCCACAACAAACACAAACTTTCATAATGCCTCTCCATGTCATTGCACATTTGCAACAGCAAGCATTAAATATTAGTTTGTCCAGCACATGAGTCCAAAAACTTCTGCATCTACTGTAGATGTCCTGTAATCCACGTCTGCAATGTTTACTTCAACTATGATTCAAACTGATATACAGTGTCCACATACACATTAGCAAAGATCCTTGTTTTCCATACAAGTAGGTAATAAAAACTGGTTAATCCTAGATACGTCATTCCCTCCACCTGTACAGTGTGTGCGCACTTCATACCTCCTGTTGCATCACACTGTCTCAACTGAGTCAGATGAACAGCAGGTCACATAAGAATCTAACGTGTGAACGTGTTCCCATGGTTCACCTTTAAATATGTAACTGGCTTGTGGTTTCTGATATCATCTCCTTAAGGGGAGGATGAGCCTGGTAATTATAGGAGAAAAGAGGCATTAAACACGCACAAACACAAACGTGCATGCACATGCACACTGTCATGATGTCTCGCTTGTTTTTTGTATTGTAATCTATTTAACAGTCTTCAAAGCTGCAAGATGTGACAGATTACCCCGGGTTGACAGTCTGGATATTGTCTGACAAATAACTACAAAGTCAGCCAAGGTGGATGTGAGGCAGCGGACGATGTTTCAAAAAAAGTCCTGATTGTTGTTCTGGGCCTTGGGTCCTTTGTGAGTTTTGCAACTTTACTACCCTCTTAATTGTTACTATTTCTCGTAAGCGTAGCACAAATCAGAAATTTCTGTTACTGGCATGGCTGAGTAAGGAAGCATTAAGTCATGCAGCAAACTATTCTGGGTCTATTACAAGATCATTTTGTTTCCAGGAGTCCAACTTTAAGTGGTGAACCACAATGGTGTTCCTACTTTCGATTTAACAGGGAAAGCTTTGGAAACTTCTTTCAGTTAATTCTTAATTTTTTTCTCCATGCATAAAAGTATTCTTCTGAGTAATAACGTAATAAGGTCTGTCAGTGTGCCCATCCACAGACTATGAGTAATTTTCTCATTGCTTGGTTAGGGTGTTTTGTCTGTGTGCTGCATTGCCACGTGAGTCCCAGCCAACCTAGAGTATTGTTAGAACTCAATAAGCCCTGCAGTTTATAATAACAATAAGTTTCCTTTATTTGGCTCTTAGTCTGAGATGTCAAATACGCTCTCCAGTAAACCATTAACAGTCACATTCAAGTAGCAAATGCAAAGCGCAGTGGTCACAGTGTTTGGCTCTCTGTTGCAAAGCCTGTAAAACGTTTCCCTCAGAAAACAGCACTGTGGCAAATGGTGTGAGGAGGACTGCAATCAGTCTCACATGGAGCCAAATGGAGACAGACTGAGACCAAAAAAGGTAGTGGAGAGGAAAGAGGAGTGCGGGGGATGGAAAAAAAGAAATGTTAATACAATACAAGGTGGTATGATATCCTCGCTCACATAAAATTATTCTTTGATGATGCTGCTGTGATGTAACTGCCTCCACTTTCCCTTTGTGTGAACACCATCTGGATCATTATACGTGAGCTTGAAATACCAGTGTTTTTTTTTTTGTCTGTCAATTTAACTAAAAATTATTCTTCATTACAGTAACATTTTTTCTCCAAACCCACAATAGTTTTTCTAATGTCCAGGTAGCCAGGTAGCCATTTGTTTCTGTATTGAGAAATATAAAAATAAACATGCTGTAAAGACTCTCGGTGAGGTGTTAAGATCACGCGACATCACTGTGTGAACAACAAAGGTTTCAATGTGTGGGAACAGACGCCATTGTCAGAAGAAAACAGTAAATCAGGATTCCTTTGACTTACTGTCCACAGATATAATGTAAAAATCAACATGCAAAGACTTGTAACATGCCCAAGATAGTTTCTAGACAAGACTTGAAACCCTACAGAGTAGAATCCGAGAGTTTTACAAAGTCGGTTTAGTAGCGCTGTATTGACAAGCGTATCCAAAACTTAATTAAATAGTTCTGAGACCCAAAATTTTAAACACTCATTTTTTACTTTACTGAAAAGAACTGAAACGGCTACCTGAAAAGCAGGACAAACTATAAGCTAGATGTTATCTAATTGCAGTAATGTAAAGTATGGGTGATTTGAAAGAAAGGGGTTAACACATTAATACCCAGCCCTGTGTCCCTGGGAATTACTTTCTTATAAACGGAGGGTTCCCTTACCTTAACCAAAAAAGAATAAAAAAAAAATTGAAAGTAAAGTCAAGCTGAACCTAATCCAGAGTTTTAGCAGAATCGTGTAACATCAATGTTCTTTTTGTTTTCCAGACAACCTCAACGTTCTCTCTAATGTTAGTTCTGTAATTTCACTACTTCTCTGTCTTTGCAGGAGAGATCCCAATATGGAGTCCCAACATTATCCCCACCATACCAATGCTGAAGAAATGCCATTACATCCCCCCTGTTAGCCACTGGTAGAACCCATGTCTGGGTGTTAACCGAGACCGGAGCTTTACTCAACAACTACAGTAGACAGCGCATCCACAGCTGCTTTGGCCTTCTTCCACCTTCTTCACCTCTGAATCAGGCCTCCCCTGAGTCAGCCCTGCTGTGCTCATATTGGCACGGCTAATATGGAGGCCAGTGAATAATATCTCGCAGAGGTGTCAAAACAGACACCTAACACAAGTGTGTCTACAAAACCAAAGACAGGGAGGAGAGATTTTGCTGTGAGTATTACACTGAAGTACTTCTTCAATTCTTGTTTCATTTAAGCTTCAAGATCCGGAGGTGACCACGTGTGACACACAAAAGTCAATGTGCTTTTCAGACTGTTTGCTGAGGTGTCTGTGTATTTCTGTGGATGTGTATATTTGTGGAGGTGTCTGACTATGTGCATGTGTTGAGGGGACTGTGGTGGTCTGTACATGATTCTGTTAAAGACCTTTTTCCAGTTAAGGAACAAGCCACACTATTTTCTAAGCTTGCATCTCAAATGACAGAGGTTGTCATGGTTGTTGTTGATCATTAATTTAATTTCCACCAAGCCCTACCATAAAATGTTAATAGAAGCAGTGGAGCTTGTCATGCATTTCCCAAAACAGGCTGACCTCACCTGGGACAAAGCAGATTGGTCTCCTCCTTCAAACAGTCCCAGGTGTGCTGGCATGTCCATGTCGTCTAGACAGGAATAAGTGAGTAAGGGTGAGGCTTACAGCAAGGTACAGTTGTGTTCAAAATAATAGCAGTCCAACATCACTAACCTCATAAAGTTTGGTAGAAGTCATATTTCTACATGGCAAATGATTTACTATTAAGTGTTGTAGACAGTCTACAACAGTCATGACATGGATGCTGCTCATTCTGTGTAGTTGAATCTGTAATTGAAAGGGGCATGTTCAAAGTAATAGCAGTGTTGTGTTCAATTAGTGAGGTGATTGATTCTGTGAAGAAACAAATTATGGCCCATATTTAAGTAAGGGAGGGAGCAAATGTTGTGCTTGCTGATTATAGTGCATATTACACTGTACTACTAAATGGGTCGTTCCAGACATTGCTCTGAGGAACAGCGGACTATGATTAAAAAGTTGATTGGAGAGGGGAAAACGTTTAAAGAAGTGGTTTCAAATGCCTTCAAATGGCATCCAAAGCCTGAACGTGGGAAGAAACGGTCAACTACCATTCAAATGGATCAAAGAATAGCCCAAATGGCAAAGGTTCAACCAAGCTCCAGGAAAAGACTTAAAGTCACCTGTGAGCACTGTTACGATTAGAAGAAGGCTATGTGAAGCAAAGAGATCAGCTGGAAGTGGTGGTGTAAACATCATGTTATGGGGATGTTTCTCATACTGTGGTGTTGGGCCTATTTATTACATACAAGGGATCATGGATCAGTTTCAATACATCAAAATGCTTGAAGAGGTCATGTTGCCTTATACTGAAGAGGAAATGCATTTGATATGGGTCTTTCAACAAGACAATGACCCAAAACTGTCTGTTTCTGAGACAAAACCCAGTAATGCAGAGTATTTCTGGACTCTAGTTTATTCGTCCTGGGCTGGAATAGCTGTTCACATGTGCCAGAAGTTGTTTGACTCCATGCAACACAGTTCTTGAAAAATTATGGAACATTAGTGCAGTGATTCAAAGTAAAGCACACCCTTGAGACATTTTTCAGCTTTTGCAGTAAATATTTGAGTTTGTAAAAAAATACGCAAATACTATTTTTTAAACAGCTTAATATGACTTTTTATTCACTTTTTGTAAAGGTGTAGCACAAACCTGATCAACTTTGGTCATGTTTTGATTTGGAATTAAATGCACAGTGTTCCCTATGCATTGATATCATGAAATCAAGAGCTATTCTAAGGATTTAGAACATTTTTCCCTTTTAATTAAACACACTGCTATTATTCTGAACACAACTGTATATAATCAATCATCTTTCCCCTGACTTGTTTGGAAAGTGCTTCTGCATCCTCAGGACTCAGTTGCAAAAAATATTAACTGAAGACAATCAATTTTTTGTGAGTGTTTATGGCGCAAAAAATTAGGAAGTTTTGACAAAGGATTGCAGCTTTGAGCCTTAAAAATCCAAATTTGCAACAAGAGAGATGGAAAGTGCAGACAATTAGAAAAACACCCGGCCCAGAGAGGGCGAGACAATGTATATTTCTTCACTTGCTAGGCTCTCGTAAACCTCCACTCAGCTTCCCTGCAGAGTTGCTGCAGTGAAAGTCTGCTTCATGTCTATGATGTCGTCAGGAAGTAAGATTCAGGCAGGAGAGCAGGAATATACCCTGGTCTGACCTGCTCTATCCTGTGTGCATGCCTACCATAATCTAGAGAAAACCACATATTGTGTAATAAAGCACACATTGAAACACAACATAATGGAAACTGCTTAGTCATGAACGTTTTAAGAGACGACGAGAAATCATCAAGGACATGGATCCAAATTGGCTCAGCAAGTTAGGCAAAAACAGTCTTTGCTACCAAAGGAAATGAATGTATTCACTCACCACCAACACCACCACCACCACCAACAACAACAACAACAACAACATCTTTGTGTGGTCCTGCATGTGTTTTGCCTGACTGTTGGCTGGCTTATTGGTCTGTTTCCCATCTCCTGAAGGCCAGCTAAAGTTCTGTCCACTCAAAGCCCCTCCTTGTCTCCTTCCTTTTTTTGAGGACAACCTACTCAGTGAGACGTGACAAGGCAGGTTGTTACAAGGGTAGCGGTGTGCAAACGCACGTTGCAGACACACCAACCGTGTGAGTAACACGACTGACCAAGGTCAGTCAGAGTGACTCTCTACCTCTCTGCCTTTGGAGCTTACTGTAAGTCCTTTGGAAATGTGACCTGTCTGTGTGAATATTATCACCTTTCCGCCGTCGGCCTAATCATAATTTCATTAATGTGATGAATTGTGGCCTCTGTTTCACAAGACAATAAGTCTTAGTTGGTGTGACAACAGGAAAAGGCACGGACATTTTCGCATGAGTCACAAATTCTGTGCATGTTTGCAAAGCTAATTTAGCAATGTTAACAAAGTGGCTATTTTTAAATTCCAGTGGAATAACAAGATGCAGACTGGTCTCCTCTATTTTTCCATTGGCCTTATTTAAACCACTGGGGCAGTCTGGGAAATTAACCCCACAGGAAATGTTTCTCCCATTCATATTGAGTACATGAACCACGGCCAAAAGGTTGAATGTGTGTGAGGGCAAAGGTGAAATGAGCACACTAGAAGTAAACAGCGTACATCTCCACCAAGAGCCTTTTTTCTCTCTGTTCTGCTTTTCCTCTCACACAAACACACAGTTCACTGCAAAATGGAACACACATGTTACCGTATTAGGGTCATGTTTATTTATACTTGGTGTCATGGTGTGAAAACACAGGTTTCCACGTTCCTGATTGATGGAGAAGACTGCTGCCCTGGAAATGGCACAGCTAATGTCAGGTTTGACTGGAGCAGGTATAAACTGTGCACACACAGCTGTCAGCAGAGGTGGTGGGTGTAGGTTCAGTGATGACAAGGCTTTTCAGTGGGTGTGCTGTTCTTGTATCAGGATGGGCCCAGGGTTAGATAGGTGGGAGAAGTACTAGACCATGTCATGCTTGTCCAAAGCTCTACTTACTTGAAAGTTGTGGCTTGTAGTGACAAACCCACAGAGATTCATCCTATGCTCTATAAATCGTTTTAGGATCTTTGTTGTTCACCGCCAGCATCACTGTATCATACTGTATTTTTCTGGTCCTTCTTCTCCTCCTCTGGACTTTTGACACCGTGTTTGGCTTTCCTTGGGTAAAATTTGACCCTTTTTCAAAGTTTATACATCAGAAATGCTATTCAAAAGTGACATTAAGGATCAGATTTCTACTTTCATTGCATTTTGGGTGATGTATTCAATATCCCAGCATTATCCTGACTAAACTTTGACATACGGTATCTGTGATTAGCCATTACCTTCATTCCTCTAATCTTAACCATAAGTCAAAATCATTCACAATTTCTGCTCTTTTCTCTCACAAAAATTAAGTGTAATTTCATATAAATTAGGATCATTCAATTCAATTCAATTCAATTTTATTTATAGTATAAATTCATAACAAGAGTTATCTTGAGACCCTTTACAGATAGAGTAGGTCTAGACCACACTCCATAAATCACAAGGACCCAACAGTTCTGTCAGTTCCCTCCAGAGCAAGCAACAGTGTGACAGTGGTGAGGAAAAACTTCCTTTTAAGAAGAAACCTGGGACAGACCCAGGCTCTTGGTAGGTGGTCTATGACGGTTGAGATGAAGAGTGGCAATAACAGTCACAATAAAAGATAATGGAACAGTGACTAAAAAAAACAGTAGTTTGTAGTCATTCATGGCATAGCAGGGCCCTGTGCGCCATTACAAGGCACAGCGGAGAGTAGCAGGACGTGGAAGGGCATCGCAGAGCGCAGCATCACAGGACGTGTAACAGGACCACGGCGTCAGCTGCAAACATGATTTAGAGCTTCCCTGATCCAAGGAAACATGCTGGGGGAAAAAGAACATGAGCACTCCGGGGAACAACTCCTCAGAGCTAGGTTAGTGACAGGCATTTCTGGGACATGGCTGCACACAAATGGAAAGATAAAGGAGAGAGGAGCTCAGTGTATCAAAGAATGTCCCCCAGTGGTCTCAAACTATTACAGCATAACCAAGAGAGACCTTTATATAAAAAAATAATTGTAAAACACAAGCATTAAGGGAGTGTAAACGTCTTGCATGACTCAACATATACAGTAATTCAGTTGATGAAGCAATGCCACCAGTGCCCCTCACTTGTCGAAACCTTCGCTGTCACTCTCCAAGGAGCCCCATCCAATCTGGTTTCCATGGTAACTCTCTTTTGTAGCACCGTGTTGTGGAATCTCGAGAAGTGCTTAGTCAGAGTGGTGGGCTCTGCGCGGCCGCCTGCTCTTTGCGACCTCTTACATTTGTCGTCAGCAGACTGGCAGATGATCTTCACATCCTGTGCAGAAAATGAATCAGAAAATGAGTGTGCTGACATCCTTAAATTAGGTTGCTAACTATTTTCCAGCCATTGTTAATGTGTGAAATTCTGCATAACTGCATGTTGTCATGCCTTTGAATGCATAGTGCATTATTCTGTTCATATTTTAACTGGAGTCGGACAGATGGATGGACTGAACGAGCCTATGTATAAACATACATACTTGTTACAAGTGCTGCCCATCTCACCCTCCGCCCTTCTAGTACATGAACCAGCCACCTCCGACTTTCTAACTTTCTGTCTTCTAAACCCTCTCAACTTTCTTTTTTTTCCATCTCTTTATCAGTTGACACATCCCCCCAAAACTTCCCATTTGTATCATCCAGCTGTGGTGATCTGGCTCTCACTCTCTCCCAGCTGCTGTCCACAGTTTGGTGAAACTAGGGTGGAGAACCACATGTTAAAGACAAACACTCCCAAGGCTCTACATGAGTTAATGCTTGGTACAAATTGTGCACTTTTGATTGGTGAGCTTTAGAGGTGAATTTTGTTACATCTGAACAGAGCCAGGGCTAGCTGTTTTACTGTTTCCAGTCCATACTAAGATAAGCTAACCAGCTGCTGGTGTTGGCTTCATGTTTAGCATAAAACAGAGTTTTATCTTGTCATCTTATTCTTGGGAAGAAAGTGAAAACGTGCATTTGCCAACAAACACTGTCCTCTTTTGTTCCACCTAATAATTGCTGTACAGTGGTAAATCCAGTTTACAGAAACATTTTGTTTAGGTAATCTATGCTTTTATTTTTGTACCCTGCAGACTTTCCAAATCAACCTACAGCCTACAAGTTCATTCCCATGCAAATGTACTGCAACTGTGACAGCAAAAGTCACAAAATGTGCTGTGTTAATTGCAATGGTTGTTTAACTGAAGTCCTTTCTATCGTTGTTTTAAAATTAGTGGAAAATTATCATCAACTGAAACCATAAATGAAACATCATTTTAGAAAATTCTCTGCAGTAATGCCAGTTCCAGATTGAGGTGGAGATCAATCACCGGGTTAAAAACCAGAGTGGAGATGTTGAATTATGGATGTATGGAAAGCAGAGACAGATAAAGAAGAAGAGGTGAGGTGAATCACTTTGATATAAACCAGACAGCTTCCCGGAGCCCTCGACAGTGACAGCTCATAAATCTCATAGTGAGACCAAACAGCCCAGGAAATTCGGTCATACCCCAAATACACCATTCTAGTAGGAACTGAATGTCTCTTTTGTTCGCAAATATTTAGACGTTCTTTTGCGCCAGTTCCTCCCAGATACAACATATGTGCACAGTTCAGGGAAAAATGTGTTAATCAGATAACATCATAACATCAGTGAATAAAGAAATTCTTACTTGAAACGGTCCTGTGTTTTAATCCTCAACATTTTGGTGCTGTTTCAAAAGTGGAAAGTAGGTGGAGGCTTTTTCCACACGGGAGAGATTTGGTGACTCAGTTGCACTTTAAAAATGGAGAAAGGAAAAAGGATAGTGTTTTTGCTGTTTTCTTCCTTCTGTTTCCCACAAACCAGCTGTTTCATATTTCAGCCCTCCATTACGATCCATAAGCCCTGTGCCTGGAATTGTTGCATTGCAGTACACACAGTAGCAGATCTCCAAAACCATGTGTTAGTAACTATAGTGGAACCAGCAGCTCCTGCACATGTCCAAGGCAGCATGCAGTGTTTAGTTTAATTGTGTCCCCCCCTTTTTGAACAGTGTTTAAAAAAAAAAAACTTTTCTTTCTTGGTAGAGGAATTAACTTCCAACAAATTGAACACACAGATCCTTGGTGGGTACGTAATTATGAATAAACAACCATAACATATGTTATGTGTGGACAGTCCAACCACAGTTTTTTTTCTAATCTATAAGGTTTTAAAACAATGCAATATGTTGTTGAATAACACAGTAGTGCTGAAAGTGTGAAAAGTTGCAATGTTACAATGTTTTTTTAATGCACATTGCAAGGTTTGTTATGCTAAAAATGAATCTCAAATAGTCACTGAAAGGAATAGTCTTTGATAGGATCACCATTTCTTAATAGCTTTTGTGTGGACTTAATTGGGTGTTTAGCAAGCTGTAGTGTCGACTACTTTATGGAGGTTTGTCATTCTGATCTATGTTAACATTAAAGGTTAAGGGTTAAAGGAGATTTTCTGCATTACATCTCTCTAACAAGTACCAAGGATCCTGGTGCCCTCTCCCCTGATCTAATTTCATCTCTGAAACAAACATTCTTTAGATGGTCATTCATCTTTATTATAAATGAATTTTTTTTTCTTGTCTAGTGGCTTATTGAAAGTGAAGTGTCGAGTGTCAGTATTGCTCACAGCCGGGCGGGTCATCCAAAGCTCCAGATAAAGCCCTCCCCTTCAAAAGGTCCCGGCGTGGTCTGCTGGTATAAAACCAGCGCGCTCCCGTCTCCTCAGTCTGGTGCACCAGCTGCGAAGTGGCAGCTTGGAGCAGAGAGTAACAGATATTTTGATCTCTCCAAGCTCAACTTTAGCTTTGCAATCGCTTTTTTTCTGTATAACTTGCTTTGTTAACTGGTCTTTTTCTACTTTACCCTGAAATCATTAATTTTTTTAACAAAATGAGTAGTGGCCCACTAACAGGGTTACTGCTTGCGCTGTGCGTAAGCAGCGCAGTCCACGGTTTGCCAAAGAAGAGCAGAAGACAAAGTGGCCAGTATCAGGTGTATCCTGTCCTCCATGACGCAGTGGCCGTTACTCCAGGTTGGTAATCATCCAGTGTTCTTTAGTTAATTAACTTTCCTAATGCATGAAAAATCGAAGGTTTTCTTCCTGCATCAGTGTGTTTTGTTCAAAATGTAATGACTTTACAGTACCTTTTGTCTTACCAATGCTTTTATTTTGCATTAACTTGATACTCCCATGGCCATTTTACGGTACAAGTGTATAATAATCTTTGTGGGACATATATTCTTATGATTTCTAGTTGGGTGTGAGGACAACGGTCGCTCCTTCAGACAGAACGAGCAGTGGGAGAAACCCTACCTTGGTGGTAGTACACTGGTGTGCACCTGCAATGGAGCAGCAGGCATCAAATGTAAAAGCAAACCTGAAGGTCAGTAAGAGAACCGGTTTGTAACAGAAACGTCTAAGCAGACCTGTTCTTCTCAGGCTCACTTTCCACATCTGGATGCGAGTGGAAACTTTTGGTTTGGAATAGTTGCCTCCCGCAATCACTTGTTTCAGAACTTTTGCGTCTATACCAACAAGTCAAGTTCTTTAAAAAATGTGGAACATATTGAGATATCCACTTATTATCGGGTCAGTGCGTCTTTACGCGGCAGTGCAACCTCTTAACCTTTAGGGTTTCCTCTGTTTTATTCCTCAGTGGAGGAGTCCTGTTATGATAAGCTCAATGACCGGTCATACCGTGTTGGTGAAACCTACGAGAGACCAAAGGACGGGATGATGTGGGACTGCACATGTGTCGGTTCTGGTCGAGGCAAGATCAGCTGTACCATTGCAAGTAAGTAACCTGAATATTAAACTGCCTGCACTTCAAAAATCTATATGAAGAGTGGAAAATAGTTTTAAAAAATGAACCAGTTTCAGTGGTTTTTAATTTTAATTTTTTTAATTTGTCACAGAGTGTACTTGACATTTCTTGACACGTCTTAGTAGGTTCTTTAACTTATGTTCCCTGTATCCTTTCCTCACTGGAAACATACAGCATCACCTCAGGATGTTGTAAACTGTTTTACTTAAATGGTAAAGGCACAATACAAAATCTGAGTGATGGATATGTGCCATAGTGCATAGCCTATTAAGGACATTTTTTGTAAGAGAATGCAACTTTGTACATTTTGTCCTTAACAGATCGTTGCCATGAAGGTGGGATGTCTTATAAAATCGGGGACACTTGGCAGAGGCCTCATGACACCGCTGACTACATGCTAGAGTGTGTGTGTCTTGGAAATGGCAAAGGAGAATGGACCTGCAAACCTGTGGGTGAGTACAGTAACCTCATAAATTTAAACCTGCGGGGAAACTAAACTAAACTTTCCAAATGAACTCTGGAATGCAGATAAATGTGAAATATTGACACACGCACACACACATACAAACACACAAACACACACACACGCACACACACACACACACACACACACACACACACAAACACACACTTAAACATTTCAGATTTCTCAGAAGCAAGACCATGTTTGATAGCATTGTAAATATTTGAATATTTGACAACAGTCCAGACTGACACAGTAAGTGTGTGAAAGAGCACAGCGCTCCTCTTGGCCAATATTAAGTCACATCTATTGATTTTCACTTAGTTTATTACACCTGGTCATTTAAGCCAGATCTTTAACATAAACTTCACTTGCAATAAATCTCCGTCTTTTTCTGTGCAGCTGAACGTTGCTACGACAACAACGCTGCATCATCGTACGTCGTGGGGGAGACTTGGGAGAGACCGTACCAAGGCTGGATGATGCTGGACTGCACCTGTCTGGGAGAGGGAAACGGACGCATCACATGCACCTCAAGAAGTAAGAAGAATATTAACAATGCACACATGAACACACACTGTTGTATACTTCAGTAGCAGTTGTTGACCCCTGCTGTTCTCCAACCAGACCGTTGCAACGACCAAGACCTCAGGAAGTCCTACCAAATCGGAAACACATGGACAAAGACAGACACAAGTGGACACATCGTGCAGTGTCAGTGCTTAGGAAACGGACGCGGGGAATGGAAGTGCGAGAGACACAACGCAGGCCGAAGTGAGACTCCTGCTCATGTTACATTTTTGCTAAAACTTTACTCTGATCTTCTCTGACATTCATCATTCTTTCAATCTGTTTGGTGGTGTACAGCCACAGGTGCTGTCGTGTTGACCCCCACACAATTCCAGATTCGGCAGGAGGTCGAACCCCTTATTGAAGGGACGTGCCGCACGGACTCGGGAGCCACCTACTACGACGGGCAGCGTTGGTTCAGAAGCCAGGGCAGCACGCAGATGCTCTGTACCTGTCTGGGCAACGGAGTCAGCTGTCAGGAGTGGGGTGAGTAAAAGATGTGGTCTCTGTGAAGAAAAGAGAATTATGATGATGAACTCTCTGTGATGTTTCTAATTTAGTTTCATTGACCTTAAAGAAGCAGCATGTAACAACACTCAAATAATCACCATTAAAAGATGCACATTGCTTTGACTCCGCTATAATATCCACTGTTTTGTTCACCCTCTCCTCTTCTCTGTGCAGAGGCCAGGAAGCAGACGTATGGTGGCAACTCAGACGGTCAGCCATGTGCATTCCCGTTCGTCTTCATGGGAAAGACCTACTACTCCTGTACCTCAGACGGGCGCCCAGATGGCCAGCTCTGGTGCTCTACATCCGCAGACTATGAGAAAGACAAGCAGTACTCTTTCTGTACTGAGAAGAACGGTGAGACTCATGCACAGTGAATGAAACTTGGCCTTTATTGGTTTGTTGGATTTGTGGATATATTCGGCTGGTGTTGATCTTTTATTAAATCAAGCCTTTTGCCCCTCAATATCATCTACCATCAATTTATTGAAGATTCCTTCTGAACATCTTACCTCCAAATAGTCAATAACATGCAATGGAGTGTTATTTAACAGTATAATAATTTACTTGATCATTTCTGTTTTGCTCTGATTCATTGTACACGTATCAAGAATTCAATCTCTGGGATTCTTGGACATTTGTGAATTTTGCCATCAACAAAGACATGACCTAGTAGCATGAGGATATAAACAGTGTCTCTGTCTCTATTCCAGCAATTGTGGCAACACGAGGTGGAAACTCCAACGGCGGCCTGTGCCACTTCCCATTCCTCTACAGTGGCCGCAACTACACCGACTGCACCTCTGACGGTCGTCGTGATGGCATGAGGTGGTGTGGCACCACCCACAACTACGACACAGAGCAGCGCTTTGGATTTTGCCCCATGGCTGGTAAGTGTGTGTGCATGCTGCTTTGTTTGTTCCACACCATGCATTTACTTTGAAACTTAGCAGTGAAATGTTAAATAGCATGAAGTAATTGAAGAGATGAAATAAAACATAAACCAATCCAACAAAACAAAAACCTTCCTTCCTTATCTATTGTTTCTAAAATGTAGCTTTTGATGCGGTGTTGCTCATTTGATGAACTGTGCATATAGTCACATCACTTTGTCCAATGTTTTGATATCTTAATGGTTGAATGGACATATTAAGTGGCTTTGTGTAAACATGTCACCTCAATTATAGTAATTTTAGTATTTTTTAATATTAGAATTTTTTGTAAAGGGTTTGCAAATTACCGTCACATTATGCGATAAATATGAAGCTACAGATAGGAAAAAGTTAGCTTAGCATAAAGACTGGACACGGAGAAACAGCAAGCCCAGCTCTGTTCAAAGGTTAAACAATCCGTCATATGTGAACCTACAGAACGAGAAAGCGAAAGATGAAAGTTATTCAAATTCTTAACTAACATGCTATAGATATATTTTCTTTTTAGAGGATGTAATTACACTAAATGCTTTGGTCTTTGTCTTATCTTGTTGTCACAGATGCTAATGACAGTTTGGTTGCATGGCTCACTTGTAGACATAAGGGAACTAATTGGGGTTTGTGTTTATGGGAGAGTAATGACTCTGTCAAGGCTCTTATATTTACAGCATTTCATCACATACAGAGTCATGTCACTGTGCTAAATGGACCAAGGAGAATTCCCAGTTCAACACAAACTTAGAATTGTTTGTTTTTATTAATTTATTTTCCTTTCTTTCTTTGTAAAGCCCATGAGGAGTTGTGTACCACCAATGAAGGAGTGATGCACCGTGTAGGCGACAAGTGGGACAAACGCCATGATGTCCTTGGTCACATGATGGAGTGCACATGTCTGGGCAACGGTCGTGGGGAGTGGAGCTGTGTTGCTCACTCACAGCTGCGAGGTCAGAGAGCTAACTCCCTTTGGATTTAAAAGAAAACGGTTTTAAGTTGTCTTGAAGCATAAAGTTTTTATGTTGAATTCTCTCCTTTTTTTCCAGATCAGTGTATTGTTGATGATTTGTCCTATGAAGTAAACCAGGAATTTACCAAGCGCCACGATGAGGGCTACATGATGAACTGCACATGCTTTGGACAGGGACGTGGGCGCTGGAAGTGTGACGCTATTGGTGCGTTCATGGCTCCTTAGCTCAGCTGTTGGAGGATTACAATATAATGCACTTTTCATTCAAAAATTACAACCCCACCCTTCTCTGGTTGTTCTGCAAATAGATCAGTGTCAGGAGCCACAAACCAGGGTGTTCCACCAGATTGGAGAAACATGGGAGAAAGTCATCCATGGCATCCGCTACCACTGTTATTGCTATGGCAACGGCATTGGAGAGTTGAGATGTGAACCTCAGCAGACCAACCAAGGTAGGGAAAAAGAATCTTCCCAACATCATCGGTTGAAAACTGCCATCCACTTCAGTTGGTTTACAGATCGGTTTCTGCAGAGTCCACGTGGTCAATATTTGAAAATGGTGGTTTAAGTTTATTAATCACACACATCACTTATTGATGTATTCATAGTCATCAGTCATAATTCACAGACATGATGCACAATTATTGCGATTTAGACTTTCACTTTTGTATTTGATGTCCATTAAGATAAACATTCATAAATCCACAAAAAATTGTAGAAAAAAAAAACACTTCTTCTTCAGATATTCCCCATAACCATTGTGTTTGGAAGTTTTCTGCAGTTTGCTTCTGAATTATCAGAATCAAACTAATCCGGTGATAACAAGAAATTAGCGAGTCCAAACTGGAACTGCAAATAACTAATTGGTCACATTTGGGGATTCGGCATGACCTTTCATTGTGCAAATTTTCTTAAATGTAAAAACGTATAGGAAATCTGCAATCAGATTACAACATCATTTTCTAATTTGTGGAGTGGACAATCCTTTCGATATAATTGTGATAACTTTAGCTTTTCTGAGGCTTAATCAAGGGATAAGAGATTTAAATCCCTAAACCCTTGCACAATACACCATGCATTTTATGAAATTGGATTATTTATTCCTATTAATTACTTGGGAAGTGTTAATTCCTCCAATGCCTCTTGGTCCTTTCCTTCAGCTTTTCCCACTGAGTCAGACAGCTGTGTGTGCTTCATTTGCCTTTGCTTTACTTACTTAAGCCTCCTAGTTATTTAACCCTCCTATTTTATTGACCTCCCTCCTCTCACCTACCCCTAACCTTCCATCACACGTCTCTGGAATGAAAAGTTCACTTGCCAGGTTAGAGGAGGTAAGCGGGGGTTTGTTGTTTTTTTCGACTTTGAAGTCTGGCAAATGGAGAAGTGCTTGCCAATCACATCACCCCTGACGTCCCCTTGGTCTTTGTAGTTGGAGAGGTTTTTCCTTCCCCCGCCTAGTGGTGCTGTGCTGACCTGCTGAGGGGAAAGGGATGCTGGGAGGGTAGGGAAGGGAGGCGCTTATGCACACTTCCTGCCAATATCTCTTTCTTTTGTTGGGTGAAAGTTGCTAAATGTAGTACTTTGTACTGCAGTACATTGTGTGTCCTGAATGAAACATTGACCTAAAGACTTACTGTTGCAACATTTATCTTACCACAATCAATGGTGTGTGCAGAGCAGGGATTGTAAAGCTATATGTTAGCTTGATAAACTGGGATGTATGTAGTACTTCAGTGTTATGTCAGACCCTAAGATGTCATTGGGTGTATGAGCTGGTTTAACACCGTCTCGTGGTTTGGTTCTGTCCCAAAACAATGAATCTATCTGACAGAGCCTCACCAAAATGTAGCCAACTTACACCCACACTCTCTACAGGTAACACTGTTATATGGTTTTTGACAATGTGAGTCTTTTTGTCATCGCTAATAGCAACTTTGTTCCCACTCTCTCCTGATGTCTTCCCCTAAATCTTTTCCTTCACCCACTGCTCTAACTCCTCAGATGGCCACAGACCTGTCCAGGTGATCATCACAGAGGCAGGAAAACAGCCAGACTCCCACCCCATTCAGTGGGACCCTCCTTCATCTGTTCAAATTACCCAGTACATCCTCAAATGGAGAATTGTAAGTCACCCTTTTGGTATAGGTTAGAAATGGCCTTTGTAAACGCAGATGAGCTCTTTTTTTGTCTGTTACAGGTTGTTTTAAATTTACTGACCACTAGCATTAGTAAAGGTGAGCACACAGTCAAGTGCTTTTTGTAATGTTGACTGAAGTTTGAACGTGGACAAACAAGGTGATTAGAGTGTGCATGAACTCCCATTTACAGTCTGCTTAAATAAACACATTGGACTCCAAGGAACATATTCCCCGTCCTGTGATTTCTTTTCTCACACATGTTTTTTCTTTGAAGACCTCAAAGACTGACAAGCTGGTCGACATGTTTATAAAGCTTTAGTTGAAGTCAAACACATTTTCCCTGAAGGGGTTTGTGTATTTTGGACAGCAAAGTCCCTTAAAGCCCCATTCTGTCTCTCTTGCTGAGAAAGTTTGGAGTTTTCCGACAGAGTGCAAAGCCAGTCTAAATCCAGGATGTGGCAATAAACAGGTCTGAGCCAGAGTCCAGTCCAAAATATACTTAGACCATGCAAAGTATTATTTTCTGAATTAATTAATGATTACAGTAAATTCTCTCAAATTGTCAAATATTTTATTTAACTCCATCTCTGTCTGTGCTGTCAAAATTGTTCATTATTTTTAAGACTTAGTTTTGCCATCAAGAGAAATCAGATTATCCAGTTGAGACAATTGTTAGTAGCTGCTCTGGAGCTTTTAATCAAATAGCATGTTCTTCATCAGCAGATGGAGTTATCCTAGTTGTAATATATATTTTTGATGTCTTTAAGAATTCTTATCCAGATTGTATGCTTGCCTACTCTTCAATGTAAGCTTTTTGTCATAAAAACTTGACCTATAACTTATTAACTATTTATCTTTTCACCCCTACTGGTAGAAAAATACCCGTGCGCCCTGGAGGGAAGTCACTGTCCCCGGCCACCTCAACTCCTACACCATCAGTGGGCTGCGTCCAGGCATCACCTACGAGGGCCAGCTGATCAGCATCCTGCGCTACGGACGTCGCGAGGTCACACGCTTCGATTTCACCACTACCGAAGGCTCCTGTGAGTAGACTTGAGCAGTTACATTTTCGCAAATGCCATGATTTTAAATAGTTTTACAAGAACATGATATCCTTTTATCTCTCAAGTGGAAACATCAGAGGGAGAGACAACCCAACTTGCTCCCGAGGTGGACACTTCTGAGTCTGTGACAGAAATCACCTCAAACAGCTTTGTTGTGTCCTGGACATCAGCCTCTGCTACTATCTCTGGCTTCAGGGTGGAGTATGAGCTCAGCGAAGAAGGGGCCAAGTCAAAAGTCTTGGGTGAGAGCCTCAATACATCCGTAATGTCACATGCAAATAATTGCATGCATTGATTAACTGGGTAGATATTCTGTTGAGGTTCTATATGATGTATCTCAGGTTAAATGTGATCAACATAGTATCCAATATGAGTAGGCAATAAATATATATTTAGCATTTGTTTGTAAATAAAGATAGTCATATGGTAAATTTTGTAAAAAGAATAACCAACAAATCTTTCCATTGTTGGCCAGTGAAATACTTGGCAAGTCATTGTATTTCATCCAGTGTTGTCATTGAGCAGCTCCTTATTGATGTGCAACATTGCCCAAAATTGAGAAAATTAGACATACTGTAGCTGCCATGGTATAAACACATGGCATAATTATACTTCAACAAATGGATATACTGGTATGTGTGTTAACTATCTTTTTATCGGCTTCTCCAGATGTTCCTCGCACAGCCAACTCTGTCACAATCGCGGACCTCTTGCCAGGGCGCAGATACAATGTCAACGTCTACGAGCTCCCAGATCAGGGACAGCCAAACCTCATTCTGACCACGTCCCAGACTACAGGTGGGAGAATCCCTCTCCTCTTCCTAATTTCATACATTTTTACACAAAATAGACCATGACTGATTTCCATTCTTTTCCTTCCACCAGCTCCTGACGCCCCTACTCAGCATGAAGTCGATGAGGTGGGTGAGTCCTCCATTCGAATCAGCTGGTCCAGGCCACAGGCTCCTATTACTGGTAAGGAACAAGTTACAGTATGTGTGTTTACATGGGATTTTAACTTAGTAAGTTCTTGATATAAAGATTCATTTGATTCTGCTTGTGCTGCCAGGTTACCGCGTGGTGTACACGCCATCATTGGAAGGCAGCAGCACTGAGCTGAACCTGCCAGATTCAGAGACCTCAGTGACCCTGGCTGACCTGCGCCCCGGGCTCCTTTACAACATCAGCATCTACGCTGTGGAGGAGGACCAGGAGAGTGAGCCTGTGTTTGTACAGGTCAACACCGCCGGATCCCCTCATCCAGGTGCACATTTTAAACAGATATGATATCGTTCAGTTAATTAACAAGTTTAATTTATGAAAACTTAACTTTAGCCAATAAGAGTTTTTTTTGTTTCATTAAAACATTCACAATGTGATACTATTCTTTTAATGGTAAATTATTCTGTCGATGTATTTTTTGTCTTTTGGCTTCAAGTGACAACCGAGCAGATTATGTCTACACTCACAGCTGAAAATTCCTTTTAGGGCCATGCAGCTTTACGAGGGGCTTTTCAGTGTTTGGGAAATACTGAGCTCGTCAAAACATTGCCTTGTCAAAATATGCTGTTATAGCTACACCATGGTGATATCTTCTTATCTTCATCTTAGTCTGTCATGGCCCCTGAACAACCTCTAATTTAATCCATTGTGGGCTCAGAAACAGGCACCTGTTCAGACATGGTTAAAATACTTATGAAAGCAATCATGCATTTACAGCCCACTCCCTCACAGAGGCACAGACACTTCATAAATCCACTGTATATCTTAAATTGGATTCGCAGTTCTGACTCTGTCCTCCTTGCACCTGGAAGGACAACATTTTATTTTATTATGCTTGAAAAACAAAACCTGATGCTGTGAGAATGGTTCTGAATTTCTTTTAACCCATGTCTGGTTTGGCGTTCTCTCATATGTTCTGCTTTATCTCTGCCATTGTTGAGACCTGTAAATTGTCAAAGTCTTTTATTACATTTTACTGTACTTAGCATTTTAAGTTAGCTCTGTACAGTACAGTACATACACACCTTTTAAAGACAAAGTTGTGTTTACATGCTCCAAACAAAATGACGATGATTTGTAAAGACATTGCTCCGTAGTGTTACCAGTTGTCAAGACTGGTGGCTGGGTTAGCTCAGTTTGTAGAGGGGGCGCACATATATAGAGGTTTACTCCTCGATGCAGCGGCCGCAGGTTTGATTCCAACCTGTGGCCCTCTGCTGCTTGTCATTCCCCCTTTCTCTCCCCTGTCATGTCTTCAGCTTTCCTGTGAAAATATAGGCTTAAAAATGCTGATTCCTGTCAATCAATCTACCACTTTCTGTCCACAGAGGAGGTACGGCCACCCACAGACCTGCAGTTCTACAAGGTTTCAGATATCAAGATCACCATCACCTGGACCGGTCCACCCAGCGAGGTAACCGGTTACAGGGTGCAATTCACCCCCATTGGTCCTGGCGGCACTGAGACGAGGCTCCTACAGCTGCCCACCTCACCCAACGCCTATGCTGACGTTACCCACTTGCAGCCGGGCACACTGTACCGCTTCTACATCTATGCCGTAAATGGGGGAGTGGAAAGCAAGCCGCTTGTGGGAGAAAAGTCTACCAGTAAGTATCATGGACATGAGAACCCGAGTTAGGTGCAGAAGGATTACAATTACAACACAAGATGAGAGATTTTCTGCCTTACATGTGTTATGTTTATTATCCCCTCCAGAACCTGATTCGCCCAGCGATGTGCGTTTCACTGAAATCGGCCCAGACAGTGCATTGGTCATCTGGGAGGCTCCCCGCGCCATCGTCAGTGGCTACCGTCTCTTTCTGAGCATTGAAGGCTCCAGCCCCATCGAGAAGAGGATCCCTGGCAGGGTCACCCAGTACCCTTTGAGGAATTTACGTCCAGACACCCAGTACACTGCCACCATACACTCTGAGCTGGACGGTGATCTCAGCGAGGGCGTCACTACATATTTCACCACCAGTCAGTATAAAGAGAAACACAACATCTGCAGAGGGTGGAATACATTTTTGCAAGGAAATTTAATTTATGTTGTCCTCATTCTGACATCCTCCCAGGTCCCCAGATGGGAAATGCTCCTGTTTTCAGCACCGAGGTCACTGATACCTCAATCATCATCAGCTGGATACCTGTCCGCAGGTTCAGCTACAAGGTAGATACATGCATCTTCTCATTACATCATAAAAATTAATTCATCTAGAGGAAGAACTGTTCATAATCAAACAAAATTAAAGCTGTATTAATCAATATTTGATCAATTCACATGTAATGTGAAATGGGTTAACCATAGTGATAACATCTACTGTTTAAGGTGATACTGTATGTGTTAATGTTGTGTTTACAGCTTGTAGCGCTGCCCCCAGGTGGCCAATAAAATCACCTCATGCAGATGTCTTTATAGATTTTAAGGGTATTTTCTGGGTTTCTGATCTCTGGTTGTCTGCCTTCTCCTCTCCAGCTGTCTGTGCTCCCCAGCCAGGTAGGCGAGTCTCCCAGAGAAGAGACCTCTGACTCTGGACGTATTGCTATTCCCGGTCTGATTCCTGGAACTCAGTACACCTACAGCGTTCAGCCCATGTTTGGTGGACGCAACCGTGGAAACCCGATCACCCGCAATGTTGTCACTTGTGCGTATCCAATTTACTTTTTTTTAAGAAAAAAAAACACTAAAAAATAAGTTGTGTATCTGATCACCAGATTTATGTAATACGGCTGTGAGCCCACATAGCACAGTTCTAACTATTTGGCATGAGTTAAGAACGGCTGCATCAAATTAAGTTTCTCATGCTTACGTTATGATCTGCTTTCCTCTTCTCGCAGCCCTGTCTCCTCCCACTGACCTCCGAGTAGAGTCCAACACTGTCACAGGAGATCTCACTGTCTACTGGGTAGCTTCCAAAACACCAGGTAAATATTGACTCTGCTCCCTACGCACTGCCTCTAGTCTAGCCTTTGAATGGTATTTTTTTTGGTAAGGACAAATGTCTTTTCCCAGTATTTCCTTTTGACTCATACATTGCAAGAAGCTTTTGACATTACCTCCTCCATATTTGTCATGTTCCACCTCCATCTGCAGGCATCACAGGCTACAGAGTGACAAGCACGCCAACCAACAGCCAGCGGGGAAACACCCTGGAAGAGTTAGTCGGACCTGATCAAACCTCATGCTTGCTAGAGAGCCTGAATCCGGGAGCAGAGTACAACATCAGTGTTTTCACTAACAAGGGTCATTTGGAAAGTGTGCCTGTGTCCACAATTGTCACACCAGGTAGGAGCCACCATGAAAGCATTCGCAGAAGTAAATAGGCATCAAACACCAAACTTGGTCCACAGAAAAGACCAGTGTGTCTATGTTTGAGAGAGAGAGAATTTGCAGTAAAAGGCTGGGTCAAATTCAAACTGGAACCAACTCCAACATTTAACCTCCTGTAATTACAGTATTATTTAATTATTCACACCCTTGCAATGTATTCATTTTCATGCTGGAACATTTTCCATATGAATACATCTTTTTGAATAAAAAAAAAAAGAAGAAGCGGGGCGCCCGGATAGCTCAGTTGGTAGAGTGGGAACCTCTATATAGAGGTTTACTCCTCGACCAAGCATGTCATTCTCCCCTCTCTTTCCCTCCATGTCTTCGGCTGTCCTGTCAAATAAAATCCTAAAAGTGCCCAAAAAACAATTTTACAGAAAACTAAAAATTAAAAGAAGCTTTAAGGCCATCATGAAGCTGCATAGATGGATTTTTGACCACTAGGGCGCAGAATAACTTCAAAACGACCTAACACATTGCTCTGACATGATCACATGAAATCATACCTGCATATTCAGGAGACTCAAATCAACATTTTCCCCTCTTTGATTTTCTACCTAAAGATTAGAGAATGAAATGTAATACTATGGTTCTTTGAGCTCCGTTTTGGTCTCCACCAACTCAATGGCCGGTCCCTGTTTAATGCAACTCAAATTATCACAACTTACTACTAACATGATCAATGGCTGGCGTACCATGCATGGCGGTCATGTTTTTTCAATTGGGATGATGAATAATTTCTTTTGAGCATGCCTAGAATGGTATTGAAAATCACTGCTTTTCAGTAAATTGTGAATTCAGTAATTTGTTATGATCTCTGTCTAGCATGGCTATTGTTACACTTTAGATCTTCAATTGGGGATGAAATGAATGTTTTTGGTATAACTAATGTAATTATTATGGCTATTGGGTCTTTCTGTCTCTCTAATTTTACTTGCGCTTTGCAACTGGCCTAACCCTTTCAGAAATCCCCACACCAAGTCACATTGACTTTGTCGACATTACTGACACCACCCTCGGCCTGCGCTGGATCCCTCGGAACTATTTAACCATTACTGGTTACCGGATAATGGTAGTAACGTCAGGCGAGAACTTGCCAATTTTTCAAGATATGGTGGAGGCATCTGCTGGTTATTACACGATTCGTGGTCTGGAGCCGGGTGTGGACTATGACATCAGTATCTTCACTGTTACAGAGGATGGGGAAAGCAAACCAACCACACACACAAAGCAAACACAAGCTGGTGATTTAATCTTTCACTCCATCCATGGGAAGGGCTTGGGTTTTGATCTGAGAGAATTGATGAAGGCACATTAACAGCCTTTTATTCACGCAGAGGATAAACTCAAACACCACAGTACATTTTAAAAATGTATCACGTTAATGATATTTTCTTTATGCCATTGTAAATCTGCTTTTATTTAATTGACCTCTTTATTTTTCCTGTGTTAGCTATTACCTTTTACCCCTCGTTCTTACAGCCATTCCAGCTCCCACCAACCTGCAGTTTAAAGGGGTGGGTCCTGACCACATAAGGGTGACATGGACAGTCCCTCATGTTGCCACACAAAGCGACATCTCTCGGTTTGTCATCCGTTACCACCCTGTAGCCACAGACGACGACATCAAGGAGGTTAATGTTGGAGGAGCCACCAACACCTTTGTGCTGGAGAGTAAGACAACATAAAGATTATGTCTGTTTGAAAGTGTCTGACTGAAAGCTTAATTTAAAGTCCAAATTATTTGTGTTTCTTTGCAGTGCATTAGCCACTCTAACTATACTTCTCCATTTCCATATAGATCTGCTGCCCAACACTGAGTACCGTATCAGTGTTGTGTGCGTGTACGGTGAACGAGTAAGTGAACCAGCCACAGGGACTCAGAGGACAAGTAAGTATAACAATGGCTTCCCAAGGGGGGCAAGGGTGCCACAAGACCTGTTCATGTCCATTTTTACTGTACATCTTTAATGTTTCATCACACATAAAAGGCAATAATATTTACATTAACCATTTTATTTTCAAACATAAAAACTGACAAAAGAAGCAATGAAGATGAAATCAGCAAATCACTGCAATAAACCCCGTCTTAGATATGTAATTATGCAGCAGTAAAGACGATGACATGGCCGCTCTGCTTTCTCATTTAAACACAATGACTCTAAAGAGGTGCCATTGTTTTAAAAAGGTTTGGGAGCCACTGGATTACAACAGTTCAAGTCAACATTATGCCAATTTAAAAAATGGATAATAGTGTTGCCCTGCAATTTTTGTATTTTATCATTGCATGTAATTAAAAGTCTTTCTCTTTTACCTCCGTCCACCATCCTTGCAGCCCTTGACTCCCCCACTGGCTTGGACTTCTCCGATATTCGCACCAACTCCTTCACCGTTCATTGGCTGGCTCCGACTGCTGCCATAACCGGCTACCGCCTCCGCTTTCAGAAGACGAGCGGCGGGCGGCCAAAAGACGAGAGGCTTCCCCCAACAAGAGACCGCTTCACTTTGACTGGACTGACACCAGAGACAGAGTATCTGATATATGTGTATGCTGTCAACAACAATCAGGAGAGTCAGCCTCTGACTGGCACACAGGCCACCAGTGAGTTTCTATACTGGTTTCTACTATAACCTCTCTTTTTCTTAGTGACACTAATCAGCTGAATCTTGATCATAATTAATTTACCATTTGATTCCTAGCATTTCTTTTTATATTAATGCACCTTTTTTCTCTCCTGTTCAAATCCTCTCCAGTTTCCGATGCTCCCACTGACCTGGAGGTAACATCGTCTACCCCGTCCAGCATCACCATTCGCTGGGACGCCCCTTCTGTCACGGTGAAGAACTACCGGATCACCTACGGAGGCACAAGTGTGTACATATGTTTTAAGTCATAGTTTCCTCTAAACCTCAAGAATTTTTGGTGTGTGTGTAACACTCTAGCCCTTCTTCGCTCTCCCTTTCTAGGCGGTGAAGCTCCTCAAGAGTTCACAATCCCAGGCACACAGACCACCGCCACCATCACCGGTCTGAAGCCTGGGACTGACTACACCATCACGGTCTATGCGGTTACTGGAAGAGGGGACAGCCCTTCCTCCAACACCCCGGTCTACATCACGCACAAGACTGGTACAGCAATGCTAAAAAAATTGTCCCTGGAAGAAAATAAATGTTGAGGGGTAAACTGAATCTAAAGCTTGTCATGTGTCTGTCTCTCCTTTAGATACTGAGTCCCCCACCAACATGAAACTGACGGATGTCAGTGACAATGCCATCACTGTGCGCTGGTCTCCCCCTCAGGGACCAATCAAAGGCTACAGAATCACCAGTGTCCCTAAGAATGGCCTGGGACCCTCCTACTCTGAAGTGGTGGCCCCTGGTAAGATAGGCCAGGGGGAAAACTAAGATATTGAGAACCAGGCTAAAATCTTAATCATATAGTCTAATATTTTCTGCCCTTTTATTACAGATCAGACTCAGATGACGTTCACAGGTCTGATGCCCACTGTGGAGTATGTTGTAAGTGTCTATGCTCTGGGCAATGATGGACAACCCTCTTCCCCCTTGGTGGAGAATGCTATCACTGGTTAGTTTAACTCTTCAACTAAGCATTGTTTTGGCACAAGTCGTGCAAGTTATTCTCTGTTAGCATTAAGTGCAATGCACTTAAGTAACCGTGTTACAGGCCTCTCCTTTGTGTCTGTGATGTCTTAGCATCATGTTGACCTGGTTATCCTAATCAGGGTAGGGAAACGTCCCTCAGCTAAATTTCTGCTGGAGGAAGCCATGTATATATACAATTTTTTTTCTGATGCTTGATTCTCCTTTCAAACATTTGTATTGGTTTTGTTTGTTGACACATTCCACTGTATTACTATGCAGTAGTGTTATGTATAGTATGTAAATGTTGCATGTTATGCAAACAGTAGTTGTATACTTACGTTTACTAGACAAAAAGTTCCAGGGGAGCGCTCACAGGATGGTTGGATGGTTCATACTTACTTCATATTTTGCAAGCTGTTTTATTATACTTACTATAGTATTTATCAATTCAAATACATTTCAACATGCTTTACAGCAAAACTTTGCTGCTGTTCACATTCACAAACTGGCTGCTAATGGGCAGATCTTTTTTTAAGGTCTGCTTGTGAACATTTAAAAGAACACAACAGTATATACTAGATACAGCTTATAGAAAATGTTACAAAAAAGTTATAGATTTACACACACACAGACACAAAAAGCAACAGGTCATCGTAGCTAAGAGTTAAGGTAAGAGCCAAGAAGATAATTATTGTCCAACCTCTAGGGTGGCCTAGTCTAATGACATTTCTCAATGGAACCAAATAATGCAAATCCGTTTTGTTTTATTCCAGTTTTAGATGATCTTTAATTGGTAGATCTCTGGCCAGGACTCCTGCCACCTAAGCCACTGTTCATTTTTGAATATTGCTACCAGAGTAACCTCAAACAAATGAGACCAAATAAATCTGAAGTGTTCTCAATCTTTAAGATTTAGAAGTAAATGTACTTTAATCAAAAACAAAATAAACAACATTCTTCCTCCTCTCCTGCAGCTATGGACCGTCCCAAAGACCTGACCTTCTCTGAAATCGACTCCACCTCTATGCGCATTACTTGGGACAGTCCAGACGGCACAGTAACATCATACCGCGTCCTGTACTCCAGCGCGGAGGAGAGCGAGATGGAGCTGCGTCCTGCACCCAGAGGTGACCAGGACACTGCGGTGCTTAGAGGCCTTCGCCCCGGGACAGAGTACACCGTTAAAGTCATCGCACTCCATGGCCGCACACCCAGCACGCCGCTGGTGGGAACGCAGGCAACAGGTAGAAATACATGTGCTCTAAATGATGTCATGAATGAGATAGATGTTCCTCGACTTCATTTCTAAATGTCTTTTTACTGCCTCAGTGATCCCTGCTCCGACCAATCTGGTGATCTCAGAGGTCGGTCCTTCCACCTTTACTGTGTCGTGGCAAGCCCCCAATGCACGCCTGTCAGGCTACCGTGTGGTCGTCAACCCCAAGAACATCAACGGCCCCAACAAAGAGATGAACCTCGCTCCAGACACCACACGGGTCGTCGTACCAGGGCTCATGGTAACAAACGTTCTTATCTCATTATTTACATGGGTGTATAGTCCGTCATTGCGTAAACATCTGTGTGTCTGTCTGTGCATTGTAGGTGGCAACCACCTATCAGATATATGTCTACGCTCTGAAGAACTCTGTCACCAGCAGACCGGTGGAGGGCGAGACGACCACTCTGGAAGGTAACTGGCCGCGCCAAAAATTAGTACATTTCCAGTCCCCATCAGTTATTATCCACTGCACTGTTTTATGTCTGTTTTCTTTCTTCCTCAATGCAGATGTAAGTCCTCCTCGACGTGTGCGGATCTCTGATGTGAAGGATTCTTCTATCACACTGACTTGGCGCTCAAAGGGGGAAACCATCACTGGTTTTCTCATCAATGCCAAGCCCTTCAGTGGCTCTTACCCCACCATCAGTAGAAACATCCCAGGAGAAGCAAACACCTACACTCTGACAGGTACACCACACCTTTCTGCTAAAATAGGAAACGGTTTATAAATGTAAGTTTTAGAAGTGTAATTTCACTGTTTGTTGTTGTGTTTCTCTAAGGCCTGCAGCCCGGCACCAGGTACTCTATTGACCTGTATACTCTGAATGGCAACACAAAGAGCGCCCCATTTAATCTCATCCTATATACAGGTACTACGCAAATCTGATTCTGGTCCCTGCCTTTCTGAATATATTTCATTGTGCGAAATGAAGATTACGTCTTTTAGAATTGAAAAAAAGATGATATCTCTATATATATTTTTTTTTTAAACTTTCGCTCCAACAATGTTTTAGGAGTGCACTGCCAAGTCGGTGGAGTACTCTTTCAAATCAGGTCTTAAGAACCAAATTGAAATGGCATGTAGCTGTAGCACTGGACTAATACCACAACTGCACACAAACACACAAGCAATAAGATGGGCTTACATGATATTTTTCTTCAAAGCTGAACCAGTGGTCAAGGCTCCCACCAACCTCCAGTTCACATCTTTGACCCCTACCTCCGTCTCCTTCACGTGGCAGCCACCTGCCACACACATCACAGGATACTACGTCACCTACGAGGAATCAGGAGGAGCACCACGACAGCTCACCCCACAACCCCACTCTGGCCAAAACTACGCCACCATATCTGGTATGCGCTTGTCAACAGGTCCATTGTCACTACAAACAATGTTGCCACTGCAGATATTGTATAGGGCATATATTTGCCTGTAAGATAATACAAATGTTTGTATATTTTTCATTTCCATTTTGATTGAATTTTTTGTTTTAGATTTAGGAAAAGCTTCACACAGGCTCCTCTGATTAGATCATTCACTTATATTAACAAACATGACTCCGGTGCAAACTAAAAATTCCCCTACATGATAATTATTCCTCTCCTAAGGACTGAGACCAGCCACAGAGTACATCATTAAGATCATCGCTTACCAGAACACACAGAGGAGCACACCTCTGGTGGGCAAAATCAGGACTCGTGAGTATTTTGAAACTTCTGTACTGTACAGTGACAAATGTGATGGTGAAGGTGATGCATTGGAATTATGTTATGAAGTGCGAAAATTCTAATTACATATGGGTAAACATCATTTAAATGTAAGGGTTTGAATGGCAGCTTTAATCTGCTTAGCTGAATCAAACTGTTGTGCTGCAACATCTCAGATGCCTTGAAATGAACTGTGCAGTCAATCAGCGTTAGTTCTCCTAAAACAATAATACCCCTTTTTATTTTGAATGCCTCCAGAAACGCCATTCAAAATATCTTGTGTGTTTGTAATACTGCATTACGCCATGAAGTAGTACTTCAGCAATGCTGTATTTGCGCCGCCTCCTGTTGGCTGAGATATGTTACTGCACCTCTGCTTTACATGCCTTCTCATCTAACCTGCTTGCTTCCCTAACCCCGTCTCTCCCGCCCAGAATCAGAGTCCTTGCTTCCTCTGCCTCTGCCCAACCGCCCTGGTGGTGTTGATGATAGACTGGATGTGCCTGAGCCTGACTTTGACAATAAAGTCCAGGTAGTTGGCAACAATGGCCCCGATGGGAGTAGTGGCCAAAGCCAGACTGTGGAGTACACAGAGTACAACAACAACAACGGAGACAACAGATATAATGGGAACAGTGGCAACCCACAGTCTGCCTATGGGCAAGTTCGTGAGCCCCTAGTCTTTGTGCCCCTTCCTGATGCAGAGGGTCGCAGACTGCCCATCCTGAAGCTGAACGTGCCCATCGGCTCAACATTTGGTAACGAGACTGGGGTGCCGCAGGAGGCCCAAACTCAGACCACTATCTCCTGGAAACCCTACAAACAGAGCAACGCCTACCTGGTGTCCTGCCATCCCCTTACACACTTAGAGGAGAAGATGTTCCAGGTAAGAGACAAGGCCATGGTTTCCAGGCCAGCTTATCGTGCTGTCGTATTAGATGAAATCTTTTTAACATAATCTTTTTATTTGACATGGACAAACCTTGTCTCTCTCTACCTGTCCAGTTCCGCCTGCCAGGCACAGCAACCACTGCTACACTTATTGGACTCTCCCCCGGAGCAAACTATAATGTGATGGTAGAGGCTCTGATGGGGGCGCTCAAACACAAGATACTGGAGCAGGTCGTCACTGCTGGAAACACAAGTAAGCTACAGCAACTGCTGTGTCTGTACTGGGCTAACCTAAGACCAACTTCAGTCAGTTTTTTTCAATTAATTAAGGGCCTTTATTTACCTGAGAAGTTTTAAATTGGACACAGGCTTTCATTCCTGATTTTCCCTGTGACCTCAGAACATCCTCTATGTGTAAGTGTAATCTTTACTAATGTAGTATAGCGTACATTTCAAAACACAGTTCAACAACAGAAGCATGAGTTTTTCTTCTCTAACAGAAATAGTTTTTATTCCTTGAATAATTCCAGTTGTGTTGGCAACAACCCATCATTTGAAAGTGGGTCGTTGTTTTAAAATTCAAAACTGATCCCAGTGGTTGGAAGTGACTTCTACTGCTCTACACTTTTCACAGAAGGGTAGACACTAGCTGCATCTAATCAAATTTATAATTAGCACATTTGATGTACCATAGGATTTTTCTGTTGGCTTGCTCTATAGCTAAATAAAAATTAGTAATGAGTTGATCATAAGTGATTATTTGAATAGCTGCAGCTGTGTTTTTGTGCAATGACATTACAGTGAAAAGGATTCCCTGAGAAGCACAGACGCACTATTAAAACGACATTGTTGCCACACTTTATTTTGTTTGTTTTAGTTTATCACCTAAGAGTAATGATACTGTAATAAAAACCGTCATGGCTCAAAACAAGTTCATTTAAAAGGGCGCACACAGTTGGCTAAGCAATCTTCAGGTAACTAGCAGCTTTTTTTCGTTTCCCTACCCATCTTTCTTCAGTCCCAGAGGGAGTGCCCTCCACCAAGGACTCATGTTATGATGCCTTCACTGCAACCTACCATGATGTTGGTGCTGAATGGGAGCGGATGTCTGAGACAGGATTCAAGCTGTGGTGCAGGTGCCTGGGTCTCGGGAGTGGCCACTTCAGATGTGATTCATCTAGTAAGTTTTTTGAGTTTTGTCTTCCTGGAGGTACATAAGAACAAGAGTATATTTAAAATTTGGAATAAGAGTATATTTAACTTAGGTTCTCTAACTTTTATTTTGTCCGTCATTAGAGTGGTGCCATGACAATGGCAACAACTATCGCATTGGAGAGAAGTGGGACCGCCGTGAAGAAAATGGTCACTTGATGAGCTGCACTTGCTTGGGAAATGGCAAAGGAGAGTTCAAGTGTGAACCACGTAAGGCCTTTTAAGACCCAAAGAAATATCCTACAACTGTCACAAAAGGTGTGGTGGAGCTGCATGTAAATTTTAATGTGGATGTGCACTCACACAGATGATTCAGTGTGCTACGATGATGGCAAAACTTACCAGGTGGGGAACCAGTGGCAGAAGGAGTACCTGGGTGCCATCTGCACCTGCTCATGCTTTGGAGGACAGCAGGTACGACACATCAGCCTCCCTGGCTTTGGGTCTGATGCGCAGTGATACTTGTATTGATTTGTTATCAACTTGTGGTCTTTCTGCAAGTTTTACTTATACTTAGACTTCTCTTTATTAATCCTTTTGGGATAACTCCCGCGAGGAAATTAAAAGTTCCAGCATCAGTTTTACCAAGAAAAAAAGACAGTATGAAGACAACAAGATAACAGTAATAATAATAAGTGCATGTATGTATGTACATACATATGCATGTAGGTACGTATGTATGTACATACATACATTTGTATGTGTGTATGTATGTATGTATGTATGTATGTATACTAAGCATGTTTAAATGTACGTTTGGTCTCATCAGGGCTGGCGATGCGAGAACTGCCGCAGACCAGCTGGAGAGGTCGATGCTAGTCTTCTGCAGCCTGTTAGATATGGAAACATACGCGTGAGTGGATTTCATATAAAATCTTTTATTTTTCAATTCAGAGCACAGGGTTTGTCATTATTATCTGGCCCTTGACACCATGTGTGGTCCCAAGATTGTCAAGTTGTCAACCAAAATTAGTATATTTAACAACTGCATTATAAAAAAATGCTTTTTCAAGCTTATTTATTTTTGTCTGATAAGATGAAATGTCCTCACTTGGAAAACCGCTGATCGAATCTAATGAAAATACAGACTTGTTTGCATGTAACTTTACATCTTCAACTCTTCTTCCAGAATATCCATTGCCCCATTGAGTGCCTCCGACCCGACCTGCTGGCGGACGCACACGCTCCTCAGAATCCTCGGGAGTAAAGGATCAGTCTTCTGCTTGGACCCTCACCGTCCAATTGCTGCACTGTCTCACCATTTAGAAGCCACGCTGTCTGCGACTGAACTAACTGCCTTTTCATTTTCCGACGAATGTTTAGCCAGAGACGTTACACTGCCCTGCTCCTCTAAAGCCAGTCTTTTCACTGTTGACTGTCAAGTCTCTAAATTCAAGCTCTATTGAAAAATGAATACTCCTGCCATCTTCTTTTTGATATAACATTTCCCTCCACACACTTGGGTGTGTACCTCAGTGTAAGTAATTTAGGACTTGTCATAAGTCAGATTTGTATACCTCTCAAATTGGCATTTCTTTCCCAATCAAATATTCAGAAAGATTTCATAATCAAAGAGCAGAAACTGTTAGAACGTAAGCACTGTGTTAAAGAATGTCAGTGTAATTGTTTAAATTGTCCATGAAATGTGCTTCTCTTCTGTAGCCCTTCTTTTGTTACTGAGGGGTTGCACTGTGTGTGATAGACACATTCTGATTTGTAATCATCTTTTTACTAATTTATCCCTTAAATCTCAACGTGTGAATGTGTGAACTGGGATGGGAGAATTTGAACTGTTCTATTTTTGTACTTTGTTGTCTGTGCTAAAGTTGTTTCTACCTTTTGACAAACAGAAGTTCCTTATTTTAATAAAGTTGGAGAGATCCTGAAACCTAACCAGTAATGTTTATTTCTTAAAAATAAAGTTTAAGGACTCTAGTCTTGCATTATATACAAACGGTGACAGTAGAGAGATGGATATCGTAAGTCCTCTGCAGTCAGCTCTTAAAAGACCCAAAAAGAAGACTTATGTGAAAAGATTAGTTTAAAGTGTCAGAGTCCAAGCTGAGGCCATTAGGGAGAAAAGAAATATACACTCACCGGCCACTTTATTAGGTACCCCATGCTAGTAACGGGTTGGACCCCCTTTTGCCTTCAGAACT
>NC_048407.1:13246862-13253393 GCF_013103735.1 Etheostoma cragini | reverse complement strand
TGGCTGCTTAGAAATTAAGTGTTAACGAGCAGTTGGACAGGTGTACCTAATAAAGTGGCCGGTGAGTGTATATCATGAACAGAGTTTAAACTGTATCTTCAAACTGTCTTTAACAAGACTGAGCCTGTTTTGAACTAAATGCTAATCTCTGCATGCAAACATACAATGACATTTAGCAGATATGAAATTTAACATATTCACCATCTTCTAAATAGCATTAAACAAAAAAGAAAAAATACAGCTTAAAAAACTTCATCTTAAAGGTAAAGCTAGTTGAAAAGTCAGTGGGTGACCAAAGTAATTTAAATTCATCCCGAGGGGCACCATGAATGACCAAAATTGCACAGCAGTCAATCTAAAAATTGAGCTATTTCACTTAATTCCAGAAATGTACGGGAGAAAGTCAGTGGGCTTCAGCCTCTGGGGAACATGAATGTCAGTACAAATTGTGGACCAAAGTGTTCTCGCCATCATGGCTAAAAAAAGACAAGATACTCGAACTGTCATTAACAATATTTATTTCACACAAACAATTGACCTGGAATGAACGTAAACAGTACTGTATCTCTCTCTAATGTTAGGATCACAAGTAAGGAATGCAGAAAATGTATTACAAACTGTGCATTTGTTACCACTACACTTGAGCATGTTAAAGGAATGTTTTGAGTAGCATTGTTAGAAAACATATTTGACTCTAATAATGCAAAACTGCGAGTTGAGTTGAAAGAACACCTGCAGAAGTGTTCAGAAGGTGGTTCTTCAGTGGTGGAAGAGCCGCAGGTTGGTGTGCACCAGAGTGATGCCCTGCTCATTACAGGCATCAATCACAACCTTGTCAGCAGCAGAGCCAGCTGGAGCTGCAATGTACTCAACACCACTCTACAGACACACACAGACACACACAGACACACACACACACACACACACACACACACACACACACACACACGGAGGGAAGAAAACGTTAGTAAAGCTCGTCAGTAAACTAGTGTTTCAGCAGGTGTCGGCAGGCCATTCTCATGCAATGTATGAATAAAACGCAGACAGTATAAACACCTTATGAAAGGTTTTATATTTACCCGTTTGGCACGATCTATGTTATCTCTGAAGGGGAAGAAGGCGTCTGAGCTGACGGCCACGGCCTTCAAGGAGCTGATCCAGTTGGTCTTTTCAGTCTTTGACAGAGGCTCGGGCACCTCTTCATACATTGACTTCCAAACTGCAAGGTCAGGGCCCTGCCAACACAAAACAAGACTTCATTTATTTTCCATGTCTCAAACTTGACATGACATCACATGGTAGTAAGGTTGCCGGTGTATCCTTGACGACCACCGTGGGAACGGGTTTATGTGATGAACAAGATGATCTGCTGCTAGCCATGCTAGTGCTAATCCTACTACTTTACCTCTCCAATGGTGTCACTGACATACTGGTCGATTGCGTTGGCCATCTCCGCTCGTTTCACACCACTGCGAAACTTCATGTTCAGGACACGAGGGTGGTGTCTCAGCCACCAGTTATCAGCTTTGTCTCCTGCCAGGCGTGTGCAGTGGATACGAGACTGCTGACCCGCTCCTATACCAACAACCTGTAGAACACAGACAACAAAACATGAGAACAAAACTTTTTGGGTTCATACATAATTTGCTCTTTTCCTTTATCAGCCGGATCTCACCTGTCCATTTTTAGCGTAGCAGACAGAGTTGGACTGAGTGTACTTCACGGCGATGGTAGCCACAGCGAGGTCACGCACAGCGTCCTCTGAGAGCTTGTGGACACAGAAACAATTAAAAAAGGCTAAACACTTGTCACCTAGATCGGATTGTTTAAATTACAAAAGAATGATTTAAAATGACAAAGCAGGATGAGGAAGTGACCCACCGATCCCTTGGAAACAACGTTGTTGAAGAACTCCTTATCGATGAGTGCTCCGTTCCTCTTTTGTTTGAGATAGAGACCAAACAGCACTCTCACCTCAGCTTCATCAGGCTCGTAGTCAGGATCAATCTGGGACAAAGACAACATTTTACAAAAGGAAATTGAACTAAACTCTGATACTGTTGATACTTATTTAAAATATAAAAGCTATGAATAATAATCCCTCACCTGAAGCACACAGTAGTTGCCATTCTTCTTCTTAGAAAGGATCTTGAGTGCCTCCTCGTCATAACCAGGCGCAATGATCCCATCAGACACCTAAGAGCAAACGAAGCCTGGTTAAGCAAAGCAATGTTGCAGCAAAAAAACAAACAAAACATTTTCATCTGTATTTGTTTTTTGCAGCACAAGCTTACCTCTCTTGATATAATCCTGGCGGTGGGAACGTCACAAAAATCTGACACAGCAATGAAGTCTCCAAAAGAAGACATCCTGTCCGAACCCCTTGCCCTGGCGTAGGCCGTGGCCAGCGGGGTGAGATCCTTCAGCATGTCATGCACCATGCACACTCTGGCTTCCTCCTCAGTCAGAGGAACTCCTACTGCAGCTCCTTCAGAAGAAGCGTTTAGACAGTCATTTTCCCATTGTAGGTCCTAAAATCCAAGTCCATATTTGTACCATCAGCAGGTCACTTTGTGTCTTACCAGCAGGGCTGACGTGTTTGAAGGAGGTGGCAGCAGCCATGCCGAGGGCGCTCTTTAACTCTCTGACCAGCTGCCAGGCATTCAGAGCATCACACAGGTTGATGAAGCCGGGGGAACCGTTGACAACTGGGGGGGGGGGGGGGGGGGGGGGGGGATGAATAGATCAATCCCACTCTTATATTTGTCCATTAGTATGTTTGTTAAAGACTGGAAATGGGAAAACGTAAAAAAACCTAGCTACCAGCCCCTCTAACGCTGACTAATTCTCATATTTTATATTGTTTTGTTTAATTCCTAAAAAAAGTGTAGAATGGCTATTCAGTAATCTGTTGGACTCTTTCTTGGCCTGGTATAACCCACTTTAAAATGGCAAATTGACATTTTAACACTTCAGTCCTGGAAGACTGATTTGTTACCAACGGCCAGGCTAGCAGTTTACCCTCATACAGAGGAGTTGAGACAGTTGTGAGGTCTACCTTTGAGGGGGAGGGCTGGGCGCAGAGTGTAGAGTTGGGCGGGTGCTTGGTGAGGGTTCATGCCGTAGCGCAGAGGCAGCTGGGAAACACCTCGGCTGTACTGTCCACGAAAGTAGTCCGATATGGCCTCGTCATACTGTGCTGTGTGTGTGAAGGCCTGAAGAGCAAAGGACATCAAATACACTGATGACACACAATACAGCATCTTCTACTGTGTACCAAAGCCAGAGTTCTAAACCTCAAAACATTTACAAATTTACCACAAATATTAAATTCAAGGGCATGGCTGTTTCATGGAGACTAGATCTGCATTATTTATGTTTAGCAGTATCCCAAAGCACAACACATATTCTGAGCTTAAACCGATCTATTTAACTCATGACTTCAGTTGGACTACTAAAGGTCATCATGTTGAACATTTGTGATGGAATGTCACACTGGACTTTGTCCCACACTGACCCTCATCTCTAAGCAAACACCATCAACTATAGTACTGAGAAAGACACAATTTGGTGACTAGAAAAGGACAATTAACTCAACAGTGATATAATCAACTCATGAATTACATGAACAGACTTTTGCCTCAGTTTTGTAGGAATCCACTATGAAGCAACCATCACTATAAAGCCAACTCTTACTGGAACCAGTCTGATCTGGGATTAAGGGATGTTTGAGGTACATGTGATTAGAAAAGTGAGGAAGGCTGACAACAGACAATGCAAGTCCTTGCAACTTTGAAAATGTTCAGCTCAGGATAATTTGTCAAGCGTTTCTGGATATTGTTTTTTTAAATATATACGCCGATATATCAGAATATCTGATAAAAAAAAGAAAGAAATTTGGCCAAAAGGCCAACGACTGGGGATTAAACAGGAATAGAATGCCTAAAACTATACACAAGCAATGAAAAACAACACAAATTACTTAAGTTTAAAAAAGGGGGATTTTAGAACATCAACATACTTTGAGCTCTTGAAGTTACACATATCCAAAGTTAAATTGCAACGGGGGAAGAGGAAAACGTGTCAATCTTTTGCATGAATGTGCTCCAGAAAAGTGTGCAGTACTTTTTGCAGTTGTTTTAGCCAGAGAAGTCACCTTAAGCATCCTAGTCTTTTACAAATTCAAATCATATACTTGCTAACTTATACAAGTTAAAATAGTGGGATAAGATAGAAAGTCATGTTACTTTGAGGGCCAGAGTCCTGCGTGTTTCTACAGTTGTATCTTTGTCTTCTGAACTCTCCATCTCCTTGGCAACCAGCGAATAGTCAGCAGGATCGCACACTACAGTGACTCGAGCATGATTTTTGCCCGCTGCTCTTAACAGAGTAACACCACCTGGAAAGAAAGACAAACTTTTTTTAAAGCACATGCTAATAATCAGGGCATTTTTCTTTGCAATGGATAATTTACTACATGCACACAATCTCATCTGCAAAACTCACCGATATCTATCTGCTCCACGGCATTTTCCACCGTAACACTCGGGTTAGAGACAGTCTTTACAAATGGGTAAAGGTTGCATACCACCACTCTAAAAAACACAGAGTGAATATCACCGTCTTCATAAAGACCAACGGTTCGAATAAAAACAAAAATACATACATAACCACACATACAGACCATGAACAACAAGATTACCATTAAGAGGGACCTAATTCTTAGACAGTGAAAAGGTAAGACTTGCACTTCTGTAATTCTGGCTTTGATTGTGTTAATGACCATGGCTCCTCAGAATTAACCAATTAAGAGTTGTTTCACCTTAAAAAAAATAGGTAAAATTGTGGCAATCACAAAAGATGAGAAAGAACATGCGAGGCAAGGATCCTCATGTACTCAAATTAGAAATGGGCGATAAGGACAAAGTCAAATATCCCGATATTTTGGACCAATTACGCGGACATAAGTTATGTGGCGATATTATAGGCTTGACAATTGGTTCTTTCACACAATGAGATTTTACATAAATAATCCTCAATTATGTTGATATACCGTAATAACGATGAGGGTAAAAGCAAATAATGGAACAGCTAAAACAGTCTGATGTGTTTAGAAAATTACACTCTACTGTAATGCAACCTTTAGAACAAGGAAACACTTGTGTCATCAGGATATTACAATATCCCAAGTTTAAGACAATATCTAGCCTCATATATTGATTTAATATTGATGTATTGCCCAGCCCTAGCTCAAATTTAGGTCGTTTGAAAAACAGAAGTAGAAACCACTCTCCCATACTAAAGTCAGGACTTTCTGCTACACTGTCTCAAATTTGCAATCAGTTTGCTTTCATCCACGTTGAGCCCTTCTCTGTCCCACAATCAAGCTGCTAGGACAACAACTACTTCCATTTATCTGTCTGTTGAGTATTTTATCAATACATTTTTTTATCTTATAGATTTTTTTTTAAATTAAACATTTGTCTATTTTTTAAATTGGTGAGTATTTCTTTTCTAGCATCCTTATCAACTTTTATATATTATAATTTAGACGGAATTAAATCCTCTCTTGTAGGTATTTGTTAACGTAGGTCTGTAGTTGGGTGGGATATGGATGGGGTATGTTCTGAAAAAAAAAAAAAAAAAAAAGGGAAAATATGTATATTCCATCATACAGTAATTGCATTTGCAAAGTTGTCAACTTTGGGAAAAAGAATTTGTGGAAAATGCTCAAGGTGATGTTTTCTAACGCTTGTTTCGTACAAAACTAAATTCCTCCATCTGTCTATTTTTTTTTTTTAAATTAAGTTTCATAAAACAGAGAAAAGCTGCAAATCTTCAAAATCGAGACGTTGTGGCACTTACTGAAGGTGGATGTCTGTCATTTCTTTCTTTCATAAATGACTTAAGCAACCCACTATTAAACACTGTTTGGGATTCACTTTCTGTTGATTAGCTAATTGTTGACAGAGGAATCAATTCTGTAGCCTACAACTACCACCACAGCCACAATCTGCAGCATTACAACATTCTTTGTGCTTGCTCTCAACATTGTTGATAGTACGTATCTGTCAAATATTATTGTATCACTGCTGTTTAAATAACACTGTGATCAAGGATCTCCTGGACTAAAAACCCTCAGTGTTGTTAAAATGTGTGTGCTTATCTTCCATCCTGATGAGATGATCCACTCAACCTCTTATCACTTGTACACAAAATCATCGCCATTATCTTGAAAAAAAAATCTATCTGTCTATCAGATTTTAAATCAAGTGTGTAGTACAAGCCTCTGATGGTAAAAGTGGAAAATCTCTGCTCTAGTCACGTTCTTTCACGTGTCCTAAACAAATGAGGGTCACAGGACCAGCTCATAGCAGGAGCAGCCCTTTTCCAATTAACCAGCTGCTAAATCAACTACACGTGCTTCCTAATGGGACAACGCAAGTCTATACTCTGACCACATGTCAGGGATCTGCCACAGGTCAAGCACTGGCTTTGATTCAAAGGAATTATGTCTTATTCCACATCCCC
>NC_048407.1:13238219-13246852 GCF_013103735.1 Etheostoma cragini | reverse complement strand
CCCCCCCCCCCCCCCCAACCCCCCCCACATCAATAAGCCTGAGAATACTTTTGAAACATGACTGTCAGTGTTTGAATGTTTTAGACTTCTTGGTCGTGCTTCTCTCACCGGACCAGGCTGTAGCCCAGCTTCTCCATGTCTGCGCTGTCAGTGGGGGTTTTCCTGGCCAGGATGCCCCCATGGACAGCGGGATGAAGGGTCTTCACTCTGCCTCCCAGCATCTCTGGATGTCCGGTCAGCTCAGACACATCCCTGACACACAGCAGACACACTGTTAGGTTAGAGAACCCCTCTCCCAACAGGTAGCCGCTACGTTTAGTGAATATGAGGGAAAACAAGAGCACTTCAGCACCCACCTGACAGCCAGCCCAGCATCACGCAGGCCTTTGGCTGTGCCACCTGAAGCGACCAGGGACAGTCCAACATCCACCATCCTTTTGGCAAAGTCCACCAGTCCAGTCTTGTCTGACACACTCAAAAGTGCTGCGAGGACAGAAAAGGAGGCTTAAAAAAACATATTCATGCATTTTGACGGACACAAAAGAGAAGTAACTGTATGTTTCAGCAAGGAAAAGCTGACCACGTTGGCTAATGTTAGCCAGAGAGCTAACATCATGCATGTCGCAGGTACAAAACGTTATAACGACGACAGAGAGTTAATATAACGTGAAGGAAAACTCTTACCAAGCTCCGAGGATGCCATGTTGTCAGTAACAGTAGTCTCTGGTCTCCGTGGGTGTAAAAACTGTTTCCCTTCAGACTTCACTCAACTAAACTCTGCAGAGTAAGCTTGCGGAGGAGGAAGGCAGTGGTTGAGACCATAGACAAACCCGTAGACAGTTAAGTTTTTCATTGCTTCACGTGCTTGAAAACTCCAAAGACCCGCCCTGCTGAGTTCGGCCCGCCCCTGACACACAAGCGCACCCAGAAGAGCCACACGGCGCACAAAATGCGCATTTAATCAGCAAAAAGGAGCCGAATATTCATGAGATAAGCTACAACAGCAGCAACAACAACAACAACAACAGCAACAATAACAACAACAATTAATTATTGATAATAAGCAGGACCAATAATAGGCATCGTACTGCATCGCATATCGGCACACTGAATACCGTAATAATTAGTATTATGCAGAAATGCGCAATTTAACAAAGCGTAAATATATCTCTAATTATGTTCTGATTTAAGAACCATTGAGTTCAAATTGTAAAAAGAAACTGATGTCGTAGGTCTAACACAACCAGTTAAAATAAAAGGCCTATTTTTAAATGAGCACCTTTCAAGAAATCTCTGTCAAGTCAGGCGAAGTGTTTCATTTGATTTTGCCACAAGATGGCAGCCACGGACCTTGTTCACACCAACAGTCTATGGTTAATACCATACACTGTAGGCCTATGTTATTAATATTAACGGTCTATGGTTCATACACGTCATCGAGATAGCAGTTTTATAATTTAGATTAATATAATTTATCCACACATAATCCCCATTTTAATAACTTGAGATGCATACAGAGCTGTGTCTGAACGTTTGAGTCACTGGACACTGCGCTTCTGTTTTTAAGACAGACCTACTTTATTTCATATCCCGTTTTATGTTACTAAATATTTTTTGCCTATTTTAACTTGCCATAGGCCTATGTTTAGATTTTAGTTTTGTTTTTGCTTATATGATCTTCTTTGTTTTTTATACGTAGGCCTATTTAATTAGCACTGTTGTGGGAGTCTGAGACTTAAAATTTCAATGTCATTGCCAACGACTGCTTCTCTGTTGCCTTGCTTTGCATATGATAAAAAAAATAACTTGAGACTCTGACCAGTGTTTTACTCCTATTACGTTTTTGCATATTTTATCGATTATGATTAGGCCTATAGGTGTTCTTCTTTACCTCAAGATACAAGGTCAGATACTAATAATAATAATAATAATTGATTATCCGTCAATAAAAAGACACATAGGCTACAAGTGTTAATGGTTCCTTTTGTTTGATGCAGGTTAAATCATTTTAGCTGATCAGCACAATTGAAGGTTACATTGACACCCAGAAGCGCCACGCGCATCACTATGTCCACTATAACTGGTAAAACACCTGTAACATGCATTTCCCACAACAATAAATGACCCTCATGAATACACGCCACGCCTTTTCAATAATCTTTATTGGCAAAAAAACGGGGTCTTTTTCCTGCTTTGGAACAACGTTTTAAGTCGGACAGATGTGAATTTATTGGGGCCCGTCACTCACTCGTTTACTCGGCCATTAGTTAAGTGACAGGACAGGGCTCGGGGAAACCGGCACCAATACGTGTGATTACGTTAAAGGATCGCACAATCTGTTCATATTTACGTAATGAGCCCCACATTTTCCTGATTGATTAAACTACAGGGTGTAAATATTTTAAGGGCTCATCTGATTTATAATCCCACAAAGCAAAAAAAGAGGCCAATTTATTTGTCTAACTATGGAAATGGGAGTTTCTGGTAACCACTCTGCGTTTGAGGAGCCGAGCTGACATCTCAGGGGCGAGTTAAGTGATTCAGTAGACAGAGAAACACTTTTTATAGAAAGACACAGGCTTCAATATGCATTATTGGTTAAAAAGAGAAAGAGGCCTAGGACGGCTGTCAGCACTTTAGTTGAGAAAACTGACAGCATTATCAGCAGTAACTGTAATTTACGCAGGGGATTTTTAATCAACATGACTGGTGTATTCAGATTAAATTAGAAGAGAAACGGAATCAATGACCTCCATATATTGCTGCACTGCCTTATCAATTAGCTGTGATTTTTTGTACTGTGTCAGAGGGGCCTGTGGCATAAAACAAGCCAAATGGCATTTGTCATGCAGCTGACAAGTCACACAACTAAATGAGCTACTATTGATTCCTGTGATTTTTCATCAGCCAAATTAAAAGCTGCAGTTTGATAGAGGTTGAGTCTGCAGGCATGTTATGTATTCTACTCACCCTTATTAAATCAAGTTCAATGGAAACTCTTGAAGTTCTTTTTGTTCAATGTGTAACTGGAAGTGCATGTTGAATTGAACATCAGTATGTGATGCTGCTGCATCAGGCCTTTATGTTGGTTGAAGCTGTGCTGCCACTTTAAATTACTGCATGGTATCTCTCAGTCTTTAATGACGGTTACTCCAGAGAATTTCTTATTGTTTGCATCTACATTTTCCCAACCTTCTGTTGCTAAAGGTTTCTTCCATGTCAGGCTTGAGAATTTCATGGTAATTTGTGATAGCTGTTACCAAGCATGGTAACCCCGGCCCATAGTATTTAAACCAGGTCGCACATTGTGAGAGTGAACCTAGGATAACAGAGACAGACATTTGATAGCACACTAGTGATGGAAGGGAGGAATATTTGGTCGACACACACGCGCACACACACACACACACACACACACACACGCACACACACACACACCCACACACACACCCACACACACACACACACACTTATCCACGCAAGCACACACACACACACACACACACACACACACACACGTATCCACACACGCTGACACACACACACACACACACACACGCATCCACGCAAGCAAGCACGCTCACACACGCATGCATGCACGCACACCTTAACACACACACTAACACATTAACACACACTAACACACAAAGAGAAAATGATAGGTCACAAATGTTGACCAAAATCACAATTATTAAATGTTATAAACTATAATAAGAACTCTGTAATATTTTCTTTAGAGATATTATAATGAATCAGTTAAAAGATCATTGTGGATATTTAAAAACTTTACTGACAACCTATAATATTTAATTATTTATTCTCATGGACAATGCATACAGTATATGTCAGCATTACTGTAAATGTGACAGTTTTAGCCAAAATGCAAATTTTTTAACTGTTGTGCCTTGACAAGAGGTTAAATCTACGATTAAAACAACAATAAAACATGCAACGTTTGAAATGAGAAAACAGGAGAAAGCAAGACATAAACAGCTGAACAGCATAAAGAGGTCAGAAAGCAGGATCATGCAAAGTAGGACTGTTTTCACCTTCTCTGTGCTTTTGAGCAGAATACAGGATAACAACAACAGAGTCTTGGCTAAAGGTCCCGTCAGTGTTTAAAGGCACTTCCAATCATTGCACAGCTTTGTTTCTTTTCTCACAAGCGATCCTAGTGTGTCTAGCCAGTTAAGAATGCATTTAATCACTACATAAACAGGGGACTGTGGTGTGAGAAGGGGCTAAATGACACCATACTGCATGTCCTCCAATCTGCTCTCTAATCACAACCCTTACACGTGTGGCCATTAAAACGCCCCTTCGCTGTTACACACACTCATCATGCTGTTGCTCTTGGAAATTAAAATGGGGCTGTGTGACATCACCATCAGGCTTTTGATTGCTTTACTTATTTTCATTAACTTAATTATTGGGCTATCAGTAAACCCCATCGAGTAATTAATATCTTAGAGACTTTGTAATAAATTTAAACTGTAAGGAATTTCATTTGCTCCCAGAGGCAGCGCGGTGGGAGAAGGAGTTGAAGGAGATGTGTGTACACAGTAAGGTTTTTCTTCCTCTTCATTATGTCGAATTGTTAAAATGAAAATATGTTGATGAAATATGGACCCCTACAGAATGGCGCAGACTACAGCTCATGTTAACCATAGAATGGAAACATATCTAGAGCTCAAATAAATAGCCTGACTGTATTTCATCACTTTATTTCTCCCTGTTTTATTTATAGTTGTGTAACTAAGGTGTTATCTTTTTTGTTAATTTGTATGTTTGGTTGTTTATCTCATCTTTTAATTTCTCTACTTGAATAAGTAAGATAATAAGTATATTGTTTGACATAAAATCTGAACAATTGATATAGGTGTATTTGAGATTCTGAACACTAATAAAATACAAATAAAAAAAACAATACGGACCATTTTCCTGTGAGTGAGATTTACTTACTTTACTCTCTTTTGATCACAAGTCACATATTTGTGTTAACATGAATTATAGAGTAGGTCAGTCGGTCCAGACTGAATCTCAGAGACTATTGAATGCATTGCCATACAATTCTATCCTGACATTCATGGTCCGCAGAGGATAGATCCTAATCACTGTGGTGTGTCTCTGGCCTTTCCTCTATAGCGCCACCAGCAGGTTGAAGTTTGTGGTTCAAAGTGAAATGTCTCTACAACTGCTGGATGGACCGCGCTAAAATAAGATAGTAAACATGGTAAACATTATACTGAACACCATGATATACTCTTAGTGGTTGTTATTTTCTTCTTCATCTTACAATACAGACACATACATATATATCTGTCTATCTATCTATATATCTATCTATCTATCTATCTATCCATCTATCTATCTATCTATCTATCTATCTATCCATCTACCTGCCTGTCTATCCATCCATCCATCCATCCATCTATCTATCCATCCATCCATCCATTCATCCATCCATCCATCCACCCACCCACCCATCTATCTATCTATCTATCTGGGACCCTGCTCTTATCATTATTTCTTTTTAATATCTATGAATTAACATTTGATGGGGCATTGGTCAGTCATTTCATTCATTTTTCAATTATTTTTTATTACTATTTTGCTGTCATTCTTTTTAAATTCACAGTTACACTACAAACAAGTTTCAGATAAATACATTTATGATTCATCTTTTCAATATTTCAAATAAATTAAGTTTATTTACACAACGTGAGTGACAAGAACAAATTCATAAACCTCACGAGAAGAAAATAAACACCAAAATGTACACACAAAATCCACAAAGGTAAACGTAATACATGATATGTTCTGCAAAGTATTTGCGACCGAAAAACATCTGGAGCGGCAGATGTTTGTTAGCTTGTATTGTGTCTTTGTTTACAACGTCACACTGCTTGTTTAACCTTTTTTGTCTTCATGATGCAGCGGAGGCTGCACCTATGCTGCACATTCTCACGCTGTCTGAATGCAAGACAGTTCAATTCTCTCACTTTGGATGCTTCATTCATGTAACCATGTCTTCACTGGAGCTCCATCTGTCAGTGGGTGGAGCAAAGACAAGGTGACCAGAAGGTGATTGGATGAAAACAGCTACATTTAGGGAGGAAATGAGCACCTGCATGCTACAAAATGTACTGTACTGAGAGATGATTTTTTTTCATAGCTATTTTATACAGCATATTTGTGTCTGTTGTGTGTGTTTGTAAATTGTCTTCTCTAGTGCTCACAAACACAGTAATGTCTCAGTGTAATCTCTCTGTAACACTCAGCAAGTCAAAGCGTTGTCTCCTGAGAGTCTGTTCACAGTCCTGCCCCGATCTTCCTGTCACCTCCTCCTGCTTGCACCCCCTCCAGCTCCTCGTCAGAGAAAGGGCTGTGGGGATTGTAGCCAATGTCGGTGCTGCGTTGTAAGAAGTCTTTGGATCGTTGCATCACAATAGGAAAACCATGCTGGGCTTCCACCTCTTCTTCCTCCTCCTCTTCTTCCTCCTCCTCATCCTCTTCTACCTCTTCTCCGTCCTCCAGATCAAGATCAATCCCCCTGTCTTCTGGTTTCACAGCTCGTCTGCTCTCCTCCGGTTTGTCCGTGGCTGTTTTTCCCCCGCTGCGTAGTCGCTGGGACTCAGACGGAGCAGAAGCCGTGGCCTGCTCCTTCGCCTTACGGCTGCGTTTCCACTTCATCCTCCGATTTTGGAACCAGATCTTAACCTGTTGCAAGACAAAAGAGCAAAGAAAATGGGTTCGCTAGATGGTCACATTTAGGAAATGTAGTCCAGAGTTTTAGGGGATTTAGGTGTATATTGTTGTTATTGCATCACTTGCATTTGCAGCTCTTGAACAGAATATTCTAAAAGCTGCCAGTATGTCTTAATTCTCTAAAATATATTCTCACTATGCCAGTCCTAAGAGAGGACTTCTGTCTTCTGTCTGAGGTTTCTACCTTTTTTTCCAGGTTTGCCCAAGCTGTTCTCATTGTAAAATCCTCGGAGGAAGATCAGTAACACCAAATCTGTAGTCCTTAATATTGACTGCATTTACTTTTTTCCCCCACTGATGCTAAGGAACTCTTTACTGAATACTAACGCTTCAGTTTTGTTCTCCTGCATCTGTTTGGGGCATCCACCAATAAAAGCACCCATGTACTTGAAATATATGACTATTCATGATCAAATATACTGTTGTTATACTTCATCAACGCTACCAGAATTATGAAGGAATATATAATTAAGATAGAAACAGAAAACTAAAAATGTGAATCTTACAGACAACATCCAGAGAAAACCAAATAATGTCTTTGACTGGTTCTTTGGGAGATTAACGGTAATTAATGGTTGATGAGATATCATCGTAATAATAAAACATAAAGTGGAGACATAGTACTGCGTCTGTTCTACAGTCCGCATCTTTGCATGACTTGTGTTCCCTTATACCAAATAAACTAATATTAGCTGTCAACTAAATCCGTACATAAGCTGATGTGTTAGCATGTGTCAGTCACACTTTGTTAAGCGATGAACAAGAATGATATCATTTGATTTGAACATTTGACAGAGACTAAACTCGGTCCAACGGCTGTTTTCTTACTTGTATGGGTTTAGACAGTTCATGGATTGTTTAAAGTTGTCATGTATGTTGTCTTTAGGAATAAAATTTGACATGGTTGTTTTAGAAATGTTATTCATGGTTTTATAATCACATTACTGTTTCATTCTGATTTTGTTTATTCTGATTTATTTGTGATGTTTTTGGTCTGTAACTCATTGTCATTGCTACATATTATAGCCAGTACTTGAAAAAGAGATTTCTAATTTCTGATTGCACTTACTTAGGTTTTCCTAGTTAAGAAACTAAATAATCAAACTAAATGAATTAAAAGTCTGTCACCTACAGGAGTTGCACAAATAAGGTGCCTGCCCTTAGAAGTCTGTTAGAATCCATTCATCCTGCTGGATGAGTGGGGAAACTTTGTTGCGATGAGTTCTCGCCCCACAGTTTCTGTGAATTTAGTTTTTAACCTTGAAATCAACCTGTTGGCTATGGTCCGTCTCTTCTTACCTGTGTTTCAGTCAACATGAGTGAGGTGGCCACTTCAAAGCGTTTGGGTCTGGACAGGTACTTGTTGAGCTTGAACTGGTTCTCCAGCTCCAGCAGCTGCTGACTGGTGAAGGCGGTGCGGGGCCTCCGGCACTTCCCCAACAAACCAGACTGAGGGCCCGCTGGAGGAGGAAGAGTAAAGTTATCAGCCTCTGGCTAGTGGACAGGTTACAGTCATTATTTAGTTCATGAAAACGTATTTCCTATTTGATATGAGACATTTACGAATCCCCCTAATTGTTGATTGACTAATTGTGCATTTAATATTCTAAACACACAATGTCTGAACATTTTTGTTAAGATAATTAAACTGAACCTGATTTATGAATATTTGCCCTTTAAAGAAGATTCTAGTCCTAACTGAAATATTTTTCCAGTAACTGCCATTAGTCTTATTTATACAATACCAAGGACATTGGAAGTTCAATATAATTTTGTGGGTGGACACAGTCACACATATGCCCGCACTCTCTCGCCATCATTAACTATAATAGCTTTCCTCCAGTTTATTGTTTACGGGGGGGGGG
>NC_048407.1:13194511-13238209 GCF_013103735.1 Etheostoma cragini | reverse complement strand
AGCAGGCGCAGAGGCCATAAAAACACAGGCATGCCATTAACTTAATGAAAATTCAATGAAGGCTTTTGGGATTTTATTGATGAACTACAGAACGTTTTAGGTGTTTGTTTATGGTTTCTTCGTAACACAAAGACAATCTCCATCGGGTTGGCGTTTATAGAGAAATAAATGGGCCAAAATTAAAATATGACACACAGATAAGCAGTTAACAGACGAGTGTGTGGCCTATACTGCACGGGACAGGGTGTGGGTGTTAATAACATTAAATCTACGAAGATCTCCGGCATAACCTCGAATAATATATTCTACAAAGCATGGCTTGGAAAATAAAGTATAACGAGCATAATTATAGTGACTATGAAATCAATACAGCGCATTGTGCTTTTTCAGTTTGCCTGTTTCTGTATACTCCATGCTATTTGGCCCATACACAGCGAAAGTGCACTTCATTTTTTTCATTTTAAAACTCTGGAGCTTATGAACAAATCATCAGTAGCAGACCTGCTAGACTAATCAGTGATATACTAAATCAGTGGCTTTAGTTATTCTGAAAATGAAAATGAGAAAACAAACCATTGCCCATTGCCAAGCAAAAACTTGGCAAAAAACTAATATTCTTTATAATAATTGCATACTAAAAAATACTTCTACTACTACTATGCTACTCCTCATATTAACAGAACACAAATCGAGTTAAGTCATAAATGAACTGCAGTTTTATTAGACAGTCAGTGTGTTCAGAGCTCAAAGCATCTGATTAAAAACTGTCAAAAAACCGATAACGGAAACGGTTCTTGAGGGACAGGTGTGTGCCTGTTTGGAAAATTCAGGATAAACACTATGCATGTACTAATTCTCTTGTGTTTTAAAGTCTGGATATTTTTGGCCTATAAAATCCTTTTACTTCATACTTACTGTTGTAATCTGGTAGTCGTGGCATCATGATACCGGCGCGGATCCAGTGCTCCAGGGGCAGAGATCCCGCCATGGCAGCTGCCTTCAGGTGCTCTGGGTAGGTCTGTGTTAGTTGTGTGAAACCGGTGTATGCAAACGCGGGGTGCTGTCCACCCAACGCGGATAAGGGGTACATGGGGGCATGATACATGCCAGGAATGGAAGCGAGGCCTGGGTGCGGGAGATTTAGCATGCCCGGTTTGTGGATTAGTCCTTGAAGTTGTGCGGCCCGCGGGGACGGGGTGTCCGCGCGGCGGCAGGATAACGGGCTGCCTGATGGGCTGTCGCTGCTCAGACCAGGGGAGAGGTCTCGACTTACACGGTTGGTCTCATCAGCAAGCAGGGCGTCAATTCGGAAGTTTTTCGATTTCTCCATGACGGCTTCACTCAGGAGGACTGCAGAGTCTCCAAAAGACAAACGTGTTTTGGTTGGCGGGTGCGCACCTGTGCCGTGCGTCAGCGCGCAGACCGCGGAGCCTCCTTCTGTCACAGACTCATGTGTTCTCCTTATCTTTTCGTTAAAGGCTCAGGCTGGAAGGATCAGCACAAATTATACGTCATTCAAAAATAATAAATCATACAATTTCAATTTGTATCTTTAACGACTTAGAAACACTTTTTGACACTTGAAACTGACGTTGGCTTGTTCATCCCTGCACCTATTAGCCTACCTTGAATCGTGGCTACCTGCACACACTCTGCAATACTGCGTCCGTTTCTCGGTGTTTAACACCAACTTCACAAAGAGGCGTGTGTCAACCTCTATCAGCCCTCCTTCTCCACCCATGCAGGCCGATGTGAGCTGGGATTGGCTGGAGGCTGAGCTGCTCTGACGGGCCTCTAATCAGCTAATTACTCGCTCGTTTCTCCCCCCAGAAAGCGCTCAGAGTGAGGTAATGTCCAACCCTTGTCCCGCCTGCAAACACCTTCAGCTGCATCAACGCGCGGAGGTACATTAGAAGATTAGGCGATTGTACTTTCTTACTGCCAGCATCTCATACTCAACACAGATTGCAGCTTCCATGCCATAAACAAAGAATTATATCCACCTCTTTGATTATCCAAACTAATTATTAGTGCTGCAAACACCCTCCACACCTTAGTAACAAATAGGCTGTGGCTGTTTTTCTGCAGTCTTGAGGTTACGATGAATGGGTGACGTAAAAAAACAACACGATTGTGTCCACTCTAGTATTTAAATCATTCATATGGATAGCTTCATTCTCACAGGCCACACAAATGCCATTAAAGTTAACGATCAGGAATTGCACACAGACCATATAAAAGTGTAATGACTTGGCAGAAGAGGCTATAAGTTAATTGGCCTTCTGCTTGAGGTGAACTAATGTCATTTTAAGACCTGGAAAAGCGGAGGTGTATCAGCTGAAGTGGAGTCTGGCTTCTTTTCAACATGCCTACATGTCTGTCAGCTGAATACAAGTGGGCCAACAAACCCCCTGAAAACCATGTAGGCCTACAAATAATAATACAGTATAAAAAGGCATGTCTAACTGGGCTGGAGAGACACTAGCAGGGGAGACGCAATCGTTTAAAAAATGAATTAAGACAATGTTTCTTATCTGAGAAGTTTAAATGAATTATTTTAAAATGAGAGTCTGCATTTCGATACAAAATATTGGCCAAAACCGATGCTCAACGTTTAGGATTGACGTTATGTAAGAGAAGATAGTGCATGTTTGTGAAAGTGTAACGTTTCTGTCAGTGGAACTTATCAAAATGTCGTTTTTAAAAAAAATAAATGTATAGCGTTAAAGCCCAACCCAATCTTCAAAATAAAAGCCTCTTATTGTTAATCATGCAGATATTTCAAACGTTGTTTATTTAGTAAAATGTTTAGTTATAGTTTCCCAGAACAAATGTTTAAATGTTGTTTTAAAGAGTTTATAGTAAAAAAAATGCTGACTAGTTTGTTTATTCATTATTCACTTATAAGTTATTTGTTGACCAAAATCTAAATACATATGCTGAGTAAAACATTATACTGCATCATTGAAACCAATACGCAGCATACGCACATTTGTAAACTTTTTGAATGTAAAAGAATAATAAAAACCAAAAATAGAGGACATAACCTCAGTGTCATCAGCCCTGTACAGGTGTGCATTAGACAATTGACTGGAAACAATTGCTCGATTTATTGACGTACATCAAATCAAATAGCCACAATTTCATTTTATTCTTTTATTTTTTAATATGATTATTTTTTTATATTAATATTATGTTTTCTTTTATTTTTTTAAACAAACGGAATATTGGTGAGTTTTGTACTTTTGATCAAACAAAACACAACATTTTAAAGGTGGGCCATTTTCACTATTTACTGAGATTTAGGAAACTAATTATTAGTCGAGAAAATTGATAATGACAATAATTGAGTTGCGGCCCTATAGCCCATATTACACACTATGCAGCAATCGAATCTTCTAAAAATGAACTTCTAATCCAGAAAAAGTTGGTGTTTGGTCTTGAAGAAATTAATTAAAGCAGTTTCACCAGTTTTTAAGCGGCGTCCTTGGTTCTTCATCTCTTCAAACACCCTCAACAACAAACATCATGGTGCAGATGTCACAATGTTACACTTTAACTCAAACTGCAGCTCCAAATTGTGTTTCTCAGGAAATTGAAATCTATTCAGCAGATAAAACATTGGGAGAATCTTTATAAGACCCCCCACTCGTGATATGTAATTGGCTGGTGCACGTGCGGGTGTGTGCGCGTGTACGTTGACCTCCAGAAAATTGGAGCGGTTTTGCAGGTCCGCCCACCTCTCTCCCTCTCCCTCTCTCGCTCTCTCTCTCTCGCGCTTGCTCTCTCTCTCTCTCTGTCTCGCGCTTGCTCTCTCTCTCTCTCCCCTTCACCAGTGTGTCTCTGTGTCTCTCGCCCTCCGCACTATCAGGCAGATCACCGCCTGTCTCCGGCGCTGATATAGAGGTAATTTGCTCCAGGAAAATCAGTTCTGCTTTCTACCTGTTTTGCTCAACCTCCTACCCCTCCAATGCCTCGTCCCCACATACTTTTCTGATTTGAAAGTGATTTAAATAGCCAGGCCACGGGTAAATCCGTCACCCGGGCCTGTTGACAGAGGCGCACAAATGAAATTGAATCGGTGCCTGAAACTGCGCTCCTGCCTCCGTCAGCTGCCTTCCGAGCAGCGATGCACACGGTCATCTCCTTGAAGAGACCTAAATGTGCTGTGTGTGTATGTGCGGACATCTGAATATGCACAACTTTATGTAGGAAAATACAAAATGTAAGAGCAAAACTATAATAATTCAGTTCTTGAAAGTTGATTTCAAAACAGGGCCCCTCTTCAAGACCTCACCAAACCAAAAAATTCCTAGCGTCTTAGTTGACACTGAACTTTAGTGTTTCAAATCCCAAGACACATTTTTAATCAATCAAACTTAACTGACATGCAGTCAACCCAAGTCTTTTGGGTCTCCTGGGGGTCTTTGAGTTGTTGGCAATCCAATATCAGCATAAAATAAGCATATATCTATGAGGTTGTATCAGAATAGGTTTATGTTGTTTAATTTTAAAAAAACACCTATGTCTTACTGCACATCACTGCAGCTCCTCTTTTTACCCTGGGTGTTGAGCTCTCTGTTTAGCCACATAGTGAGACATCTCACTTCTTATCCATCTTTGTTGGGAGTCACACATGTGTAATACCTATGTAAGGACTACTAGCCAGTCAGAAGCAGAGTATGAAGGTGTGCCATGCTAGCAGCTACACAAAGAACATGACGTGTGTTACAGTGACGCACGTTCATCACTGAAGTAAAGGCTGGACTACAACAGAGCTGTTTGGAGCCTTTTGTGAACAGTGTTATTTTCTGTAAGATGGTAAGTCTCTTTGGGGGGGGGGGGACTTTGGGCTTTTTTACCTTGTAAACCTATAACGTGCACAAAAAAAAGATTTTTAACACAATAATGGAAAGGGAAAATGCCAAATACCATCATATGAGCGCTTTAAGTTTCCTAGGGAGTTTGCTGGCACAAGTACCGCTTCACAAAGCTGCATGGCTGTGCTGTGGTTTTTTTCTTTTTCTTTTTTTGTATCACACCTATAAATAGCAGAGATAGTAATGGGGCCATATGTTGAACTATTAAGGAAAAAGCTTTCTTAGGTCAGGGTCAGCCACAGTGCAATAGGACTATGGTTTAGTGCGTTGCTGAGCGACACTTCAACAGTGTCGATGATGCTCAAAACTGAGTCAAAAACAGCAATAGCAAGATGGAGTTCATAGATAGTGTGATTAGAGATCAGAGAAGTTTTATTAATCGCAAAATTGGATCTAATCTGACCAACCGAAACTCTCACTGCCTCCTTTCACACATGCCCTCTTGAACCCTTTGCTGAACTTTCAAAGTGCGGAGCACACCTTTCACACCGCAAGGAGACAATTTGTTAAAAGAGACCGCCAGCCCTTGACTACAAAGCCAGAGTTTATCGACGAGTTATGCATCAGTAAACGTTGCGGCCAACAGGAGTTTACAGAAACATTAAAGAGCTTATCAGCAATTACAGGCATGATTTTCAATCATTACCACAGCTCTCAGACAGCCTGCCTATCCTGAAGCTAATCCCGGTGTGCTCTTGTGCTCGGCCCAGTCAGCACATTGTTGACTTCGACATGATACACTGATCCTCGTTGGTTTACTTAACCTCCTGATAAGACTCTTCACACAGTCCAGAAGCTTCTACACATTGTCTGCCCGATGACATGGATCATATCATACGAAAAACATGCCAACACCATACAACGACCCATGAAATATGCAGATTCACTGTAAAAGATGTTATTTCATTTTGATTAAACTTGCTTTGCAAGACCACATTCCTGTGTCTGCTCTGAGCCTTGTTGTGACGCGTGGAGCTTTCTGGGACGCTGTCCTCCAGCACCAGTTTTCCCACCAGGCCTGGAGTACAACATCCGAACCGCGTCTCTGATAAATGATTCAGGTGCACAATGGGCTGTCTGTGCAAAGAGAATCAGTTCTCAGCTCCCTTGGTAATTAGACTAATTCCCACCATGTTAAAGGTACTCAATAAATCAGCTCGCTTTCTGCCAGACCTTGAGACCAAAATTAATGTTGTCTCATTAAGGAGATAAAGGTTATTTATTAGAGTTTTACTTCTCTACTTAGTCTCCATACCCTGTCCTCATCATTTATTAACCAATATTGAGCTTTAGCGTATGACATCCAGCCCATTGGATGTGAATCTCCTTCCTTCTGTCTTTGCTACTTTGGCCTCCTCCCGCTCCTTTCATCAGGTGGGTGTCAGCCCTTTCAGGAGCTGCTGCTGGAGAGAGAACGCAGTTGTTTGCTGAGACAGGAAATATTTGCTCTAGTGCAATTTTGGTTTTGGACTATTGATTCATTTACTACCCAGTTGTGCAGGAGGACCTACTAGATAGGTAATGAACTATGCAAAAAAACGATGCCTAAGCACATGTGCACAGTGTATTAATGCCAGCAGGTATGGCGAACCTTTCACAATGCCCCTGATGAATACAGCCACAGAAACAACTGTAGTTTTCAACTGCAACAAACGTGTGTTTATGGCAAAATGCTTCTACCAAATCCAAATCCAAAGTGTTTTAGATATATAATATATAACTGAAAGGCTGGTTCCAATCCGGTAAATATAGGCAAGGCCAGGAAATTTATCAACTACGTTATGGCTATATTTGTTCATACCTTAAAATGCGTTCCTGTATGTTAATTATGGATTTTAATCAAATAACATCTGCAGCATACCCACTGTTACCACTTTTTCCTTATCCTCTTTTCCCTCTACAGCCTCTCTGGGCCTGTGTTTGGTTTAGCAATTACCACTATAAAGACCCATTTGCTCCTTATGTAGGTGATGTGGGATGTTTACCGTTTCATAACTTAATCCCAAATTCAATATATATGCACTGCTTTTGTCTTTACTGACTGAAATGTTAGATTTCACAATTTAAATATATATCTACAAAGGACCAGCCAATTGCACGTACTGTGACTTTTTAATCACTTTTTTCAACATGATACACTCTGTTGTTTTTTGACATGCTATACTATGACTTTTTCTGTCATTCTACACTATGACTTTTTTATTACTTATTTTGACATACCTTTTTCAGTGGCATGGTGGCTCAATGGTTTGCAAACCTCCAACAAGTAGGCCATGTAGAGTCTTACCATTGGTTCCATCCCCAGTCCAGGTGGAGTTTTCATGTTCTTCCAGACTTTCTTTGACATCCGATGACTAGAGTTTTTAATCATGTTTTTCAACATAATATACACTATGACGTTTTTTCAACATGCTGTACTATGACTTTTTTTCACTTTTTTTGATATGTTATGCTATGACTTTTTTTGTCATACTATACTATGATGATTTTTGTCATACTACACTGTGACTTTTTCATCACTTATTATGACATCATTTATTCGGTGGCATGGTTTTTAGTAGTTTGCAAACCAACAAGTAGGCTTTGCAGACTCAGAGTTCAATCACCAGTCCAGGCGGGATGTGTAGTTTTCATGTTCTTCCAGACATTCTATACTATGAGTTTTTTGACTTTTTTTTGTCCTACTATAACATTCAATTCTTTTTCTGACATGCTAAATTATGAGTTTTTTCAACATGCTATAAAATGACTTTCTGACACACTATACTGTGACGTTTTAATCACTTTTTTCAAAATAATACACTAAGACATTTTTCAACATACTTTACTATGACCTTTTGACATGCTATACTATGACCTGTCTGTCATACTATACTATGACTTTTTTATCACTTTTTTGACATACTGTACTATGACTTTTTCTGTCATACTATACTATGACTTTTTTGTCATACTACACTGTGACTAAATGGGTTTGTCCGCCACCTGTCCCATACAGGTCGTTACATATAGTACACCTTCTAGTTTATACAAGTGTTTAGTTTTTGTAATTTACCGTAGCTTGTGTAAAAGCGCACCGCACACCTGGGTTGTTTGTGTTTGCATTATGTTACAGTCTACAGCAAAACATATGATAAGTCAAAGTAAACACACAGTCATAAGTTAGTTTCATTTCCATTTTATTAGGTTGCAAGGTTAAACACGGTTTAATGGTTTTACAATTATTTGTTCCTTTGTTCAATTCCACCATGCAGGACAATTGTTTGGGTAGGGGCCGGCCTAAGTATTTCCTGTATGGGATCACCAAGCCAAACAAGTAGAGCTGAGGTTGAACGATCAACTAAATAAATACAACGTTAAACCAACACATTTTGTACTTTGCAAATAGCGCACCATGATAAATACCTGGTAATCTACTTGAAGATTGGAGGTTGTGGGTTCAAAGATGGTAAAGAGGATTTCCTTTTAAGGTGTAAAACCAAAAACTGAAGAAGTCATACATGCCAAGAGAACATCTCAGAGTGTTATTATGTTGGTGGTTCTACACACATGAGGTTCCCATGCATGGGTTCAAGACCAGCTTGCTAGCAGTGCCAGACAAAGTACATATAGGAACATAATCACTGAAACAATGATTTGATAAAGTATTTTTTATTTATTTTACAGAAATACAAAAACATTTAACTTTACATTTTTAATTATTGCCATTTTTATTGATGGAAACTGGAATCTCTTCATATGCATTTTGTGGCATGTACAGACTTTTTGTTATACTATTCTATGTCTGTTCAACACCTTTTTCAACATACTATACTATGACTTTTTTATCACTTTTTCAATACTTTTTCAACACAGTATACTATGCCTTGTTCAACACACTTTTTTTCAAAATACTTTTTATGACTTTTTATGACGTTTTTCAACACGCCATGCTATGACTTTTTGACTTTTTTTGAGATACTGTACTATCACTTTTTTCAACATACTATACTTTGACTTTTTCAACATACTATACTATGACTTTTTGACTTTTTTTGAGACACTGTACTATCACTTTTTTCAACATACTATACTATGACTTTTTCAACATACTATACTATGACTTTTTTCAATATACTATACTATGACTAACTAAAGAAAGATTTTCAACATACTGTACTATGACTTTTTCAACATACTGTACTATGACTTTTTCAACATACTGTACTATAACTTTTTCAACATACTGTACTATAACTTTTTTCAACATACTATACTGTAACTTTGTTCAATAAACTATACTCTAACTCTTTAATGACTTTCGTTCAACATATTGTACTATGACTTTTTCGACATTCTATACAATGACTTTCTGATCACTTTTTCCGCCATATTTTACTGTGAATTCATCATGACGTTTTTTGACATACACTACTATTCTGTTACTTCTACTGCTACTATACTGTGACATTTTATGACATTTCAACATACTACTGAATACTATGACTTTTATCACTTTTATCAGAACATTCTATAAAAACTTTGCTCGAAACACTAAACTATGACTTTTTATGACTTTTTTTCAACACACGATACTATGCTTTTTATGACTTTTTTGACACACCATACTATGACTCTTCATGTCTTTTTTCAACATACCGTACAACGATTTTTTTGAAATACTATAATATGACTACTTTCAGCATACTATACTATGACTTTTTTGTCCCTTTTTTCAACATACTATACTACGATTTTTTTATGACTATTTTTTCATACTGTTCTATTACTTTATGACTTTTTCCATTTGCTACACTTTGACTTTTTTTGACATACTATGTTATGACTTTTTCCACATACTACACTTTGACTTGTTTACGACTTTTTTGGTCATACTATACTATGACTTTTTTCGTCATAACATACTATAACGTTTTCTGACTTTTCAACACACTACTGTTTAATATGACTTTTTACCACTTGCTATACTTTGACTTGTTTATGACTTTTTTGGCCATACTATGACGTTATTCAACATACTATACAATGACTAAATGAATACTTAAATGAATACTTAGCATATCATTTTTTTATTTATTAACTTAAAATACTATGACTTTTTTTTCCATTCTCTACTGTTACTTTTTCATGACTTTTTTGACGTACTATACGAGGACTTTTCTATCACTTCTTTTCAAGATACTATATTTGATGGCTTGGTGTCTCAGTGGTTAAAACCGCTCCAAATAAGACCGGTAAACTTTTTTTTACCAGACATTTTTTGGTTAGAGTTTGTTCTTCCAGACTTTCTTTGACATACTACTATGCCTTATAAAATACAAATTGAATAAACTATACTATGACATTTCTATCACTTATTTTTTGATTTGATGGCATGGTGGCTCAGTGGTAAGCACAGCTCCAACTAAGACCAGCAAGTAGGCATTGCAAACTCTGACCCTTGGTTGGATCCCCAGTCCGGACCAGCCATTTTTGAGTTAGTTTGTTCTTCCAAACTTTCAACATACTATACTGTGACTATTTCAACTTTCTATACTATGACCTTGTAATCACTTTTTCCGATCTACTATATTACCACTCTTTTTGACGTAATATACTGTGACTTTTGAAGATGTCGTTGGCCTTTTCGAAATACTACTGTATACTGACTTTATCCAACATACTGTACAATGATTTATTAGCACTTATTTTTGACTTACTATACTTTGACTTTTTTTGACTTACTATACTATGACTTTTTTAACATACGATACCATAACTTTGTTTTGGCTTTTCTCAACATACAATACAATAACTTTTTTTGACATAGTATACTATGATTTATCATCACTTTTTTTGACAAACTGCTGTATTCTATAGCTTTTTAGAATTGACATGCAAATTGTATATCAATACGTTTGTAAATGCTTTCTGGTGCTGGGATGTCATTATATTGACACCATGTATTGTTTGGGTTTTATAGAGGCTTCTTCAGAAGTTTACCAAGGCTCTTTCAGTTAATCTCAGGAAGGAAGGACAAGCTGCTGTTCTCCTATAGGCCTTCTATGACACAACTTTTCCTCAGGCCAAAAAATTACAATCACAGACAGCAAAAGTGATAGTGAAAGTAGTGATAGAGTAGTGATAAGGCAGCATGGTGGCTAAGTGGTTAGCACTTCTACTTGGTTCCTGGTTTGAATCCAGGTCGTTCTGGGCCTTATTGTGTGCAGTTTGCCCCGTGTTTGCGTGGGTTTCCTCCGGGTGCTTTGGTTTCTTCCCACCATAAAAACATGCGTGCTAGGTAGGACTACAGTTGAAAAGTAGCAGATTGGTTAACACTGGCGCATTTTCTAGAAATGTTTATTAATTTAAAAAAATAATTAAATATGTGTGTGTCCTGAGTGTGTTTACACCTGTACTTAGAGCTTTGAGCTTTATACAGTATGTCTTTCTCTGTAAATACATACGTCTGTATGCTGTAAAGACATAGTGGCACAGACGGGCAAAACATTTAAAAGAATATTTAACACAGTTGATTGAGATTTCCTCAAACCCATTTTATCAACTAATTTATTCTTTCAGTTACTTCTTCATCCAAATTAAAGCTATGTATTGGTATTATCTGCTTTATTAAGACAGATTAATAAGAACCATTTCCACTTTTCCATATTTGCCTGCAACTTCTTACACATTTTAACCAGTGATTCAGCGTAAAACTCAGTATGAGTTTTATTTAAATAAAACTCATACTGAAACCGTTCCCACTTTCACAACTGTTCTTACTACCTCACCTTCTTCTTATGCAATTAAGCCAGCAATACAGTTTAGCTTTTCTGCAGGAAATGCATTTTCTAGTTACCTGATGAGAAGACGGGATACAACAAAAAGAAAACGACTATGGTTAAATTAAAAACAAAACTTTCAATCTCATTCTCAAATGAAAATGAATTGTCTACAAGAAGCTTCAAATAAACAACTAGAGTCTACAAGGTGTAGGAAGAGAGTATAATGTACGTCTTGTATGGTTACATGCGTGACAGTTATATTTACCTGGCTTTTAGGTTAAGTGACACTTAAAAAGACATATCTGTGCATGTCAACATACAGTATCTAAATGAATGCAAAGTCTTTGAATTAAAGGTGTCCTTTTGGTGTGTTTATATAATAACAGGTTATCTGATCTAAAAGGAATCTATAGTTTCCTTTCTTTCAGATATAATCTTAGCTCATCAATAGCAGTTAATAAAGTGGACACATTTGATAAACCGCAAAAGAGGCGGACCAAATAAAACCGCAAAGGGTTCAGAGTCTAAATTCAATCTGAATTGGGGAATTCCAACCTTGCGACTCTCCAATCTCTTTTCTAGCTCACCAGTTAATTTTTTCCACACTGGAAACAATAGCTTCCTTTCAACATAATCCTGTCCAGTGTGAGTTTTACAACCATTTAATGGGTCATTCCATCTAACAGCCTTGTCTTTTACTATCACCCATACAACGGCTCCATTGTGCATAGACATGGGAAATAGGAGATAAATACACCTTATCAGCTACAAAAAGACCTCATTACTTTCACCCTGCTATCTCACTGTCCCTCTCCACCATGCATTATCTGCCCACTTATGGGAATATTTAGAGCCATCAAGTGCTTTGAAGATCTCCGCCAGTTGGCTGTTTGCTCTCTCTGTTTACTCCTTCTACAGATCAACTCTGTTTCAACTGGTCTGTATATAGTGTTATAAACACGTCTTACAGCCATACTTTGCTCTCTAAAATTACATTTAAATCTGCTTCTGATTGCTACTTTGGGGATTAGGATTATTGCTCATGATAGCATGTCTTCTGCAATGCTTTCCGCTGTGAAAAAATAACAAACCGCCATTAGCAATGGAGTGTCTTCTTATTGCTCAATTTACCCGTCAACACTAACCAAAGGTTACTGAGGGGAGAAGAACAGATCAGGGGTAAGAGATAGTGGGAGCGAGACACAGGCAGATTTTAAATTACAACAATTCTTCCACTTGTAGTTAATGTATTCACTAAATACTGAGACATTTGAAGTTTTTTGATTTTAAGGTTTGAACAGCACTCGACTAAAGAATACTGCTGCATTCAAACAGGTGAAAAAACGTTTTTTGGCATGCTTGCGGAAAAAAAACGTAGGCATGGCAGTCATTCTTTTCACCACTTTTGTATGGACAGAAAAATTTAATGGATTGACGTAAAATTTCTCATAATCATGGTCTCTAGAGGATGAATCCCAATGACTTTTGAAAACCCCTTACTTTTCCTCAAGCACCACCATGAGGTTCACATTTGTGGGTTAAAGAGTACAACTGTTGGTCTTGAAATTTAGCAAACAAATTTAGTACAGTGGAAATATCGAGGTACCTTTTTAAATAATCTGAAATAAAAAGGATTTTGACAGTTTCTGTTAAAGTGCTTGTGGATGCTTATTGTGTTGTGTTTCAAGTACGGTGTGGTTCATGGTACATTGTACATGACACACATCCCAATCCAGTGAGGTATGGGACATTGTGTAAACTGAAATAAAAACAGAATTTTTTAAATCCTTTTCAACCCATATTCAATTGCGTACACTACAAAGACCCGGTATTTAATGTTCAAACTGATAATCATTTTTTTTTTTTGCAAATATTCCCTAATTTTGAATTGTATGCCTGCAACATGTTCCAAAAAAGCTTGGACAGGGGCAAGAAAAGACTGGGAAAGTTGAGGAATGCTAAAAAACACGTTTGGAACATTACACAAGTGGACATTACACAGGTGGGCATGAACAAGCAAGGATGACGCGAGGTTCACCAGCAAATATTCCAACAGTTTTAATTTTTCTCAATGTACAATTGCAAGGAATTTGGGGATTTCATTGTCTACAGTCCGTAATATCATCAAAAGATTCAGAGAATCTTAAAAATCTTTCCACGGAAGCGGCAAGGCCAAAAACCAACAATGAATGCCCGCAACCTTTGATCCCTCAGACAGCACTGCATTAAAAACAGTGATCGTTATGTAAAGTGATATTACCACATTGGCTCAGGAACACTTTGGAAAACCATTGTCTGTTAACACAGTTTGTCAATATATCTACAAGTGCAAGTAAAAACTCTACCTTGCAAAGCAAAAGCCATATATCAACAAACGCTGCTGGCTTCTCTGGGCCTGAGCTCATCTGAGATGGACTGACACAAAGTGGTATAGCTTTCTGTGGTATGACAATTCCACAGTTTTTGGAAAGCATGGATGTCATGTCCTCTGGGTCTAATAGGCAAAGGACCATCCAGACTGTTATCAGCACAAAGTTCAAAAGCCAGCCAGCATCTGTGATTGTATGAGGGTGTGTTGGTGCCCATGGCATGGGTAACTTGTAGTGATGGCAGGCTCTTTTACACGAGGCAGTTCAACTGGACGGTCATTGGTTGGCCTACTGAGGCCTACTGAGTTGGTTGGCGCACCAGGCAACTGTAGCAACCTGGTGCACGGTCTCCTCGTTACAGCCTAACTAACGTTTAACTTAATAAACTAAACTACCACGATAAACATGACATGTATTTGATGTGATATCCACCGGTGATGTAGCTTATGAATTTCTAATTACACAATCATCTAATATGCACGAGCAGTAAGACACCTGTTTGATTACATAGACTTGAGTGATTTCACGGTTACCTTGGGACAGCCTACCTACCATGTAGCCTGCAATTTTCACTTCTACCAAGAGAACATGACGTGTATTTGTATATAATGTACTTCCCCATCAATAATGTGTGAATTACCATGAATAAAATGATCCAAGATGCACTAAAAACAAGGCTTGGTATATAACTCAAACTTTTCAAAAACAGAGACAGTGCTTGGTTACATTTGAGTTGCATTGGGCCTCGTTCAGTTGCCTGATGCGCGAACTCTTTCGGTGCTGCTTGGCTCGCAGTAGCCCATTTCCTGATTGATTCCACCACCACTCCAGTTGAGGTGCTGCAGTAACACAAAGCATATTTCCTCAATTTAAATGTTCTGAAACCAAAAAACTGGCTGAACCGAAATACGTGTTATGGCGTCGAGCAGGAAGACTGAGGCTGCATGTTATCCGTACATCTCCAGGTGAATTTATGCAGAACTTACAATGTTTTTTACGTGTGGGCTTTTATCCTGTAAATCCAATGTTTTTTTGTTTTTTTCATCTTGTCAAAACTGAATCTGTGTCCTCTTGTGTGCAGAGAGCAGCAACTTCCCAACTATCGACAGGTGGAGGAAAAGATACAAAAACAAATGCACATATCAGAAAAAGGACAACCACCAGCTGCAGCTGAGGACAGACAGGAAGGACATCTACAGGTTATGAAACATGACACATTATAAGTAACATTTTGAGTTGTTGAGAGCTGGGGCCATGCAGAGTACAAAATAAATTCAATCACACATCAGGCTAATCTTTTAAGCAAATTAATTTCCTGGTGGCAATGGTAATAGTGCCACCTCATTTCAGGTAACTTCTGTTAGGACGCAGTCAATATTCAAAAAATTGAAATGAATTGATCATTCACTTGACTTTGTCAATAGACTAATGGAGGGCTGCTAAAATCTGTCAATATTTAAGTGTGGCAGAAGTAAATCAAAGCATTGTGGTATATTTTAATGGCCCTCAATTGATCAAAATGTCATCAGAGGTGTGACAAAGTGGAGTCTGTCCGGCTCCTTAAGCAACAGAGCTCTGATGAAGTGACAGAACAGTCAAAACACCCTATAGAATACCAGTAGACAGAATTCTATTTATTTAGCTTCTGCTTAGCACACTATTTAGTGAAGACCAGAAATACAGATACAACTGGATCTGTGTGAAGTAGAGGTAGTCTTGCCATAACTTTCTAACTAACTAACAGTGTCCAGTTTGGCAAAAACAATCAATGCTCAAACATCAAGTTGGTACTTGATGTTTTAGCATTGATTGACAACACAGCCCAACATACTGCATCACTGACTTTGATGGAACAATGAAAGTTTAAATACAATTGTCTCTGCCTCATGCACTCATCTTTTCTTCACTCCTTGTTTATTGTATTTGTTCTATTTATGGCTTCAAGGGTAGAGGTCAGGGAATTCATCCCTCTCTGTCAGTGTGCTAATTAGTTTGAATAAACAGCTCTTCCCCCCGTTAAACTAGGTGTGCTCAATCTTAAAGGTGCAATATGTAATACTGACAGCTAGTGCTTGAAATGCATACTGCAGTACAAATTCAAAATACTGGAGAAAGTCAGCCGTACAAGGTTTTAACTCTGCAGGTTGCCCAAACTTTTGCAGACGCCATTTTTTTGTTTTCTGTTATTTGAAAGTGTAAATGATGGAAATAAAATCAAGACTTTTGTGACATTTAATACAAATGTCTAATCTGTCATTTGATGCCTTTTGGAGATTTTTCCATCTTTTCTTGGTTTCTTTATGCATATTGCTATTGCTATTGGAAATTAGCCAATGCTTTTCTTTTAGGTCGGGTAGAATCTATCTCCATGATCCTGTTGTTTGTTTGCTGCTTTCATGGCTGTACTAACATTACAGCTGTAGCGTGCTGGCTTTGTATTTTTACAGGTGTATCTGGCACCCCGGCCTGGCTGTCAAAGTGGGCAGTTGGTAACAACCCACAGGCCAAAACACAAACGGAAATTCTGTCACAGAACGGAAATTACAAAAGGTGAACATACTGGCATTAGCATTGTTCACAGAAAAGATTGTATTTCAACTTTTGATGACGCAATGAGGGCATTTTAGGATTTATTACATTAAATACATTAAATATTGGTTCTTAAACGTAGCCTAAATCGTTTTTAGTCAACCTGCCACAAATAACTAGGATAAATTCTCCATCTTGCTTGGAATGAAAATGTGCTTTGCAGATGTCGAACAGCCAAACTTTCAATCTTATGTATGCTTATCTTGCATCAGTACACAGAAAAAAAACTCTGTATGTTCTGTTCTATTTAAAAAAAAGAAATACCAACATTTTTTAAAAACCATTTAAGACATAAATAAACTCAACCCGTTGCATTTTACAAACACATATGATAAACCCTCCGAAATATGTCAAAATGGTGAAAGTTTGAAACTGCTTTTATTGCCCATTTAAACAGATTCCCACCCACTCTGTGACAACCAGCCTTTCCCCTTGCCTTTGGGTCTGGCTGTTTGAAGCAGATACAAACTCGTTGCCAGCCACACATTGTGTAAAAAAGTTATTTTCGAGTATTACCAAGCCTTTAGAGCGACATACATCTTAGTCTAAGATTTTGTTATGTATGTGTTTTTTACACATTTTTGAAGGCTCACTACGCCCCCTCTTTATGCTTTGTCTGCGTATAGTATACCGCAAAATCTAAATATATTGTAAATTACTGTAAATTAAATGTTAATACCCATAATGCAATGAAAAAAGAATTGTGGCATTTTGTGGTAAATAACTGTAGAAATTACAGCAAAGTGTAACAGTGTAAGGATGTCATCTGTAATTTTGGTGTAATATTTCAATTGAAAGGGTTGTACATACTACAACATACTAAACATACTACATTTTCTTCCATTTTTACCATGGACAAACTTTTGGACTCTCACAAGTAATCATACATGGTAAACTGTAGATCAGTCATAAGGGAATCGCTTACCCTCAGTTCCAATTCCATGTGTTAAAAATTAGCTAGCATGTATTTGTGCCTCCTTTTCCTGGTTGCCTGTAAGTTTTAGAATAGATTTGAAATTTTTTTACTATTGATATTTAGGGATTTTTGGTGTTTGCCTAATTTTGTCCTAATTTTTTTATCATCTTTCCCCACTGTTTCAACCCTCATTTCATGATACTGGCTAATTTTTTGATATTGTTTTTTTCTGCTGGTTTTTATAGTCTTTTGGTTTATTTTGCCAAGTGAAGCACTAGAGAGTGAATTAAAGTCAAGTAAAGCATTTGTGTTGACATCCTCATTCGGTGTGTCTCAAAATGATTCCGGGACACAAAGTCCAACACCTGCCATATTTACATAGCTAGATGTCATATTTATTGACATTTGGTTTTGTTTAAATATCCTTATGAGATTAGCACTGTTTGTGATATTCTGTTTGCACTTGGTGCACTGACGTGTTGAGTACCAGCTCTGAGCGAGCTAACTGAGGAATTAGCAATTCCATAATTGGCTGTTCTGTCAGAGGTTCTGACAGGCCGAGATGATGAAGTGGTCACTAAGTGATTTGTCTCCTGCTCTGTCTCAGACAATGCTTAACACACTCCAATCCACTGTCTCCTGCCTTACAAACTCCTTTACTCTATTTCCCTCAAAGACTGTAATCAGGAGGAACAGGGATGTGCTTTTTTTTGTTTAACTAGCGGCACCTTACAGAAGAAGCACTTTGAATTTCCTTGTGCATTTTTAATGATGTGCAGATGTCCTGTCTCTGGTCATACTACTAAAAGAGCTACAAGCTAATCACAAGAAGACTGTCGTCCAAGATAAAAGTTTTAACAACAAAACCACATTTGTTCACGTTTACAAAGGCCTATTGCATCCGTAGGGATTATTGATTATTATTGACTCCATTAGAGAAAAAAGAGGTAGTCTGTCCTGGGGAGTTCAGGGTGGAGAGATTGGTCAACAAAACATCAGACTTAAACACAGGAGACTGCTGTTTTTCTTCTGTTTCCTACCACATGTCAACTTGTTTTTTCTCTTTAATCATGATGATTGTTCTCAAGCCTCAGCTGTTCTAGTTGTTCCTTTCTTACACTGCAGTGGGACTTGTATTATATTTTTTTAAGTTAGTTTTGTTTTATATAGAGCACTTTAAGGTGACTTGTTGCTGAAATGTGCTATTTAAAGCTGCCTTGCCATCGTGCTTATTACATAATGTAACCATGATGACATGGCTCTACAGGGCATGGACAAATTACAGGTTTGCCATTAAATTCAAAGGAATTGTTGAGTTAACCCTGGCCTGAGAAAGTCCTCTGTAGTATGGAAGGTGCCCGGTGTATGTCCCATAGCTAACTGTCTGAAGTTAAACTGTCACTAAAGGTTGGGTTAGGTTTATATTTAGTGAGTTAAGTGTTGTAATTTTGGAAAAGCTGCCACTGAAGAACTCCAGCTATTTGAGTTTATTGTTGTACGGTTGCGTCCAGGATTTTGGATTAAGATGGTATAAACATGAACATGTAAAAATACAAGATGCTACTTCATCTTCATTCTGTCAACAAATCCAACCAATAAATATTACTATGTATGTACCCACCAAAGATTTAAAAACTGTGCCTTTAATGTCCTTCCTTGTCCTCCCTCTTTTCTTGCACCGGCTCCTTCGATTTCCTGTTCCCCCTTCCTAAGGCTTTGCGCTTGCCCTGACAATGCAGCATTATGGAAATAAATTGTTCCATTAGGTGCATTGTGTTCTGTCATCAGGCCAACCACACTGGGTTGTTAATGGACACAGCCTCCGCTTTGATTGAGACAAAAGATTTATGAAAAAACACACACTGTCGGCATATCATCCAACATACTTTCCTTCACTGAGGTGTCACACCTTGTCACACCTTGCAAGAAGGGAACTTATTAAGTCACAATATATATATATATATATATATATATATATATATATATATATATATATATATATATATATATATATATATATATATATATATGTATATATATATATATATATTAAAAATATATATATATATTTTTATATACATTTTATACATATATACTATAAAAGGTGAATGACTGTCACACAGGCTGCAAATAGTCTATTCTATAGACCAAATCATAAACCATATTTTTGGACAATAATAATTTTGACCTGATGATGATGCTAGATGAGGGTCAGGGGATAACACAAGTTATTACAATTGATCGTGAGGTAGACATGATGTACATTATGTATATATGTAAATACCGTTGTTGAGATATTACCCTAAAAGTCTAAATTTAATGGAGTTGTTAGAAGTCAAGTCAGAGATCACCAAATGCAGTGTGATTAATCTTCTGGGGACCATGCATGTCTGTTCCAAAGTCATTTATCCAGTAGTGGTTGACGTATTTCAGTCCAGAGGGGGAGAGAGCGACCAATCAACATTGGCCACGTTGCTTTTAAACGTAAAGCATCTGACCAGTCATACACTCAACAAGCAATTGTTTAAGCCAAATCACGAGTAAGATATCTGCAAAAGCTGATGTTGCTGTTACAGTGTGTTTGTCTAGGTGCAGCAGGTCAGACCAGTGTGTAAGCTACGTGCTATTTCTATACTTGTATCTTTACCTATTTTGTGGGAATCATGCAGGCCTTAGTCATTCCCTCTCTATGACACAGGTGTGTGTTTATGTGTGTGTTTGTGTGTGTGTGTGTGTGTGTACAAGTGTGACTGATCCCATTTATCAGGCCAGTTAACCCTTGGCAGCAAGTAGTAACACAGAGCAGAGGACCAGAGGGGGATGCAGGCACTCGCTCTAATTAAATCTCCCCTCCACCTTACCACCCACACCTACACAGACCACCTCCCTTCCTCCAGCAGGAGAGACTCTGACCTTCCAGCATGTAGGCACCATCAGTGAACATGTTAGCTGACATTAGCATTTAGCTCAAAGCAACGCAGCCTCCTATGCTGTCACCTTGTTTGTGTTTGTTAAAATTACTATACTACATAAACCATATATCTACTTTGATACTATGTAAGCTTATCTGTTTCTCTTAGAAATTGGGTCCACAAAGCAGCAGAATAAATTATTTAAATTAAAAGAAAAACAGGAACATTGTGTTCAACTGTGTAATTCTCTGTCCACATCAATAGATTTGAGTTTTTGTTGTTACAACTTTATTTGTCTTTCCAGGGTTGTTGCGCTAATCGACATCTGATGATGATGCATTTCCCCTTTCAACTCTGTATGCCTTCACTGAGCTGTTGACCTTTTCTAATCCATCCTGTTTTCAGTGCTGGTGGCATATGGTCGTAATGCCGACTCAAAATGAATGGGTCCTTCCTTCGCTTGTGAAGTATAACAGTGAATAAAGTAGCGTTGGTGTGAATAAGTGTTTGCACTGGTGTTAAGGCGCACAGCGGGCTTTTGTGTGGGTTAAGAGCAGGGTGGGTTGAGAGCAGGGTAATCTGTCTGGCTGACAGCATCAGAGCGGCTCGCATCATTAATACAGTCCTGGGCGGAGGCGTAGTCACAGCGGCTCCATCCACTGTTTGTGAAGATTACACATGAACTTTCACAGAAATCCAGCCATTACTGTTTTAATAATATTGAAAGTGCAGCTACTATTTTATGAACACAAAGTTTACTAGCCCAAAAATGTTTAACTATTTTGAACATTGGTGTTAAAAATCAAATGATTTCTCCATCAGTCACAGTCCATCATAATAAGGCAGATAGTGTGTTAATTACTAGCAGCAGTTCTAAGGAAAACTTTATTATTTATTATTTATTTTTATTATTTATTATTATTATTTATTATTTAAACTGATTTGATCTCTATATATTCTTTCATTCTAATTTTCTCAAGTTAACCCTTTTTTTATTCCTTTAATTACGGTTTATCATTGGGCAGCATGGTGGCTCAGTGGCACTTCTACCTAACAGTAAGAAGGTTTTGGGTTTGGATCCAGGTCATTGAGGGCCTTTCTGGGTGGATTGCTTATTCTCCCCTTTGTGCAGTTTTTCTCCAGGTGTATGCTTGGTAACTAGGACTACAGTTGAAAATTTGACACTTGTGCATTAACATAAATGCATTGCCCAAATAACTAAATAAAATAAACATTACAATGTTGAGGTTCTGAAAATGTCTTAAAAACTAAAATTACCAAAAGAAATAAAAACAGTGTTCTCTAAAAAACAGCTGTAAGTACGGACCCAGCCGGAAACACGTTGGCAAACGGGGCTCCGGTGAAGCAAATGGACCAATCACCCGCCTAGTGGACAAACATGATTACAGAAAGATTCATGGATAACATTCAGCAAGGTTTGGAAATAAAATGCGTCTCCCCCCAGACAAATATGACACATGACAACTCAAACCGGAAGGAAGGTTGCTCAGCTGACCCCCCCCTTCTTACAACCAAACAGAGCACAACACCGAAACAGCTGGAGGAAGTTCATGAATAACCAATGCTCCCTTAAGAGAAAAAGGGTTTAATGATGACTTACTTATCAATATTTGCTGTGAAAGGGGAATTCTTCCTTCTCCTTAGAATGTTGAGTTTCTACAAATGTTTGAAAAACTAAAACTAACAAAACAATAAACAGTGTTGAAAAAAGAGCAAAAAAAGGGAGATAATTAATTTCCATATACTAAGAAGAAGAAGACATTTTTACACTCTACAATGCAATAAAACCACAACACCGTAAATTGCAGCTGTTGCTTGCTCTTACTATACTCTCTTAACTATCACAGCGGGTGTGCCGCATTAGCTCTTGCCAGAATGGGACGCCTTGAAGTGTAAAGTGCAGAGAAAAACACTATTGGAGTGCCGGCAGCAGGCATTATGAGTAATCTCTATCAGCTGAAGATCAAACAGCAGCAAGGAGAGTGGCAGAAGGAGTGTACATTTGAACTATGTGTAACTATTTGTAGTAGCAAAAATACTTATGGGGCAGGACAACCATAATACTGTTTTGGTCGACATAAAACTCATTCAGGCTTTGGTTTGAGGCATCAATGGTTTGAGTTGCATCTGCTAATGTCTCCCTGCTCTTGTCCAATGAACATACAACACAACTAGTTCAGGAACAGTCTCTGGGGTTTGTCATAAGGTGTTCTGGGAAATGTGGAAAATTACAAAAAACATCACACGTTTTAGGGGCCAATTTAAATTAAGGCAAATGCGCCAAAAAATATTTGCAACACATTTGATTTTATTATGTAGAAATGCAGAAATATCTGGTTGTAAGTGGTGATGTGTAGGATAATATCAAAATATCAAGATCCTTGATGTCGTAGGCAATCCCAGCAACTTGCACTTTTATAATAATTTGATTAAAAAACAAAAAGATGAATTAAATTTACATTGGTTTCTGGTGGACATTCTGGATATGACCGACAAGGGCTTTCTTCTAACAGCAGACACATTGGATTTCAGACCATTGCTGTATTTGTAATCTATTAACATAAAGCTGAAGAGATACCACTGTGTGTGTGTATCTGCATGCATGCATTCAGAGGGTCACGTCAACATCTCATTTATGTAATGGGTTCACATTTATCGCACTCTGACATGACTGACAGGTGGAAATGACATCACTAACATTTAAATTGTTGTCCTTCTCTCTGCAGAGTAATACATACTAAGTGATACATATCCCACCAACAAGCCATTTCTACACTCATCTACCCCATCTTTACTCCAACTTGCACACACACACACACAAACACACACACACACACACACACACACACACACACACAGACACACACACACACAAGGTTTAATTTCCCTTTCTCTGTTTCATTTTACTGGCCCTCGCAACCTCACAGTGTCAATGCACTATCCAATTGGCATAATTGAGTCGGGTCAGATGATAAAGAGACCTATAACAATCAATGCAGGTGAAATAAAAAACATCTCCCAGTTATTAGTTTTGTCCTTTTCCACCGTCAATCAATGCCCCCCTCCCCTACATCTGTTTAACAGACTGGGACTGCTGCGTTTATTTGAGGGAGAAGGTTTGACATCTCAGAAGGAAGAATGAGGAGCCATGAGGAGGTGAAAGCAGAAGAAGAAGTAGAAGAGATTAGGGAGAGGAGGTTCAGCAGTATCAGAGCTGAAATAGATGAGATGTGACAGGCTGCCACTGTTCTCAGCACGTTCTCATCAGCATGACACAGCTGTCACAGCCCTATTTCAGGAAAATTAAACGGGCTTACGGTAAACTGGCCTGCCTGGAGGGAGGGGCTGGAGGAGTGTGTGTGTGTGTGTGTGTGTGTGTGTGTGTGTGTGTGTGTGTGTGTGTGAAAAGGAATAGGCTTGTATGCAGATGGGCTTTCTCCTTCTCTCCTCCCCCAATCTGTCCCCCTCCTTCAAGCACCATCCTATCCTTTTTGACATGGTAATGGCTCCAAATTGATGAAGACACTTCACTCATTCAGTGACAACACTACTGGCAAGCGACATAAACACTTCCTCCACGCCTTCTCATCCATCACCCAGGAAGCCCCTCCCTTCTGCCTGCTCGGCATTGGCTGGCCGGGAAGTTGTTCAATCAGCTAATTTGCGGTTCTTTGGCCACTTTTAACGACCGCGCCACCTCTGGATTATCTTGTCATCCCCTGGTCTTAATCAGCGCTGATGAACTGCTCATTAAACTATTAGCCTCCTTTTGAACTTTGTCATGCTTTGCTAAAGGTCATATGCTTGTAATTAAAACTAATCTATTGGGTCACGCTTCTCTCTTTAATTGGCTGATTAGATGCAATTTCAGTAGCTTTTTATTCAGTGACAAAGAAAACACAAGCAAACGAAGAAATCATCTTCACGTTTGATGAATCAGAGGCATTTTGTAAGGAAATCCAAATAAAAAAACACCATTAAAAAAAGCAAATGCTGTACATTCACTGTTTTTACCAATCTTTCATCAAATTCTGCAGTGAGAATGATGATAGTATCTTTATCTATAGGTCTGTTTATTTTCCTACTTCCTGTAATTTTTCAATATAAAGGAGAGTACCAATATTGATTGGAACTAACTATCGTCAGAAAAGAAAGTATCAGAATTTAGGAGAGAAAAAGTTGGACTGATGCATCACTAGATACTACGCAATCATCTCATCCGCCTTGGCTCACTGAGCCTGGATGAAGCCCACAGGCTACGTTGCTCCTTCTATGTTCTAAGTTCCATGTTTTGGGATTTGATTCTCCTGCCATGACACAGAGTTTGATTTGAATCCGCAAAATATCTCTTTAAATATATTTATTTTTCTGGGCATTATAGTTATGAACTGCTACCTTTAGGATCTGCTAAACTAACTCTAATTTCACCACTGTGGGTTTAACTTGATTTATTTAAGATCTGATTCACAGACATTTTCTCCTATAGAAAGGTCAAAATGTGAACAGTTCAATTTATTTTCAGCTTGAAAATAACACTAAAAATTAGTATGAAGTAGCAGTTATTGCCATTGAAAATCATGGAAAACATTAGTGTAAATATTAAAGTAGCCGACTCAACAATTTCGTTTCAAGTTTGCACAAACCTTTAAGGTACAACCTTTAATTGAAGGTAACCAACACAAAATAGGCAAGTATCTTTCTAGTATGCAAACACTAGTAGGCTAAGATGTATCATATCAGCAGTGTGAAATTATATCTCTATGCTTCTCTGTGTGATTTAAGTAAACTAGAACCCGTCCAGTCCGTCTCACCTTTGAGCTAAAGAGCTCCTAGCTACCTGTTTAAGCCTCATTTTGCTGCTTCAGCACAACCATGCAGCAATGTCACTGTAGGTGAAAGAGTTGTGATGTCTTTAAAAGAATTCATAACATCCAACTGACCTTATACAGCAAATAAAAACTATCGATTCTCCCTCCCCAACACCTACTTTAAAAGACTTATTGTGGAGCTCCATTTCATCTAATCACTTGGCAAAAGAGTCCAGGGTCTAAATAAAGAAAGAATAAATAAAACAGTCCCTGGCCCAACGTGTTGCTCTCACCTTTGCAGATGAAATTACCCGAAAAGCTGTTACAAATCAATATAATCAATGCAATCAGCTAACTGACACAGGCAATCTCCTGCCAGTAAGTAAAATATCCCCGGCGGAGATCTTTCAATCTCTAGTGCCATAATTGCCCCCAAGGGTGACGTTCGGGTGTAGCATTTTGTACACTTAATTAAATTAGTGAGCTCTGTGGACAGGGTGGGTTGCCGATCTCACAGAGAACTGATAGATCTGGCCCTGAGCCAGTAATTAAGGCAATACCTTTCCTGATTACGCCAATCCCCCTTAATAAACTCATTATGCATTTTAACCCAAACACTCCCATGAATTAATGAGCACAAAGAAATCCCCTGGACGGAAAGAACGCCTTGATCACGAACACAAGTCATAACTCATCCACTCAACGGGGCAGACGTAATGTCCATATTTCTCCCTCTTTCAGCACCAGCCAAGGCTAATGTGGACTTGAGTGACAGCAAAAGTTCTGGGTCTGTATATATATATAAAGCTATAAAGGATCCCTCGTCTGGGAAGTAACAACAAAAACTTTAATGGGCAACTTTACAAGGTCTCACATGAATCATGTCTGAATTCACTGTATTTAAAAAAACAACAACTTTTGTGTGGTCATTTTGCAAGGATAAGACTACATGCTCACACCTACATGGGGTCCAAAACATATGTGTCCAATGATTTAAAGAGATCTAGGAACAGTGCAGGGTGGGAGCAGCTCTGTGCTGACCCATAATGCCTTGCTAATTAAATAATTCACTAATTGACTCATTGCCAAATCAATAAAGCCTGCAGATGGTTTATGGTGTGAGAGCTAAAATGTCTTTGTGTTTGAGCACTGGGGTTGGGTTGCAAATGAAACACACACACACACACACAAACGGAGAATCCAAACTGCAAGTGCATCCCCTTAACTGAACGGTAAGCAAAAGCACATGAAATTGGTGCTAAAATGTAGGCGAACATCGAGTTGACCTTGCGCTTGTCTTGTATGACATCATTTCAGCCCCTCACAGGCAGATGATAGTGAATATAAAAGGTGTGTGTGTGGGCACACGTTGGACCCATAAACACAGCTCCGTTAGACCCAGTCCCAGGGGAGTCTGGGATTTGTAGGTGGGCCAGAGAAAGAAATCAGCTGGCATATCATTAATTCAAGTGTAATGAATTCAAAGGGGTTGGTTGTGTAAAACAGAGCATATGCACCGTAGATATGTGATATGTTATGTATACTTTATGACCGGCCATTAGAGAGTGTGTGTGTGCACGCCAGTCAGGGTCAGAATTTGAAGGAAAGTAATTGGGACAGCAGTGACGTGTGACATCTCACTGATCTGAGTAGACATAAGGGTTGTAAATTTGGCTACATGAGCAGTTTGATATTTGTTTCCAAGGATGCACGCACAAACACACACACGCACGCATGCAGACGCACACACACACAAAAGAGATGGAAAGAATGGCCACCAGTGCTTAAGATATTATTGAATGAAGGTTGTGCTTGTTTGCCATGGGAGAGGATTAAATCAAACAGAGCCGACTTAGCGTATTTCTCATTTAATGTGAAACCGCATAACCATGGTGAAAAACGTATTCTAACATTAACTCTACAGTATCAGTTACACCTAAATGACTCGGAAATAACACTGTGTTAACAAGAAAGAATTCCTAAATGGTTTTCTTTAGTAATGCTCTTTACTACTCTACGTTGCCAAAGGTTTGTGGATCCACAAACATTTTACACATATTTGATGAACATTCTGATTGAACATCCTCCACTTGTATTAGGTCGGACAAAAGATTTTGGAACTTGGCGGCGGAGATCTGCTCTCATTTAGCCAAGAGTAGGGCATTAGGTCGGGACGACGTTGGGTGATGAGGCCTAGCTCACAGTCAATGTTACAGTTCATCCCAAAGGTGTTGGATGGAGTTACGGTTAGGTTTCCGTGCAGACCAGTGAAGTACTTCACCAAAATCAGAAAAGCTTCTTCTTTTTTTAAATGGACCTGACTTTGCACATGGATGCATTGTCAGGTTAAATCGGTAAAGGGTATAAACAGTACAAAACGTTTGCCCCAATGTTACACACTGTAGAATTAAGAATGCTCCAAGAAAGCCCAAACCATAAGACCATTATTTATTTCCCATCAAACTGTGAATTCAGAGAGGCAGCGTTCTTCTGGCCAAACCAAGACTTTGAAGATGGACTGTCAGATAGTAAAGCACGATTCATCTCTCGGACACGTTTCCACTGGTCCAGGGTCCAATGGTAGTGATTTTAGGCTTTAATTCTGCTGCTTAAAAATGACAAACCCATGTTCGGCTGGTTAATATTTTTTATATTACAATATAAGTACCTCTTGATTCCCTGACTTACTGGAAATCCTCCCATGACACTGCCATGTTGAAGATAGTGAGCTCTTCAGCACAACCTATTTACCTGTAAGTGTTTGTCGATGGAGATTCCTAGCTGTGTTTTAGATTAGCAGCTGATTCAACTAATTACAAGTGCTGTCTAAATACTTTTGACCATATTGAGTACATCATGCTGACTGTGTAGTGGGGGGTATTCAGTATTGATTCATGTACATTTCTTTAGGAAGGAGTCAGTTCCAAAATGTTATTAAAAACTGCACATGAGTGTTAGATAATGTTTATTTAACTTTTACTGTGCAGTGAATGGGAGGTTAAACATAATATCCCATAATCAAATAACTCACTCTTACTTACTCCTATCTGTGTACTCCCATCTACACTTATAGAAATCCTTAGTTTACCATCTGTGAGATGCCACTATTATTTTTCCATTGACAACATAAACATTTAAAGTCAGCGGACATATCCAAACTTAGCTTAAAACGATAATATATTTGAACAGTACTGTATGCCAAGTACCATTCCAACAACTAACTTAAGTCATTATCAAGATTGTTTTTTAGTTAATGTGGTGTACAAGCACTGCATTAAAAGAATTAATCTCAACTTAAAAGTCAAATTTTTGTGCGCCCAGATGGCTCAATAGGTAGAGCGTGCGACCATATATAGAAGTTCACTCCTCAACGCAGCGGGCTGGGGTTCAACGCCGACCCGCTGCCCTTTGCTTCGTGTCCTTCTCCCTCCTCTCCTATGTCTTCATCTTTCTTGTCCAAAATATAGGCTTAAAAAAAGCGCAAAAAATAATGTAAAAAAAAAAGGTCCAATTTGTTTTCCATCTAGTAATTGTTTTAGAAAGGTACCGTTTATGTCTGCTACTTCAGACTGCCAAACCCTTTAGGATGTGGGTGAACCCTGAGAGAACAACAGTGCGAGACCACATTCGAACATGACAGGAAACACAGAATTTAACGTAGCTGGAATGGAAAATGCCATTTAAAAAGACAATACAGTGAAAAGTAGAGGTTAAACTGTAAGGGCTGATATGACACTGGCGTGATTAATAAAAAGATGTCATTTGTGAAATGATTATTTACTGTTTAGGTGTGTTACAGTAACACCTGACCCCTTCTCCTTGAATAGTCTTCTTCTTATGCAAGCAGACCCTCTTCACTCTGTTTTACAAGGAGCCCATTCAGACATTATCAACAGTACAGAAACATCACCATGTAAATATGTGGAGCCGTGATGTTGGAGCACCTCTGTGTGTTTAAATGCAGCATAGCAGGTAAAGGAACAATGCCTCTTAACTTTCCCCCGGTAAAGACCAACAGTACGAGGGAAGGCGTGAAGAAAAGCTGAAGGCAAAGGTGTATATTGAGGATTACAGCACACGTGTGTGTAACCACAGGATGTTACACACACACAAAACACAGGAATCGAGATTTAAAAAAAAAATAAAGGGAACTGGACCCTATTCCTTCTTCTTCTTCTAGGGAATGAAGTCTGATATGTATTAAACTCAGGTAGCTTTCATCCACCGGAAAGTTTGGCAAAGATTTTTTAATATCCCTTTTCTTTTTTTAAATGCAAACTACAATTAGTAAACATCCCTTTAAGACTACAAAGCGAAGCCACTTCCCTATTAGAAGCAATAGTTGACCAATCCCAAAAGCATTATATTACAGGCTGGAATTAGATAAGAGGCCTTTCAGATTATTTCGTACACACAAATCTATAAGGACTACAGGAGTCCACTGTGACAAGTGGGCCGGATTGGATCATTTAAAATAAAAACTGATACTTTTGCCAAGCTCCCCAAACTGAGTGAAAGTCTGCACCTTAGGCGTTTACACACAAGTCAATAAATAAAAGAAATATTTTCAAACTCAAAATAATAGGCGTTCAGATGTGTGCAAAGCTTTCCAGGACCCCACATCCAGTTCACGGTGCATCAGACCATGTTGGTTTGGGTGTTAGGGCTGCGACTCTGCAGGTCCTGTACTTGGTCAAGAACCCAGTTGATGTTTGGTCTCTCTTGGGGATTTGACACCATTATGGAGCTCAGCAGCATCTGCAGGCCCTCCGAGTAACTGGGTACAAGGCAAAGACAAGATATAGCTGAGTTCAAACAAAACAACAAAAACATTAACCCAACTTGTGTTTTCAGATAGCATTTTATTCATTTATAAAAGGAAATTTAACTACAGTTAGATGGTTTTTACTGCATTTGAAAAGGCTCACATTAACATAGCGGCAGACTAACAATGGCTTTGAGTAAATACAAGGACTATTCAAATGGACGAAAATCTGAGTCTGCAATGTTTTTATTTTACATCAGGGTTTACGTCAGGGTTTACCCTACCATTATAAGGCTAACTGTACGTACACAATGCAACCGACTTGAGCTTCAAAGTTACTGGAAGCCATTATTTTTAATGGAACACGGCTTCTCTCAGCTGCAAGAAGTGGGAAATCCATCGGCGTCACGTTTCGGGCGCGTTGAGTGTCAAGCAGAAAGTTGAAACTAGGTCAACTTTATTGTAATGAGCTATGACGTAGTTCAGCGGCCAACGACCAGCAACCAATCGAATGGACGTCCTTTGCTCTGGCTGACTCCAGAGAAACATCTGATCAAACATAAAGTGGCCGAAGCGGCAATGGCGTCCTCAAACTTTCTGAGAAGCGTCCTTGACAGGGCGGCTAGAGCTTCTTTTGCAGCTCACGTTAGCTGCAATGTGTACATACAGTAAGGCACTGCGCCCAAGCTGTTTTAGGAAGCACCCAGGGCGAATGAATGTGAGCATCAAATCTAGATCAGATCTAATGATTGCAGTTGGTCCTCAGTGGACTTCTTTAACAAGTTTTTTCTTTAAGCTCTGAGTGTTATTTAGTTATCTGCTGTTTGAGACACAGATATGGTAACAACGGTCTAACTCTAAAATGACATGAAATTGCATTTCTTTAATTGAAAAATGGTTTCTTGAGGTAGGACACCTAAAGCTCTAGCCAAACGCAATCATGCAAAGTCTTCCACAAACTCAGGGAAAACACTGTATGTTAATTTAGTTAATTTTGTGGCCTCTTGTGTCCTGAAAGTTACACATAACTACAGTACTACCACTACCCAGGGACGTAACAGAAACTGATACATCAACGGGAAACGTGCTACACTGTAAGGCAGTGTTATAGTCTGAAGACTGACCTGCAAGACTGTGGGATAGTCACTGGATTCTGGACAGCCAGGGCAACACTGTCCCCCTTCTGAAATACCATGTCATATGGCCCCTCCAACATCATCATGCAGTATAGCACACATCCAAGTGACTGGAATAGTTAAGTAAGACATCAAAAGAAGAGAAAAGACGTAGTTGGTGAATTGTCCAAAGTAACATTATGATATGGTTTTAGAGACTTACTAAAAGTCACTTAAAGGACAATTCCTGCACAAAATGAACCTAGGGGCTAATAACACATGGGTACCGAGTCAACGTTCTCTGGGATTTTCATGCTACTTGAATGTGACCAGTTTCAGCGCAAACCGCGAATCAGCTTGTGACGGGCGCTGGCAAAGTAATAGGAAATTGCCATCTTGGGAAAACAGCCATGATCAGTCGAACGCCGTGCAGCCAGTAACATAGCACAAGCATGCCGTTCGTCGTTCAACTGGTCATGAATGTTTTCCCAAGATGGCGCCTGTCTGTACAGGCAAATGTACAGTCAATGTTTCGGTTTACATGTAAAGACCCTCATTATGCTAAAGTGGAAGTGTGATTCTATTTTGAGCCTCGTTAGGGGTATAGAAATAGCGATATCTTTTTACTTTACCAGTAAACTGGTAAACTTGACTTCTAGCGTTACAAGCTAAACAGCAGTTGCGCTAAAACTGGTCACATTCGATCATGAAAACAAATCCCACAGAATGGTCGACTTGGTACCCACGTGTCATTAAGCCATTTTGCTTTGCTCAGTTCATTTTGCGCTGGTATTGTCCTTTAGGAAGACAACTAGCACAACATACAAAATCAATAAATAACACAAATCTTTACCCAGATATCAGTGCGCTCATCTATAATGCAGTGGCTCTCTACATTGAAGAGTTCAGGAGCCCTGTAGGAAATGGTGCACCGCTGAGCTGCCCAGTCCTGTATGGTCATGGCCTCTCTGGTTCCTCTAACCTGAAATTAACTCAGTTTTATTCAATTCATCACAGGGTAAGCAGTGTTTCTTAAACTTTTTTTCAATAATGTACCCCCTTTGAAATATTTTGTTCATCCAAGTAACCCCTGACCAGGACAAAATATGTAAGGAGGTACAAGACAGCGCTGTGCCATCAGTGCCTAATTTAATAAACAACAATATTGAAACTGAAAAACACATAAAAGCTACATTTTAAATATTAAGAATCCCTGAATTAATTCATTAATATTGTGTATTGTGTAACTATTTTAGGAACTATGCATGACTGATCTTTTTTTAAATTAACATTATTAACAACAATTAACTACCTGCAGTACCACAGAAGGTACCCCTAGAGGTACAAATTAACCCATTTAAGAACCACTGATTTAGAGGATCTACAACATAGACAGCTGAAAAAAAAGCACCTATGCTGCCCCTCAATCTTGAAATTTTATGTTAGTATTTATTCAATGACAACTGTTGAAAAACTATTTCTGTTGTGTAGAGGGGAAAAAAAACTAAAGAGCAGAATTCCAAATTTCCTGTATAAGTGTTTCAAGGGAAGCAATCAGTGTCGTAAGCACCAACACCAGCAAGTTTTTGTTAATCACATCTGTGAAGTAAAATACAAGCTCTGGGCTAAGACGAAAAGTAAGCTACAGTAACAAACGTTGGAAGCATATGATGAAACTTGAGAAACTTTCTCCAAGAAGAAAACAAACATGTTTTGTGCTTTAAGATGAACCCCCAATAACATCACTTAGGCTTTTGCTTGTTACATAGCTAGGGGTCCATTTTGAATATGTGGTTGAAATGTTACTCTGCCATGTAGAGGTGACATTTTGGAACTTATTTCTAAAATAATGCCAAGCATAATGAGTATTTACATTATCTGCACAAGGATGTTTATTTGAAGTATTTGAGAGTTATAAATCACTCGGTATTAATATTAGCTTGCTTGGATCACATTGTCCTAATTTAAAAGACCTAGATTCTGACATATCTTAATTTCATACTAGTCACCAACATCTAGGAAAAATGTTCAAAATGATTTATTAATATCAACAGACAATATAATGAAAGTGATTCTCTTTCTTACACAGCAAGAGCCCAATCTCCCTAATCACGCAGCATTTAGCTTTTGATACAACTTAGAGACAGACTGTGGGGATCTGACTGACCTCAGGCATCAATTAAACTCATTTGGGCTTAAGTGTTTGAAAGTATCAGAGATTATAAAGTCATTGGTAAAAACTTTCAAACTCTTCATAGACTCTGTCCCCTTACCTCAATCCTGGCCCGGTTCATAGAGCCCAGGTCCATCAGGAGAGGCCTGTCATCCTCATCCAAAAGCACATTTGTGGGCTTCAAGTCTCTATCGAATTAAAGCAAACACATGGCATTCAGTGTACATAGTTTTCATGTCTGCAATTGTGATACTATTAAAAAAGGAACACAAAAAAGTTGCCATTTGGGAAACTAACATTAATGTTTAAGTGTACAATGCAATGTACTCAAACTAGATGTTGTACATAAGTCCTGACTGGTAAAGTACCCTACCACTGGTATGTTTTTTTTGTGTGATTTTTTCAACAGTGTGAAATTTATTAATTTGGCAGAAATTAGGATTAGTGCTAATTTTCAATGTTTAGAGGTCAATTTTGAGCACTAATGATAAAATATCAGTTCTGTCCATTTAGTAAACTTAGGTAATTCATATTTAGATTGCAGAAATTTTGTCATGATTACTGTATGTATCTTACCTGTGTGCATAGCCTTTTTCATGAATAGCCTTCAGTCCAGAGCAAATGCCACGCAAGATTTGCAAAACCTGTTTTTCTGGCATTGAGCTCCCCTTGTCTCTTAGCTTCTCCAGAACAGACCACAAACTGCCTTTCTGTTAAAGAGCAAAATATGAGAATCCGATAATTTCCTTCAGGGTTATTCTGATCGTACCATCTTCTGCACCAACTTACTCTAATATAAGGTAGAAGTAACCATGCTTCAGTCTTGCCTCCACGATCGACAAAGGTGTGTGCAACCAGGCTCAGGACATTAGGGTGATTAAAAATCTGATGCATCTCCACCTCTGTCTGAGCCTCCTGACGACCTTCCCTGTCATGGCACAGGATCCTCTTCATGGCGTAGAAGTGCCCATCCTTTGCACCCTCTACCAGATCAACATAACTGAACCCACTGAACAGAGGACACAGAGAAATTAGAGATCAGGAGGATCATATGAGTCTTAATTAGACTTTAAGGGATATAATTTGTTCATCTATCAATGCTCTCAGCCATAACCTTGTTTGTTCCTACTGAAGACATCAATCGTTGAAAACAAGTCACAAATATACAGTTCCATTTTTGGGGGGCACTATCCTTTTTCATGGATGTTCCTCAAAGGAGGAATACATAGTGCATTTTATGGGGACTCCTTTCAACTGAAATTTGGTGTGCTATGTATTTACTGTAGAAGTTTGATGTATATTAGAATGACTCAAAATAAAAGTACCGTAACTAAAAAAGATGTCCCCAAGGTCAACACTGAGGCTCACTGATGTGTTTTTAAAAGTCTAAGTGGAGTTTAACAAAAAATAAGTCAAACTGCTATCTTACCCTTCGTCTAGTTTCTGGACAAAGTAATACTTTTTGTTATCAATGGTGATGGAGCCACGGGAGCATATGCACAGGGTCTGTCCCATCCTGACTGGCTCATTGTTCAACGCCAAGCTTTTAAGGGCCTGGGAGAAGCAGGACATAAATAGTTATTTGAGAAAGACAGCCACAGAAATATAGCAAATAATGCTACTAGCTAAAACATTCATTCATGAAAGTAAACTGCAAGATAAGCTTTACGTCTATCGTAGAAAAAAGAAACATTGTCAATAAAACGTAAACTGTTAACGTTAGCTAACATAACACATCAAAAACCTATAACGTAGCGTTAGCTTCCAACGTAACTTACAAGCTAGAACAGCGAAAAGGCGACATTAACGTCGATTTTAACGTTAATCCCAATAGCGGTGGAATTTTAATTGACTACCCGACGCTAAATATAACAAACATATGCTATAATTGGTTGCAATGCGTCTTTATTCTTACCAGCTAGCTGTCTGTTTACCAAATAAGCTTACTGTCATGTCTCCATCTTTCTCTTCCTGGTTTTAAACGACGGCTGGCAAGCACTGTATTGGGCCCATTACCACCATCTTCTGCTTTGGAGTGGGATAGAGCTTAAACCCTATTAATCTTGTTTCTTATACCCTATAAAATCAAAGAAAATGATATTACTTCTATCTCTTGTTCATATTACAATTCATCACATACCATTTGATACATGTACTTAACTTTACATAATATATTTAAATGTATTGATTAATATTTTTCCAATTTGAAATACACAGGCCTACAGCAAATTTGATAAACCCTCTGCATATCTTTTATTAATGTATTTTGTTCTCTGTTCCAAGCACTCCTGAAATACGAGTTGGCCTCTCCTGTGTGGACTTACAGGAATGGCCCACAAGTTTTATTGATCCTTTCCATGAGAAAACTATCTTAATATTGTTTTTCTTAACTAAAAATCCTCAAATATGCCCACCATTCAACCTTATGGATTCCGGTTAAGCCTACGTAAAGGCTAGGCTAACCACAAGCCTAAGAAAATGCGTCACATTCATTTTGAACATTAATAAATAATTAAAAAACAACAACCATAGAATAACAATTGAAAATAACAGTAACACTATGACTTCAGCAAACTCTGCAATATACATAAAAAAACTAAATACTCAACATAAAAAAATAAATATTAGCCGGTCCAAGCCAAATGTATGTTAATCTACACTACATTTTAGTTCTACCGTCTCTGGTCAAGCATTTAATTAGCGTTAACTCAATATTATAAAATGAAGTCAATACGTCCATAGACTATGTACTACTCACAAACAAGTATCCCGGTGCTACTTGGTTACTGGACAGAGGGCTTCTGGGGCACCATCTGGGCATTTTCCACAAATTGACGTGACGGGCAGGAACCATCACTGCTGACCCATCTCACCCCGGACAAAACCTGTTCCAGCTTCTCCCCTCTGGGAGACGCCAAAAAGCAATGTTCACCAAAACCAACAGATTCAAGAACAGCTTCTACCCACAAGCCTCTGATCTCTCTGATGAACAGCTGACTTCTGACCCACAGTATCAGGTTCAATTCTGGTCAGTAACCCAGTAATAACTGTCTCTACAGCACCTGGTTACTGGTTCCACTTATTATTCCACTTATTTGGTATTATTCATCATTGCCATTCTCACAACTCACTTATTATTATTTATTTTTGTATTCATCATTCTCATTTCCTATTTCAGAACTGTTCATATGTTCATATTGTAATATAATAACATAATACTATTTATCCCAGTTTGCACTAAAATAATTTTATTGAACTCTTCATTGCACTCATGCCTCTGTTTCTGTTTAGAATATATTGCGTATATATGAGTGTGTATATTTTTGTTTTGGTTGTTTTGTATGTGTAAAAACAGTGTGACTGTGAGTAACGATGATCCAAAGGAAAATTCCTTGTGTGTGTCCTTATACCTGGGAAATTAATCTGATTCTGATTCTGATTCTGATGTCGCTATTCTTCTTCTCCTGTCATAAACAGTGTGTACGAAGCTTGTTTGGCGCACAGCGATTGAAGAAGACTAGCGGCATGAGTTACCTAAATCCAGAAGAAAAAAAATATGGCGGATTACGAGAGTAACAGAAGGGGTGGCACCGACGACGGAGGTGATATTTGTGCTGTTTTAACGTCTAAATTGTGGCCGACAAAATAAGCAGTATTTAGCGTTAACTTAATTGTTCAGCTTATCCATAAAAACTACGTCAGCTAATGTTAGACTGAGGAAATTGCACACATTTTAAGCTAACGTAGTGTTAGCTGCGGATAATTGGCTAACGTTAGCTAATGCGAAGTAACGTAAATGGTTTGCGTTGTGTTAACTAGTTAGCTATGGGAATTGGGGTGGCTGTAACTTCACGGCTAAAGTAACTGCTAGCTACGTTAGTCAGGGAATATGTTGAATATTTGTCTTCAGCAGCCTGTCTCTTGCTACCTTGCTAACCTGGCGTTAGCCTAGCTAGTGTGCAAGTATAGAAGCAGGTTAACAACGTTATTTGATCTCATAGCCTGCGTACAGCACTCTGTTTACTTTTACCACGATGTTGTAGGTAGTTTCTGCATACACAGTTCCCAGGTGGACTATTACGACCCAAAGTTAAATGGGAGGAACCTAAGTTAGGCTAACGTTACATTTGGCTAGTTAATGGCTTGAAACCTTAGCCACACAGGTAAAGGTTGTATCTTATTATTATTCTCCAGTTCCCAGGAAACAGTTGTTCACCTTGGTGAGTTGTCTTGCCTCAAGCAGGGCCGCAGGAGGATGGAGACAGAGTGAAAACTAAGCCTGTCTCTTGTAGCACTGTGGGAGAAGGGACCGCAGTCAAACGCACATCCCAGCATCTCACACCTGAAGATGAAGACGAGTCCTCCGCAGACCCACCAGCACCCCGCAAAGTCTCCAAGATTGGCTTTAGCATGAGCAATCCGATCGGGAAGAAGTCGAACCCCATTTCTATCAAACTTGGAGCATCAGTGAGTGTGTAGTAATGCATTATAACGGATTTAACACATACTGCTTAAGTTTTGCCCCCATTGTAAGTGGTGTTTAAAGAAGTAGCCTAGTTATTTAAGAGTTTTAATTAAATGAGAATTAATCTATTAATACATTAAGTAAAGAAAAACATGTATCCCCAATCTGTTCAAGAAACCCAAAGAGCCAGTACCATCAGCTCCTCCAAAAAAGTCAGGGATGGCGTCTGTTTTTGACGAAGATGATGTAAGTGCACAATCACGCGCATTAATGTCATGGTTGTTCAAATTCATAAACAAATGTGTAAAAGCTTACTTTAACTTTCTCTCGCCATGCAGAGTGAACCTGAGGAGATGCCCCCAGAAGCAAAGATGAGGATGAAGAATATTGGCAGGTGAGAACACGCATACCTGTTCTTAATATTATTAACTATTGCCTCAGCTTCTGCTTTCATTAAAAATCAATTTTTTTAAATGGAACGCTAGATTTCACATTTAGTTATTTGTGAAGTGACTAATCTGCTTTCTTTTCAGGGAGACCCCGACATCTGCAGGACCCAATTCCTTCAACAAGGGCAAGCAGGGTTTCTCTGATCATCAAAAGCTTTGGGAGAGGAAGATGAAGGCCCAAGCAGACAAATTGTAAATGACTACTGTAAAGTTGCCACTACAACTACCACAGTTTGTCACTTAAGAAGGATTGTGTATAGTTTAAACCTTGTCAGTGATATCTATAAAGGCTCAAATGATTCCTTACTGTAGCCTTGGTTTTGACAACTGCTCAGCTTTATGAACATACAGTAAAGAATACTTTAAGCCCTCTATGATATTATGTGACTGAGCTCGCGTTTATGTTTCTGACCACTACCGGCTGATGCTAACTAAGAAGAGAGGTACCAGTGTCAACCCTTTGTGATGGGAGGTGGGGTGACAGTGGTATGGGACAAAAGAATTAGCCAGAATATTGTTAACCTAAAATTTGCTACAGTTGCTTTCTGCTGGCTAATTAGAAAATCTAGCATCTTAGACCCCCCCCCCCCCCCCCCCCCTGCCCTTTTTGTGACATGCTTGTTCCCCACTGAAGCTGTCTGGGTGTGGAGCTGGTCAAGCTCTCAGTGTTGCTTGTCAAATATTTGTGTAAAAATGTACATAGAAGTGTGATAATGTTTTATTTTTAAATCCACAAATGGGAGTGTGTGTGTGTTTGAGTGTTGCCTAATCTTGCATGTTTGGCATAAAGTAGACATACAAATGGATTGTTTCTTTTCATTTAGTTTCGCAACAACAATGTACAACCCTTTGTTATCACCAGCTATGCCACCTTAGTCCTTTGTTTGCTTTTTATGTTAGTTTAAGCTTTGTGTCAGTATTTCTGGTTTTGTTTACTCAATACTGTATTTCAGTTTGATTTACTGAATCTGGCAATTTAAAAACAAACAAATGATGTTCTGATGGAAGGACTGCTAATGTGTTTTTAGTTGACAACCGTGTCATGGCAGCCATCACCTAAAAACCTGGGTGCTGGTGATACTTATTTTGAATGATTTCCAGGGGGTTAAAATGCCGGTTAGCAATGATTAGATACTTTTGCAAACTCTTTTCATCGCCTCTTTCACTTCAGAAATAGTACGCCAATCCTTTTAGTTCCAAAATTATGTGGTACCTCAGTGACTTATTTTGTGCCTGACACTTTTTGGAAAATTCCCTTGATCAAAAATATGAACTCTGAATTCCTCTGTAGGCTAAGTTTTGTGCTTCCCCAAATGAATAACAAATATCTACTGCCGTTACTTGTTTTCTTCAACAACTCAGTCAAATACATTCTTTGGATGAACTCTATTGTGTCAAATGTTTATTGCAGACATGTCTGCTGTGACCATACATGATGTACTAAAGCTGATATACATACAGTCATATAAAAGGTGATTAGGTTTAATTGTTACTAGCATCCATTGTGTAGACATATTTTTTTGATGGACTAAAAGAAATACATTAACTGTTACATGCTATACATTATTTTGCACTGTTAAACAGTTTATCTTTAGTACATATGGAAATTAAAGACCAGAGTACACAGCATTGTCCTCTGAGAATGACACAAAGAGTGACATACTTTCCGCTACATATGAAAATGAGACTTCTGATTTGGCATCCTTACAACAATGAAAATGACCTTGACGCTGTTATTCATGTGTTGCCCTTGCTTGCGAACGGAACAGTTTAATCATTGCTCCTGCATGAGTGAAACAAGCTTCACTCTCTGATCGGGCATGGCTTTCCTCAAAGACCTCCAGAAGCTGCTGTCGCCTGAGGTCCAAACCAGACTGGGTAGCACCTTCAAGGCCCTTTGGACCAGTGTGGGCAGCGGGGGGTCGGGCTGGATGAGGGATGCTGAGGCTCTGCTGGTCCATATTAGCAGGACTTTGAGGGAAGAGTTTTGCAGCAAAGCCTAAAGATGGACCGAGCACCAAATCAGTAATGAACTGTAAAAAACGGTTAAATATAATACACATTTAGGGTTAACCACTCACCTCAGATTTCCCTAAAATCAACGCAGCAATTGGTTTCATTTGATGTCAGTAAATCAATAAAATGAAACCAATTTGGCCTTTTGAGAATTGCGTTGGCACAAAGCTACTGGAATGAATCAGAGTTAAATGCAAAGACTATGAGGCAAGCCGAAACATCTTGATTGCCCCCTGGTGGGTAGCTGCAGTTTAGGGCCAAACTAAAAGTCAAAGTACTGTACATGGGAAATACATAATCCCAAAGATGGTTTAGGTCATTTTAATTAGTTCTTATCATGCTGATATTTGTTCAAGTGTTTATTCTGATAAGTTTTATTTGGTAATATGTGTAAAACAGGGTAAAACGTCATGATTGAGAGCTGTGATTGACAAGCGTTTGGTCCGGTGGGTGTATGGACGGGACTTTGATACAGCGGGTCCACTGCAGGATCACTAGGCTACTGCGCAGACTCGATTTCCAAAATTACAAGATGGCGGCACCCTTATCCAGTATACTTTGGCCTTACTTTTGTGTAGTGGGAGGAAGTGAAGATGCGTTGTACATCTTTTCTCACAGTCTATGGAATGAATAGCCGTGGTTGCAAGGAGGGGCCTATAAAGAATGCCTGTGTACAGGGTCTGTATACAGGGTCCAGAATTATGTGCTACGTCCTTGTGAACACGGCATCAGTCGTATTCTCTCTGGGTAATGTAGGCCTACCTGGATTCCTGATTCCAGTACAAACACAGCATTGCTGTTAGAGAGGTAGTCAGCTGACAGCAGACAGATAAGCATTCGGCATCTCTGCATTGCAAGGATCACATCATTTGCATATGCTGCAATACAAAATGGAAACCATCAAGAACGTTTGCCGCCATCACACGGGGACACCGACACACAGTTGAGCCTCTGACCTCCTCCAGGAAGCACGTCCCTCTCTAGCAGACAGAGGCGATATGCCCACCGGTCCTCTAACACATGGGGTAGCAGCACTTCTAGTGGTCTATGGATCGAGTTACCCTCCTCAGTGTTCAGCGGGTCCATGCTGGACAAACATGCTTCCAATAAAAGCATTTTGTCAATTTACCAGCGTAGTAGCATGACAATAAAATGCAGATATCATACATTAAATGTGTAGGCCTACCTTCCTCATCTGTGTCAGGTCCTTTCTGGGAGGAAATGGTCAAAACCTCAACCTCAGCTGTTGGGGGGCTCCACACATACGACAGAAGCACATCAAACTCTTTCTCATCTTATTTGTGGTGGTGGATGAGACAATTTTGAAACCACAACATTAGGTTATTTCATGTATTCCCGTTTCACATGCAAGCGTAGTAACACTGATCTAGACATGTCGGCTTTCATCTATTATAAGTACAATAACATAGATCAGGGATCTTCAACAGGGGGTCCAGGACCCATAGGGGGTCCTCACAGTCAATGCTGGGGGGCCTCCAAATTGTTGTAAACCTTTTCAAAAATTAAAAAGTCTTAACATGAATCCAAAATAATAATAGCAAATATAAATCTCCACTGCTTACTAACCTTTCAAGGTTAGTAAAGTCCAAAGGTTAAGCCACATCCTGTGAAGAAGAGCAGCTGAGTAGCTCTGTGGTCTTTCTGTCTTTGGGTTTCTACTTTATATTGTGTGTGGGGTTGTGTGTGTCTTTATTCTGACCTTCATCATGTAGTCCATGTTGGAAGTGGGATCTGTAGATAAGCTGTATTTCCAGCCATTTCACATGCAAAACCATTCCCAGCCCAGCTACCAGCAGCAAAGGCACAACAGGATACCCAAACAGTGACGGCCATTTTACTAAAACCAAGTCAAAAATGTACATTAGATCGTATTATGAAATGTAAATCATCTAGAGCTGCAAGCAGTTATGACGGGGTCCAAGCCCCCCATTCCAGTCGCCCTTGATGCCCCGGGGAGCATTCAAAAGCAGAACCTAAAGCCTGATGGTGGGGAGGCAAACGTCAGTATATGTCAAGAGGTGTGAGCCGCAAGGTCTGTGGTACATTGCTGTTGCAAATGTACCAGTTTAACAGTTCTCCTTCATGCATATACAGACTACCTTCACCGATACAGAAACGCCCTAAACACGGCCCGGTCCTACTACCACTCACATTTCATACACTCCGGCTCCAACAACCCCAAGACTCTCTTCTCTACAATGAACAAACTTCTTAACCCCCCCTGTCAACATTTCTACAATCTGAAGTTACACCATATGAAATTACAATAGTATGTTAGCAAACAGTCAATTTTTTTTCTAACTTTGTTCTGTGTTTACTATGGGAATTGCCTCAGCATAGCAATAGTTGCTCACGCCTGGGTAATTCCCATAGTGAAACACTTCACTCTGTTATCAGAGATTCCATTAAGTAACCCAATGTTTTAAACACACCAAGGTATCAGTTAGTGGATTTATTGCAACTGTGTGAACAGGGGTGTTTTGAAAATGGCTATAGAAATAAGTGTCACCACTGATTAATGATCACTGATTACATTTTTGACTGTCTGAGATGGAGCATTTTCAGTTTGAGCAATGACAATTATTTGAGCAGCAACGTAACAATGTTGTGACAACAATACTTTGAATACAAGAAATGCATGAAGGTGAAAATAGAAACAACAGTAGCCTACCTTTCATTTTCTCGATGAGCTTGATGCTGACATTGCTGTTTCCATGAGTATTGTTGGCGATGCAGGTATATGTGTGATTCTGGTTCAAGAGTTGTGGAGTCACCTCTTTTATGCTGGCTCTTCGTATAACCTCAAGCACTTCAAATGTTACTCTCTCCTCACTGAATCAGGGAAAGGATTTAAGCTACCTTGCATTCCAATAAACACTTATCATGCTAGCCAGGCTGAACGTTAATGTTTAAATCCTCAAGTCAAACACTGGTGCTGCACACAAAAAGCAACAATAGACAAAGGGACTGCAGGGACTCACTGTTGCTTCTCCATGCGTAGTAGAGTCATATTCTCCATCTTGCCACTGTAGTTAATGTACCACCTCACCTCAGGCGAAACATCTGCCTCAAAAGGAAAACGTGCCTTACACATCAGAGTGTGAGACCGACCTAGAATGAGCACAAAAACATACCTATTATAATCCAACCCTTCAGATGTTGGATAACAGTGTTGACCTTTGAGTGACAACCATCTAAAGTAGATATTATATAAGTGGGATTATACAATTTGGATGTACTTACCAATTTCCACTTCCTCTTTCATGTTGCCATAGGGATAAATAATGCTGGGAGGGTCATTTGATTCAAGAGCTGTTTGGGAATGGGAAATTAAATGACACAGTTCTGTATTATAATCTGTCTAGTTTACTGTGTCAGATGTTCTGACCTGGTTTTGTCCTGAGCATAGGCGGAAATCGCGAGGGGGGGGGGGGG
>NC_048407.1:13185374-13194501 GCF_013103735.1 Etheostoma cragini | reverse complement strand
ATCTTCCCCATCTGAGGGTTGTTCCTCCATACACTTATCAGTAAAAACCATGCTGTGTATTATAAATAATAGAATGATACCGTATATACTTAGGAATTGTAAAAGAGAACACAAACGACAGTATGATTTTCTATATATTTACATTCAAAACAAACAATTCTCAGCGGTCAGTTGTTTCTGTGACAAAAGCAGTACTTTGAATGAGTACAAAGTTCTGCTGTTTCACCTGTACTTAGATCTGTACACACGTGAGCCAATCACTTAGATTCAATTGTAAAAACCAGGTCAGAATGGATCCATACATTCTGTATACGGGCTTTTTGACGCATGGCACTCAAGTTAGGAAAATAACACTACATGATTTGAGGAATCAAGACCAAACAAAATGGCTTGGCAAGTTGGATATGGAAGATTTCTAATGCCTAAATTAAAACAAATCAAACACAGAAATAACGTTAGAATCAAAACATATTGTTGTCTTTCCATTTTCATAGTCCTCCTGCATTTCCTGTGTGGTAGATACATGATAAACAAATAATAGGAGTAAAGAGGTGTATTGCCATTCACCCTAAACAGCCATGCTGGCAGCTCTGTTGGAAAAGCAAAGATTCAAGCTAAATGCTAATGTCATGCTAACATGCTCACACTGTGGGTATAATGTTTACTAGGTTCAAAATCTTAGCAAAGATTTTTCAACTACGCCAGTGGTATGAAATGGTACACACTTCTGGTCCCCTAAATGGGCGTGGCCTTGTGTGGAAGTGTAGTGAACTTCATTGTAGATTTTAAAAAAAGTTATAGTTGCACAATTTATTAAAGTTTCTTTTGCTAACTTAACATTAGATACTTACAAAGTTAAAAGCCATATTTAGAATTACGAAAATTGGTTTAAGCTTATCATGAGCTTATCTGTGTTACAAAAGAGGAAAGCCAAACTGTTAATCTGCACACACCTCCCTCACAAAGATGACTCTGGATTTAAATCAGAAAAATATCTCTTTAACCTCACACACAGACACACACACACACACAAAGAGCACTTACGGTTGACTGTGACGTGGACAGCCCTTCTGAACGTCCATGTGACTCCTTCCTCATTTATTTGTCTATCACAGAAATATACACCAGCATCCTCTTTTATGACATGACAGAGTTGTAACCACCCAGGCTTCCGACAGGAGCGTCGGGACACAGTTCTGTTATGCTGTAAGAGAGCCCACTTGTGGGTTTTTGTCGGGATTTGCATTGTGAGATTGATAATCCTTTTCATGTGAGTACCTCACCTTGTACCAGATTATCTCTCGGTTGTTACCACAGTTGTGACCTGGGCAGGGGATCTGCCCACCTTTATCCACGGTCAGCCTTACTGACTTGTGGATCTCATCAGACTGTAAGCATCCCAGACTTCTATTCACCACCTGCAGGTGGAAAAACATCTTGCTGCCACTGGACAGCAAAGACCTGAACACTTAACAGAAGTCCAAACACATGCAATCTAAACATGAAAAAAATGTATTTCGATATTTTGTAGCCTGTATCAAATTTTTTTTTAATGTTGTTAAACTCAAAAATTCATTATTTGATATTTAGTATATCAAAAACATTTTGAAAGTTGCTACTAATGTCTTTAGAGTATATTAATCAGTTATTAAGGCTTTACAAATAACAATTTACATGTGTTTATTTATTATTATTAGACTGTTAAATGAGTCTTATTGTAAACCTCAATCTGTCATTTGTGTATTGTTAATAACAGCAAACTGCCGCTGCCCATGTCCATGGAGATTCAAAAACATTTTACTACTGAGACCAAAATTAGGGGCGTGGAAATCGTTATTAATTAATCACAGACGTACTAACCAGTAGAGTGAACTCTTCAAGCTAAGTCAGACTTGAGGAAATTAACTTTAGGTCTCATGCTGACACGCTGACTTTTGGTGAGTTTTAAAACACTTTTAAATCATGCATGTTGTTTACTTGTTTATTGGCTAGCAGTCTTTCTATCAGACTTGATTTGGAACTTCATAGCTGAAACTTGAGAAACTATTTTCATTATTGTTTCAATGCAAACATGCACATGTGACTGTTGTTTTAAGACAGACTTGAAAAAATGTGAATCTATCATTCAGAATCCCTTAATGAATGCATTTATTGTAAAGTGGAACCATTTCATGTCATCAAATTCTACATTGTCTATCCAGTGCAATATCACAAAGAAAAACCTAATCATACTGTGTTATTACACAACTTGTTTTTAAGACATTCATTTGAGGTATATTAGTTTTAAAAAGAATTTTGGGGGGAACAAAACATGATTATCACCTGCATGTGTACTTTCCAGAATGTTTTGCTTTAACTCGGAAGTCTCTCCCACAGACAAAGGACAGGCCTTCAGTTTCGTCTCTGCCTTCTCCTGTCATGGAACATGAGACCACGGACCGGTTCACAGTTTCACATGGTATCATGAAGTCTTCCCCCTCCACAGCTCTGTAGCGCAGGGGAAAAGTTGCCCGCTGGTTCCCACCTAGAGAGAGTTGTATTTCGGTTTCATTTTAATTATACATTCAAAGATAAGAAGGTCTGGGGCGCCAATAATGATCACATTACATAGAATCCTTTTAAACTCACATTACAAAACAATTTTTTTCAGATATCAAGTTATTGCAATGTATTTTTTTTTAAATTAAATACCTGTTTCCTTCTTTTGATTTCCTAGACAGCATCCGTCCAAGAAAATAGGAAAAGTAAAAGAACACAGAATGTAAACAGACAAACATTGCTTGTTCCTTTCAGTCATGATGCTGAAGAAATCAGTCTTCTTCACATTTCAGCATTTTTTCTAATGTGTTCTCCTGCAATCTACAATTCTTGGTATTTTGTCATCGTCGTTGATGCTTTTCTTGGGTGTCAACATGCGGTGTAACGTTTTCACAGGAAAATATAGATGTAGTAGGTGCTATTTTACGGTTTCCTGTTAGTTTGGTCTGAACATGATTTCAGTGGAAATTGTGATAGTTGTAAGCCACTTCCTATGTTGTCTACAGAAGTGTTAGTTCTTTGTGTTCATAGATGGCAAAAGTACTCTCTTCCCGTACTCAAGTAGAAGTACAGATGATTGTGTTAAAAAATACTCTGGTAAAAGTAGAAGTACTGATTTAACTTCTTTACTCAAGTAATAGTAACAAAGTACAGGCTTGGAAATTTACTTAAAGTATAAAAGTAAAAGTAGCCTTGCGAATGACAAAGCTACCTGGACTAGACAGATGTTACTAGAGAGCACGCTGAGAAACTACTGTGGACATGGAAAAAATACTCTTTATTCTTTATTCTTTATGTGCCATTGGCTACATTTAAAATGACTGTCTGCCAGTAGGCCTAAAACGTATAGCTTATTTATTGTGACAGAGACTGGGTTAATAAGATTCTGACCGAGTAGCAAGATGTGAAGTGTGATCTGTGAGAAGTCTGTGTATATTTCCATCCAATTAGATTCAATTTGGTATTGATGACGCAAAAATAATAACTAACTCCAGGGACATTATTTTAAATTTAGTGAGGACTAGATTAGGACTGGATTTAAAGCTGTCTCTTAGCTCTGCCTGTGAGATTGTCTGTTTCACTGTTGTGTAGTTAGAGCTTCTGTTGATTGTTACTGACCCAGCAATCAACAGCCAGGTGTGACTAGCTAACAGGTGTAACCTAGGTAACAGGTGAAGCCTAGCTAACAGGTGAAGAACCCAAACAAGCTAGCTTTTAAATGTGCAACAACTATAGACAAATACAACAACAAGCTTAAATGAACTGAAAAAAATAAGTTATATGACTTACAGTTCTCAAAGATGCACACACACAGTCTCAACTGATTATCCTACGGACAGCTAGTCCTTTTTTCTTGTCTCTCACTTTTTTCTCCGACATGCTCACAATCACACCTAATAGACGACCTTTTGTAAAAGACTAAAGTAACGAGCCAATTTTGTAAAATGTAAGGAGCAGAAAGTATCGATATTCGTGTTAAAATGTAAGCAGTAAAAGTAAAAAGTCACCAAAAAATAAATGGTAAAGTAGAAATATCTGAAAAATTTACTTGAGTACAGTATCAAAAGTTGTTGTACTTGGTTATTTCCCATCTCTGTTAGTGTTATCTCATATTTTGTTGTGAAAGGAAACGCTTGCCACACTTTCAAGATTTTGTGCACGAAAAAAAAGATTACTAGCATGTGGTTGCTGAACTAATAGAACACACTAAAAATAGGAAACAAAAATGTAGACTAGAAGTTTCTTAAAGATCAACAGACATATATATAAAAGCAAGGCGTTTTGATATAGTAAGCTTCAGGTGACAACATGACACAAACGGTTTCTAAATAATAAATTTAGCAACTGAAATCCTACTGCATCTCCCTGCTTTGAGCTGTGTTAAAACCCATATTTTCTGGGGCCAACCTGAATTCACTGGCCTGGTTTCTAATCTCAGCATACATCTGGCGTACATCTCCCCCCCACCGTCTCCTTTTCTGCTGTATCTGCTGTTACTTTTAGTCACTGAAGTAAGATTTTACTAAGCTTTACTCTGTTTGGACTGGTCTGACTTGCTGTACTAAACTGCACTACAGTATACTACATGCTGCTGTACTATACTATAGCCTATATGTTATGTTATACTTGATTACTACCTTTCATCTTGACTAATCTTGTATCCCATACTATCATATCATAAGTCACCATGTTACACATTTTGCCTCATTTTTATGTGTTATGTATTATATCTTTATAATAATAAAGATAAATACTGTTACTATTATTTACTTTCTCTATTTTGTTATTGTCCCGAAAAGAGCATTCTGTCAAGCAGCTTTTTCAGTTAGGGTATTTCTTGGGTGGAATTATTTCACAAGTCACGTACACATATTGACACTTATGGCTCTTTGAAACTTGACTTAGATAAGTGCTAACAAGTTGTCAGAACTGTCAACATTTATTTAGCCACAAAATATTGCTGCCATCTTGTCTCTTTGCTCTGCCTGTCTGTAATTCTTGTACTCTGCCTGTGAGATTGTCGGTTTCACTATTGTATAGTTAGACTAAGCTTATGTTGCTTGTTACTGTCCCAGCAATGTTGTAATGTGCATGTCTACTAAAAATGGTCCCATGGCTATTGTGGGGAGGTTTTGCAACAAATGAGCAGTTGAGTAAAGCAGTTTGGAAGAAAACATTCTCAATTGCACAAAAACAACTTCTACTCTTTTTTCTAAGGAACTAACATTTACATAACTAGCTAGCTACAACTGATAAAATCTTCCAACCACAGTTGTCATTTCAACTCTAGAAACAAGACATTTTTAACTTTCTCATGTCTTTTAAATGTATTGTCTTAATTTTTCATTATTTTGTGGTCTTGTCTGTATTTGTTGTTCATTAATAAATTGTTAATTTGATTTTGACATTGGATTATAAGGCACCAAAATTGTATTTGGCAAAACGTCTTCTGGTTGCATATCATTCAGAGAAATACATGAATACAAGTATGTAGGTGTGTACAAAAATACACACACACACACTCACCAAATCCTCATCTACAAATTAACATAAAACAAATGTTAACTAACGTAGGCAAAAAAATAATTTATTAAAGTACACTTCAAACATATTTTTGCCCCGGGGCATCACATTAACTCATTTCATGGTACAGTACATCTAGGGATAGAGGAAATGAATAAGGATGAACAAATTCTGGATGTGTCAGTGTATGGGCTAATGTGATCATGTATAGACCACTAATGCAATAGCAAGAAGCAATTTTCCATTTCAATAATAATTACAGTGTGTTTTTTTGCAGCTGACATGCCAAGTTCCTTGTGTCAGCTTTCATACTAAAAAGAAAACTTATTTAGGGCAATTCAAGAATACAAGATATAGGTAAGGGAGTGAGTCGATCAATGTTGCATAGAATCCCGATGGGTGATGCAGGAGGTCTTGAATCAGTTTGAAGGGATTCAAATCATAATAATGTTACTGATTTCTGTTTCATCCATCATCTCTCTCCCTTTGTGATCTGCTGATCAGTGGTATGAGCTTGGTATGAGTAGGCATAAAAATAATAATTTTAAAACAATTTTATTGATTTAAAAATGGTTCGCCAGAATCAATGATCCAAACTCTGCCCATAGCAACGGTCTGTAGTATTTAGCAACAATCTGGACAGTTATATATTAAACCAATCACAATCCAATATTCAACCAAGTTGTTTAATAAATAGAAGTATTAACTCGTCAGATCACCCAACCATTACAATGGACATAACCTTTCTAGGATGTCTAGATCTATGATTACTGTCATCTGACTCCAGGCATGGCAAATACTTTAATAACAATATTGTTAAAGTAGCACACATAATTTGTGTTTAAACTGTGTGTAATGTCAACATAAGATGTTACATTGTATTATTGTCAAAATATTATATTAAAGATTTTTTCTTTTAAATTACTGGATGTATGCAGAACATTCCACTCAGGACCGACCCCTTATTTTTTTATCAATTGTTTTGACAAAATAAAACGAAATATAATTGCAAAGTGTTTTAAAAATCACCCTTTGCCTAAAGGGCATTACCCCTTTATTCATTGATAGTAGTAAACTATTGATAAAAATAAAATAAAAAATAAAAATAAACTCCTGTTTTTTGTTATGTAAAGGTCTTCTTAGACAATTTTTTGCTTTCAGGTGGTTTCTTACGATCAGATTCTGCACCCATTGAAACAGACAGACTTTTATTTCTTATGATTTTTGAGTACATTTAGATTACATATCCAGAATAAGACTTATTTGGGGTTAGATTAATTGATAGATCAAATTAGGTTCTGAAAGTGTTAAGATACTAAAGTTAAATAAAACAAATAAAAACAATTAAAGAGACGACCATCTTCAGTTTGTCAGTAAATTGTCGTTGCCTGAAATGTCATTTTTACACATGCATTATATGCAGTATACACTTATTAAAAGGAAGCCGTAAAAAATTAATTACTGTTGTATTGGGGTAATTTGATTCCATGTGGGCTTACTGGCATGACACGTACATAAAAAATATCTGTCAATCAATCAATCAATCAATCAATATTAAAAAAGGTATAGTAAGTGTTGTTAATTCAATACAGTGAATATCTCCTCATGGTCACCTAGCTCCTAATTTTTACGTGCACTGAGAAAAAATCTGGTGTTCTGTGTAAATGGAAAACAACTGCTGACTCGGCTAAACGGTCTGAGGTAAAAGCCTTGTTTTTGGTGCATGCTGCGGGGAAGGTAGGTAATAACGTAGCTGCTTCCAGAAGGAGGAGGAGGCCGGCATGGAGTTTACGCCCTTCCAGGTGACACAGTTTCCAGCCTCGCCAAGAAGCTGTAAGGCCTCTGGTAACAAACCTGATCCCAACACATCTGTTGTCTCAGTTTTGATGAAAACCAAGCGAGTCTGTCGCTCCACAAGTGCTTCATGAATCACACTCAGCAGACCAGATCCTGGACAAGGAGCTGCATGGGTGGGAACCAAAACCACTGTGCGACTCTGCTCTATACAGTCCAGCACTGCCTCTGCTACTGCTGCAACCAATCAAAGTTCAGAGATGAGCTTCATTAAGATTCTGAAATAGATTTTCTTCAGAGTATAACCTTAAATACGTACCTTTCCCGGGTAAGATGTCACGATCATAAAGACAGAGACTGTAACCAAAACTCTCTTCCAAAACATTCTCCAGCCCTTTTCTGTCATTTTCATGTAGTCCTGCATCTGTGTTGCTCTTGTAACAGATCAAAAAGGCATCATAGCTCTTTCCATCTAAGCAAACAACAACAAAAGACACAGTTTTGCCACTGCTGTCCCATTGTCTGAAGTCCAAAGAATGCATACGCCTCTCAAACATATATGAAAGTTGGTGGTTTGAAATAAACAAAAGCATGACTACCTGAGGTGCTGCTATGGCAGCCAATAGTGTCTCTTAGGAAAAGAGTGATGTTAATTTTGAACCTCACATAGATAACTACCGTCAAAACCATCACAACTACAACACTGACAATGCCAAGAGCCAGGGAAAGGTAAGAAGGACGAGCTGTAGGGAAATAACAGAGAGAACAAATTCATTCACATTGGAATTTATACACTCTTAATGGCAGAGGCGACAGTCACTTCAATATGAATTTATGCTGTATCTCAAGCTTTCAGATTTTTTTTAAATTATTGCTATTATTATTGTTATTGTTATTATTAGTACTATTCTTCTTCTTCTTCTTCTTCTTCTTCTTCTTATTATTATTATTATTATTATTATTATTATTATTATTATCATTATCATTATCATTATTATTATTATAATATATGGAATATTTTGTTGAGTTTTTTGTGTAAAAAAACTACACATATTGTTCCAAATATAATAACTGTTGGTTGCAGCCCCAATCAGATAATACAACTTGATTGAACAGGTTTAAAGGCAACAGATGTTAGAGCTATCCATCTTACTTACGTTTTTGGGCCAAGTTGATGGTGACGTTACATGCGTGTTCAGATACGGAGTCCAGCTTACAGGTGTAATTTGTCGATAGATCGTCTTCGGACACTTTTTTAAAGACAAGAGATGCTGTCATCGTTTTTTTCCCATCAGTAGTGTTTCTTTAAAAGAAGGTAAAAGAGACCAGGTATTTTGTGTTTTCAGTGTTTATGTGGTCAGGTTTAACATTTGCACTTCCAATCCTAAGTGTGAAAGCTGGTACATCTGTGTGAAATGTTTACGTTGTGTAATTGTAGAAAACTGGTAAGCTGTTGTTCCTTTCCACGATTGATTTCTCACTTAACCAGAACAATTCATCAAAGTCTGAAAACATAACAGCTGTACAATCAATCACCTTTGGTGAACCTAGAAAAAGCAGAGTTTACACAAAATTTAAAAGTAGTAGATGGAAAGATAGTAAATGCGTATACTTGTATATCCAAGTGTATGAGGAGCCGTTAGGGACTTTATTCAGAATTACCTCTCACGAACACATGTGAAATGCTCTAACCTACACTACTGAAACGTTCTCACATAAACAAGTAGAGGATAATTCGCTCACACACACTACTGAAACGCTCTCATATACA
>NC_048407.1:12981178-13185274 GCF_013103735.1 Etheostoma cragini | reverse complement strand
AAAAATAAAAGTAAGAATTCACAAACAACAGATAACACAAATTGTAGCAGCAGCAGCAGTTGCACATGGGCAATAGATCGCACAGTGAATATGGAATGGTATTGCACAATAATTATGGCACAGTTATATATTAAAATTCTCGTTATCAATAATAATAATTAATGAACATATTCATTAATTATTATTATTGATGACGAGAATTTTAACATAATAAAATTTAAAACGGGATCATACCAAACAAATATCTGTTTGCGTGTCCCTATGTACACAAAGTGTCCTACTTTTTTATCGTGGCCACCCTAGTGACCCGGTGGAAGCAGCATTAAACCTTTAAATAAAACACAAAAACTCTCTCAAACAACATCGTTGGAAAAGGCAGGACTTCAGAGAGTTACAGTGAAAAAATAAGAACGAACAAAAAGAAAAGAAAACTTTCAAAAAAGAAACAAACTCAAAGGGTGGAGTAACGTAACAGGCAGAATGCAACTTTGTACACGCGTACTAGGCTACTGATCATCTTAATGTACACATAAAAGCGTTTCACATGTATGTATGAGAGCGTTTCAGTAGTGTATGTGAGAGCGTTTCAGTAGTGTGTGTGAGAGCGTTTCAGTAGTGTGTGTGAGCGAATTATCCTCTACTTGTTTATGTAGAGCATTTCACATGTGTTCGTGAGAGGTAATTCTGAATAAAGTCCCTAACGGCCCCTCATACAAGTGTATTCACAATACAAGAAGAGATTGAAACTCACCCAAATCTACATAAAACACATGATTATTCTGTGGTTCTCTGATTGCGGTATCTATTGAAGTTTTTTCTGTGCAAAAAATAAGAAAAAACGTTATTTCTTTTCTAACATATGAAGACAAACACAGTTAAAACATTGCTCTTTTCTTACCCTTTTGTTGGACATTAAGCACGACTGTTAAGGTCATGTTATATATTTGACCATAACACAGATACGATCTGGTACAGGTGTAGGCACCACCATCCTTCTCTTCCACACTTGAGAAGTAACTGTCTGTTGGCAAGGACTCGCCCTCCTACAAGATGGAAAATTAAGTAAATTAATGAAAGTCAGCCCCAAATAGAACAAAACTCGACACTCCCCCCCATACCGTGGTATGCTTAAACAAAAGATATTTTTTTAATGTTTTAGTCTGATGGGTTACACATGCAGTCAGAAGTCCTGACCACATTTCTGGAGTTAAAATATGATATGTTATTTCTGCTGTGTTTACATACCTTGTGCCATATAATGCTGTTGTTGGTGATGTTCGGGATGTTTTCAGCAGGTATGTTCACATCAGGGCAATTCAATGTGAAGGCCTCATTTGTGAAACATGTTGCAGGGTACTGGAACCTCTCTTTGTAATCCCCGGACTGTGTTGTGACAACTGTCAGCCTGAACCAGGCGCTGGCATTCCTGCCATGTCACCAAAGAAAAGATTAATGTGAAGGTTTCACTTTACATTTAAATCACAACCACTAACGATGAATGAATGTGAAAGTAAAGACGGCTTTACATTTCTGTCCGGTACTGTAAATTTATAATGTATTGCATCTAGGCTGAGACAAAACAGAATCTTACAAATAAATCTCCAAAGCATCACATAGCAATGACTTATGATTTTAGGAGCCTATCTGCATGACTGATTGAATAAAAATGCAAAATAACAATGTCAAAAAAGTATACTCCTTTACTGTTTAACTGAAATTAGAAAGCCTACACAGTGTCAGTGCATTTTGTAAAATGTGCCAGGGAAATGTAATTTCAGAATATAAGCATATAAAACAAAGTCAGGATCATTGTAGGACTGACTGGACTTTACCCAGTGCATGAGTAATTCCCCTGATGGTTTACAGAAGCACTAAGAATCACAAGGCTCCTCTCGTGAATCAGCATGCCCATCTGCCTCTGCTCAGCTGAGGACACGTTGTTGGTCAGATCCATGACCTGGGTGGTGTAACTGGTCCAGATCAGTTTGGCATCACCACAATCATACCCTATGTAATGAGGGCAGTACAGCGCCACCATCTCACCATCCTTGACAAATATATTGTTGGCTCTCTGGGAACACACACCTGTAAATGAGTGTCACAAATTTCTGTTGATTTTAGTTTGTAAAACTATAACATTAACTTAAAAGTGGCCAATTAAAACCAGTATCAGTGGAGCTATGGCTTCCCGCCCCCTTATAAAGAAAGGCTTGGATACAAACTGATTTGTCTATCGCACTGGTCAATATGAAAATGAGTCAGACTCTTGCCTGTAACCCCTCTTTATATAAATATGTGAAGAGTTCACTAAATAGTTTTCTGTTATTTATTAGTTATAATGCTTTAGTCCACATTTCGGGTGCTGAGCCCTGACCCATACAAAGTTAGAAAAGTTAATGACGTGATGAAAGTTACTTTGGGTGAATCTCTGTGTGTTATTCATTGGTTATGAGGCTGTTGTTACAGCCCCATAATACAATGATAAGTTGGATTACTGTTCTCCTGTTTGAAACTAAAACCATGTGCCATGTATTTATGCTAATGAGATAATCTTTAAAACACCTTTAACTAGAAGTAGGACAAACATTTTTCCCCTGGGATTAAAATGTTCTAATTTCACAATCCAAATGTCCGTCAATGAACAATTTTACTGCTGTCAACCAATAAGCAAATTTCTTTCATAGGGGATGTAGACTAGTCATTCGAAGAAAATCTAAACTTAAGTGAAATTTTGATAAGACTTACTCTGGTAATAATGTTTTGCATATTGGGTCATTGGTGAAACAGCATGAGCTTGGTGCATGGGACCGCTGTGAAAGTAAAATGGGAGTAACCACATCCTTTTTTCTAAAGTCTTGTGATTTTGTGTGATGGAAAATAAGTCACATTTGTGGAAATCAACAGTGCAAAAATACTAAGCGATGTGCCAATGCACAGTAAGATACCAAAGTGTTTGTAGTATTGGCATGTTTAATATACAGGATAATCACATCTGCATGTCACAATGTAGCATAGAACAAATTGTGCCATTATTGTAATTTATTGTGTCAGGACCACTATGAAGATTACCAATATTAAATTTCAGGGGTTTTGCTTGTGTCAAGTAGGCTACATTCACTAAAGTAGCCTAATCACTCTACTTACTTTGTACTCACTTAATCATGACCCATTATTATATGAATGCTAATAATCACAAGAGGAAATTTATCTATCTATCTCTCTATGTATTAAAACCACTAAGAACATTTTCTTACCTGTTAATAATGTAAGGAGGCAAAACAGAGGGAGCAGAAGTACTTTCACCATCATGTTAAGCTGCAGCATGCTCTGGCCAAACAGTTTCCACATGCAGAGTTGAACATTTCCCCAATCATGTGAAACCCCATCGGTGGATGATAAAAGTGAAACTAAAGAAAGAGTGTCACACAGTGCTACTGCAATGTTAACACCCTCCACATCTCCCACCAAGAAATTATTCATATGGACCGAAAATACAAGCATTTGTTGAGAAAAAAAATGGAAAATCTCCCACAAATTGCAACTGTAAATAAATATGTAGTATTTTATCTCTAGTAATTTATGAAATTACTGGGACAAAAAACTAAAAGTACATTACAGTATCATAGAATAGGGTTACTAATCCTGCCTCTCTCCAGAATCTTGCAGCAAGTTTTCTTTATCGCATTGGACGTCTGCATCATCTCTAAATACTGTTGAATGTGGTGTTTGCTTTCACCTCCATTACTTTCTGAACAACAGTAAGAACACATTTTCCTAATGTAAAGTTGTAGTGCTTTTCACCCGTTTTTATAACTGTATATGTAACCTTAGATATCTTACCTGGACATAATGGTATCTTTGCTCTTTAACCCGTTTCTCTCAAACAGTACAGTGTATACACTTTTTTCACGATTGCTATGACAATTTTTCAATACTTTTAACAACTTTCCTAAACTCCTAACACAGTAAGCACAACCTCTGTGTAGGCTATATAATTATCACATGTCACAAAATACAGAACAGATAACATCATGTTCTAAATCTTAGGCTAAAGTCAAAATGAATCAGCTGCTCATATTATAAATTGAAACCCTTAAAAAAGTATTCCCTTGTTACTGTAAATGAGAGAAACAGCTGACTGAAGTGCAAATAGATCAATCACAGCTGAGTTCCATGTAGAAACACACTCAGGGGTAGAGGCTCTTTCAATTGCATGACCATCTTTTTTACAGTATTCTTTGTATGTTACAGTAAGTGAGCTTTGAGAGCAAAGATTACAGTAACTAAAGTCGCATTCCTTGTTTGTTGCCAGAAACCGGGCCAAAGCTGATTCTGATATGTAGTAGTATACAGTAGTACATAAAGTAGAAGGAGGACCTATCTGGGCGGATTTTGTGTGGAAAAGGAAAAATACAGTAAAGATAAACACAAAGAAAGTATGAAAAAGTCCTGCACGAGGGAGAGGAAGAAGTGTACAAGGACAATTCTGTCTCTTTTTTTTTCCTTTTTTCATAAACCATACATGCTGTCTCTGCCCGATGTTAGTCAAGTGCAGATTTGAGTCGAGCATGCTCAGATTTAAACGGTTTACATCATAAAGTGTCACAGTGAAATTTGTGAAATCCATGAAATAATAAACTTTTATCATTACAAACAATAACAGTCAATGGGAATCTTTTCAAAAACGTTTCAGCTATCTATGATTGTTTGATTGCTGCTAACGTTAGTTTAAAACGCCCTTCAAGTGACCGCCTTTGTTTGTTTGATTGCTAACTTGTAGCCAGCGGTGAACAAACTTTATTACATAACAGAAGTCTCCCGTTAGCATCTTGTAGGTTACTTGTTGCAAAGTGACGCATGCGCAACTCAAATCTGCTACTCTGAGATGGCTCATTCATTTTTGTATTGAATTTCTGCAGAAAAAGAATCAAAATGCATGCATTACTAAACCCAACAAAACTAAAATATAGAGACTTTAAGAGAAACTGCAGTGTAAAACACAATCTATGGTCGATACAACAGACTGTTGTCTATTTTATAAGGGCAGACCTGACACATTTGACTAAATTTTCCTGTTGGGAGAGAACATGTGTTAGTGTTTACCAACAGTCACCTGAACTAACCAGTTTACATCAGCTGCAAAACTCATTCCAAACAACACATCTCTTAACACATCTCAAAACAGGCTCAGTGCACCAAACTATGAACGATCCTCACTCAGATAACACACCCTGTCACTGAGAACACACTGAGAGTCAAAACACTAGCATCAAACACCAATGCAGAAATTACAAACTTTCTCATCTTTACAGTTTTTACAATTTAAGTTGTAAATAATGTATTACATAAATAATGTTTCTGTACTAGCGTTCTGTATTTTTCCACTTGGACACTATCTTCCTATGCATTGGTGTATAAGTGACTAAAGTGAACCAAATTCTTTAAAATCCTTTGATATCTGTGGTCCAGTATTGAGTGAGAACGCTGTAATCAGCAGCCATGAACCAATGCTGCAATGTAAAATGCACACTGTCAGTTTGTGTCCACTAAAAGTGTTGTTACTTTTTCCACTGACAGGGTCAGATTGTTATTCTAAATCTCTGACAACATTATGGAAATTTCCCCTACCGAGATTGACCTCTTTGTTATGGAGTAAGATCCTTTTTGTTTAACAGAAAACAGACCGTAACTCTCCATCACCAAACTCGCAAGACTCCATTTAAAAAGACACAATACTGGACCACTTTCAAAGATTGGTGTTGCCATCAGTCACGTAGACACAAAAACATAGGAAAATAGGGTCCAAGTTGAAAAGAAGGTAGATACCCTTGAATATGGGCTGCAATGGGAAAATTGGCATCACCAATTTCGGTATTTTGTAATACTTTCCACCACTTGCATTTGTTAGGACTTTTTTATATGTGATAGAGGAGACTTTAATGAGACTAGATCAGTTGAGAAGGCTCATGTTGCATATTGTCTGTACTAGGATGTTATAATTTCATGCTGATATTTTTCCACTCCATGATAAATGACAAGAAATGAAACCTGAACTCTTAAACTTCCTTTGTTGTAGTTTTGTTTCATCTGGGGCACCAAAGCGTGAACAACTGTGAAGTTAAATTTGGTGCAAAAGTGAGAGCGCGTAGATGCAATGTGAGCACTTGTAAAATATGACTTGAGAGCTTCTAAAAAGAATCTGTACTCGTAGATGCGATGTGAGCAGTTGTAGAATATGACTTGAGAGCTTGTAAAAAAAATCTGTACTTGTGTTTTTTTTTCCACAGCCAGCAGCTGGCTGGCTGCTAGTTAGCTAACACTAGCTTTCATGCTACATAAATAAGCCGGACAGAGTTGTCCCTCTTCAGGCGATAGAAACCGTGCTGTCCCCGGCCGTCCTGTTGGCTCAGAGCTCCACAGACTAAGTCTACAGGTACAAATTAGTTTAGCACCAAATGTATCGCAAGAAGCGTTGCAAAACTCGAGAGCGCAAACATGGCGCTGTGGGATGCGAGAGAGCACACTGGAGCGTTAGATTCGAGAGGTTATCACTGAGTTGTGGTTGTACTGGAAAAGTGACTCAAGTGAAAAAAACACGAGTAAAGATTTTTTTACAAGCTCTCAAGTCATATTTTACAAGTGCTCACATCGGCTCTCACTTTTGCACCAAATTTACCTTCATAAACAACACACTGCGCTCTGAAATGTGCAGAGAGAACCGCATTGTTGCCGCGCCCTACGCAGAAACAAGGGCATAACTTTGGGTTCAACATTGAGAGGGTGGGGTGGGGGGGGTAATTAAGATCTCCACTTTTGGGCAAAATTGTGAGCATCAAACACTTCATTTTTCTGCATAATGGTGAATTGGTGCATTTTGTTTTCTGCATCAAGTTGTGATGCAAATGATACACACACACACATACATACATATTAACTGAATGTGGGGTTTTTTTTTGGGGGGGGGGGGGGGGGGGGGGGGGGGGGGATGAGGAAGAGGGAGGAGCAAGTTAGCCTCTGTGTTGTTTGTCAATACTTTGAATGTCAACAAGAAGTCACATCACCCGTCGCTTAGAGCACCTTCTGCTGCCCCCAAGTGGCCAAAGTCATGATCAACACATGTTTTGGATACACTTTATGGTCAGCATTTTTCAGTAATAGCCATTTAATGAATTCAATGCCTACATTAATGTGTGCCTACTTTTCAAATCAGAACACTTGATTTGTACGTAGACATTGTATGTTGTTGGTCATTGTTGCTTTTCACATAGGCCATAAACCTTTTTTTCATGCGCTTATGTAGGTGTGTATTTTAGGTTTTTAGCTACTTCTATCTTCCTGTAAAGTTTTGTTGGACATGTGTGGAAGTAGCTAAATTGATCAATTTAAAACCAAGTCAAAATCCTTTCATGTCTACATATCCTTTTTCTGATTATTTGATGATTTTACAACAAAACCTCTCTTACTGCTGCTGCTGCTTCCCATAAGGTGATTGGTGGAACACGAGGGTGGCTAAGTCACAGAAACGCAATGTACTATTTGTTTTTTTGAAAAAACTCCCACTAGGTGGCAGAAACACATCAAATGAGCTGACATAAAATACCACCATCATGATGCAAACAATGATATACTTATTCAACAAACATGGAGCAACATTGTGTTTCCAGCCACCGGATGGATAGAAGTCCAGCCTTGGTTTAGCTGTCAACCAACACTTGATTACTCTTTGCTATTTGTGGGCAGGGGCGTTGAACTGGAGGGCAAAAGGGACCCCTGTACCCACAAGGCCCAACAAAATGCTACAATGAATGGCTGTGGATGCTGGGAGGGGCCCATAGAGAATGGCTTTTTAGAGGGCCAAGAGTTTTGTTTATGGGTTTATCACAGCTCCCTTTCTCCGCAGCGCTGTGGAGATCTGTCTGGCAATGTGAGACTAATCACAGTTTGTCTGCCCCTCAGCAAGTTGATGAGAACATCTGACTGCAAAATGTAAAATCAAAACAATATACTTAAAGTCTAAAAAGCTAACTCGGGTTACAATACTGTGAAATACCTTCGCTGGGAAGCTCAAATAAACTAAAACAGTAGGATTTTATTAAATATAAAAGATACAACATAAAATAGATTAACAAATTGTAAATAGAAATAAAAACATACATATTAAATATAAAATACATTCAAGGCAAATACACATTTATACATGTAATAATTGAATACATGACATAATACTCTTTGAGTATCATGGAAAACGCTCTTTAAATAAAATGTTTTATTGTTATTGTTGTTATTATTATTGTTATTACATAGCTGATTAAAACAATAAATATGATACATTCATTGTAAATAAATAATTTAACAGTAATTTATCTGAGGTAAAAGCCTTGTTTTTGGTGCATGCTGCGGGGAAGGTAGGTAATAACGTAGCTGCTTCCAGAAGGAGGCGGAGGCCGGCATGGAGTTTACGCCCTTCCAGGTGACACAGTTTCCAGCTGTAAGGCCTCTGGTAACAAACCTGATCCCAATACATCTGTTTCACTGTGCGACTCTGCTCTATACAGTCCGGCACTGCCTCTGCTACTGCTGCAACCAATCAGAGTTTAGACTATACACTGCTTCATTATGACTTTCAGGTAGATTTTCATTAGAGTATAACTTTAAATACCTACCTTTCAGACATTGCGATCAAGACAGAGACTGTAACCAAAGTTCTCTTCCAAAACATTCTCCTGCCCTTTTCTGTCATTTTCATGTAGTCCTGCATCTGTGCTGCTCTTGTAACAGATCAAAAAGGCATCATGGCTCTTTCCATCTAAGATGACAAAAACAAACAAAACAAGCTTAGGTAGGAGACAAGATGGCTGTCTGCTTATGAACACCGTTCTAGGAACAATATACACCTGTTAACAAAAGTTCTTCAAAACGTGAATAACAAAAGTGAACAAAACATTCAAACATTTATCCTACCTGAGGTGTCCATTTTTAGCTTCAAATACACAGCAACTGCAACAACAGTCACCACCACGACGCACAAGATGCAGAAAGTGAGGTAGAGGGAGGAAAAGGACACTGTAGGGACATAAAGGACAAATAACTCCTTCAAATATTATTCCTTTAAAGTAGCAAATGCCAGATGAAACATCCCTGTAATTTGAATGTATGGATTAGAGATGTGTTGATTAAGTACAATTTAGGGTCATTAGTTGGAGCTTTATGATAGTAAATTTAACCCTGCTGGAAAGAACCATATACAAAAGCAAGAATAGGAAAGCCGAAGCTTTATCTATCCATCCATCTCACATACATTTTTGGGCCAAGTTGATGGTGACAAAGCTAGAGTGTCCAAATACAGATTCCAGGTTACAGGTGTAATTTTTTAATAGATCCTCCTCTGACACTTTTTTAAAGACGAGAGATGCTGTCATCTTTATTTCTCCATCATTATTTTCTCTGAAAAGAAAAGGACAAAGATTACAGTAACTCTGATGTGTGTGTGTGTGTGTGTGTGTGCGTGTGCGTGTGCGTGTGCGTGTGCGTGTGACTACGTATAACATTTGCACCCCCGGTACAAAGGAGTGTTGTGAAAGCCATTACATCTGTGCAAAGTGTTTACCTTGTGGAATTGGAGAAAACTGGTAAGCTGTTGTCCGTTTCCACGAGAGATTTCCCACTTAACCAGAATACCTCATCAAAGTCTGAATACATAACAGCTTTACAATCAATCACCTTTGTTGAACCTAGAAAAAGCAGAGTTTATAAGATGATTAATTATTATTTTATTTGAAAGCCATAACCACATGTGTGTATATGTGTGCATCTACCCAATAAGACAGCAACTCACCTAAATCTACATGAAATACACCGCTTTCGCTGGGTGAAACTATCACTGATTGTCCAGATTTGTCTGTGCAAATATTAGAGAAAACAAGTGAGAATTACATTGTTTTGCAAAGTAGGTTGTCTCATACAGGGAATTTGCTTTGGTGTATTGGTACATTAGTGCATAGACAAGAAATAAATGAAATAGATTTTTTTTACAACATTTAAAATAAAAACTAGAACTACAAGCAGGTATGAAGAGGTCCAAGCCTCCCAACACAAGTCCCCCTGGTGCAAGTCAACCGCCCCTGAGGACAAGCGGAGCTCACAAAAGCGGAGCCCTCAAAAGGAAAACCCAAAGCACGACGCCAAACTAAGTGCGAGCTCCAAAGTCTGTAGTGAAATATAATGCACATAGTTTAACGTAACAAAATTCTTTTGATAGCTTTTAGTCAGGTCCATCTGCAGATCAGGTTTTGTCCAGATGGTTACACGGCCTAGAAGGAGTTTGAAAAAGAAAGTTTTGCACATTGCGCAATATTGCAAAAAATATGGCCTGTTTCATCAGATTCAGCTTGATTCAAGGAAGACGTCGATGTAAGGGGTATAATGCGTCATGTGTGATGTGAGGGTTGTAATCAAAAACACGTGTGATGTCATTATAGCGTCACCTAGTGGTCCATATTTGTAATTTTTAGTGTGTGAGGTCTAAACCATTGTATATCTACAGTGTAAATTTGAAGTTTCTCACCTTAGTGTAAGTGGTGTATCCAAACTTGGGTCCCATAGGCCAGGCCTACTTTCACAAATCAGTATCCTGTTGTAGGTGTTTCCTCGGGAGTACCCCTGGATGGTAGGCTATCTTCTAAATTTTGTAAAAATCAGATGAGCCGTTCATGAGATATCTTGTTGTTCTTGTAGCGCCCCCTAGTGGCCAATTCCTTTTATTTGGTGGGGATCATCAAAGCATCATGGCAAACCAGAATCTAACGTTGCGCATTGATAACATTTATTTTGGAAGAGATGTGTGTTTTCGTAGCTAGCTATACAAATTTGTGCGTAATTTTGCTTTTTCCAGAACTTTTTACTACTATTTCTACTATGACTACTATTAGTATTTTTAATGTGCAATGTACAGTTTGGGAGTTATAAGGCAAAACACGTTTGTTTCTGCTATAGTGCCATCTGATAGTGGAAGTTGGATTTGGACCAGTCCTGAAAATGGCATCCCCGTACCATGTACGGTTTAGGCTGTAGTATCCCTTATGTAAATGTGCTGTATTTATATAGCGCTTTTCTAGTCTTAACGACTAATCAAAGCGCTTTTACATAGTACAGGAAACATTCACCATTCACACACATTCATACACTGTGGCCGAGGCTGCCGTACAAGGTGCCACCTGCTCATTAGATAAACACTCAAACACATTCACACTCCGATGCGCAGCATCTGTGGCATCTTGGGGTTCAGTGTCTTGCCCAAGGACACTTCGACATGGGACTGCAGGGCTAGGGATTCAACCACCAACCTTCCAATTGGCAGGCAACCGCTCCACCACTGAGCCACAGCCGCCCACTTATAGGTGGAGAAAAATAATAATCCTTAGGAAACAATTAGGTTCTACAGCTCCTCTGTATCTGTGAACCGTGTTGCACATCAAACGCCATTCCCAGCCCCCCCTGGCTTGGACCCCTAAAAATACTATTTAAAAATATTAGTTCATCATCTCAATCAATCATCTCAGTTGGTAGAGCAGGCGCCCATATATAGAAGTGCAGTCCTCAAAGCAGCGGGCCGGAGTTCGACTTCGACCTTCGGCCCTTTGCTGCATGTCATTCCCCCCTCTCTCTCCCCTTTCATGTCTTCAGCTGTCCTGTCAATAAAGGCTTAAAAATGCCCCAAAAATTATCTTAAAAAACAACAACATTAAATCTATGGAGATCAGATCAAAAAAGTACTCTTTTCTTACCCTTTTGTTGGACATTAAGCACAACTGTAAAGGTCATGTTACATATTTGACCATAACACAGATACGATCTGGTACAGGTGTAGACACCACCATCCTTCTCTTCCACACTTGAGAAGTAACTGTCTGTTGGCAAGGACTCGCCCTCCTACAAGATGGAAAACGAAGAACAGTTTTGCAACGGGAAATTAATTAAAATCAACCTAAAATAGAACAAAACTCCACATTCTGTAATAATTAATGATTTATTTTTATTTTCTCAAATCTGACGGGTGACAACATGCAATCAGAAGTCCTGACCACATTTCTGGAGCTTGCTATATGGTATAACTGCTGTTTTTACATACCTTGTGCCATATAATGCCATTGCTGGTAATATTCGGGATGTTTCCAGCAGGTATGTTCACATCAGGGCAATGCAATGTGAAGGCCTCATTTGTGGAACATGTTGCAGGGTACTGGAACCTCTCTTTGTAATCTCTGGACTGGGTTGTGACAACTGTCAGCCTGAACCAGGTGCTGGCATTCCTGCCATTTCATAAAAGATATGATTAATATGAAGGTTTCACTTTACATTTAAATCACAACCACTAACAATGAATGAATGTGAAAGTAGAGACGGAGAGTAGATCCAGTTTGTTTTGGTATTATTTGGCAAGATCTGTACCTGCCTGCCATCACCACATAACAACAGCCTTTAAATGGCAGTTGGTTTGTGGCTGACAAGGTTTCATGCTGCCAACGGGCAGAATTTAAAGCAGAGTGACACCTGCAGCTCTCACTCTTCCTTCTCTGTCTAGCACCTCCCATAAGGAAAGCACGGGCATGGGCACCAATAATCTTTCATTTTTATACCAATGGAATGCTGGTATGTAGCAGCAATTCTATGAGATTGACCGTTCTGTTTTCTTTAGAAAGCCCTTTGAGATGGTATACTGTGATTTGAGGCTCTAGATGGCAACAGAAACATTAACTTGAATCAGCCGCAGCCGTAAACTAGGGTCAACAGAGGGCTAAACTACTGTTAAAGATTTTATTTCGCACCAAAGTTAAACCGGTACTTTTTAAAGGAGACCAAGATGCAATATGATCCTTTATTAAAAGGGATCAAAGTTAGGCCCGCAGAGTAACAAAAGTTAATACAGTGTCAGACTCTTATAGAGGTCTATAGGTTGTCCATCCTTCTCTCCTCCAATCAAAAGGCCTTGGCATTCCTCACGGAAAACAGTTCTGTAGAGTTAAGATAGTCTTGCATTGCCAGACCTACCTTCACAGCACTGCGAAACAAGGTCTGGCTAGTCCACACAGCACGGGAGAAAAACATGCTCTGGCTTATTGGCTTGTCTTTAAAATAATCCCAATTGTCTTGGGCGGCGCTAAGCGCCGGACTCTATGACGGTGGAAGCTATGTAAAAAAGAAGGAAGTTGTTTTGGTGGAACCATAGACTGTATTATTATTGGACTGCTAATGTGTGACGTCACCCATTGGTTTGTGGAGATCTGATTTGAGCATAGACAGTTAAAGAAATGGGCCGACAGATCCCGTTGTTCTGGACGGAGACCAGTGAAGGATATTAGAAGCACTTTTCTGGTGATAGCTGAGTGTTACTTCAAAGCCTCCAACTGAGCTTGCGACGTAGATGTGACGTGAGCAATGAGTCTGAAAGTCTGTGCCAAGGTTGCATCATAACCACGCAACGTACTGTCGCATAGTCGACAAATCGCCGTATTGCCAGGATTAGCACGCAGGCAGTTTGGACACCATTAGCTGTTTAGGTTTAATTACTAATGTTACCTAGCATGTTACAATTATTATAGCAATAATTAACCTGTGCCTATGTTATGTCCTAACATGTACTGTACCTACGCTCTCTGTCTCTGCTGATTGGAAATGATTGAGATTTCTCTTGGCACAGCCTGTTGGAACTCAGACCTCATGTAGACTATGGTTCAGACAACCTTGCCGCGCGCCACATTTACGCTTCCTCTCACACAGCCCCTGGTGTTTCCTTGTTTGGAAGGCAGCAGTAGGCGATGCCACGGCTTCGGCCTCTAGTCCTTGTAATGCGGCCATGCAACAAGGAGACTCCAAAAGTTGTGTGAGATAAAACGTGACAAACTAGCCAACAAACTAGCCGATGACAAACTAGCTGGTGTTGTAAAGGCTAACCCTGGCAGACCAGCTCTCCCAACTGTTTTCACAGCAAATGTCTGCCCCCTACATAATTCCATTCCTGTGTTTACTGTAAATAGATTGACCACAATGAAGTCTATCATCTGATAGTTTAGCCTTGAATTAGCTGCAAGCCTTTGGCTGCAGTAAACACAACTTTCACAGATTGTTTAATGCCTAAACAGGGCCAAGGGAGAGAGGCAGAGGTCCAGTTTTCTCTCAGTCTACTTGAAAAACAACATGTGGAAAGATTTACATAGATTCTTTGCCCAATGACACCAAAGATAAACGGCTTCTCCCAGCTTAAAGATATAATTACTAATAGAATTACTAATGTAAAACCTCATCTGTCAGTGATCTTAGTAGCTTCTAGCCAAAATAATCCTTCAGGTGTAAAATGTGTTTAAATGCCTTAAATTTACAGTTTTGTTCAATGCCTGTCTCAGGAAGGAAATACGTGCATGTTATTAACTGGGGTTTCTGTGGAAATTTACCTTTGAGTGCATGAGTAATTCCCCTGATGGTTTACAGAAGCACTAAGAATCACAAGGCTCCTCTCATGAATCAACATGGCTATCTGCCTCTGCTCAGCTGATGACACGTTGTTGGTCAGATCCATGACCTGGGTGGTGTAACTGGTCCAGATCAGTTTGCCATCATACCCCCTGTAACGAGGGCAGTACAGCACCACCATCTCACCGTCCTTGACAAATATCTCTCTGGGTCTCAGGGGACATCCACCTGCAAAGTTTCACAGATGTTAGTTAATTTTTGTTAGTAAAACTAGAATTTTAGGTTACCAGGGTAACCACAGTAATCTGTTAACCCAGTGAGATGTCTAACTATAGAAAGTGCCCTCAGGCGTGACTAATCATGGAAGATCCAGCTACACCACATCTGTCAGAAGACAGCCCAATCATTTTAAGCTGTTACAAGCTAAAATTAACCTTAATGGTTAGCAGAAAATACAGCAGACACCCAACTCACCTCGACATGCTAGCTAACATTCCGTAGTGGTAGAAATAGGTAGACTTGAGTCACAACAGCCACAACAGAAAAAAGTAACCTGAGCCTGAGCAAATATTTCTTCCACAAATCCTAACACTAGATCCCCACGTTCAACAAAAATCCACACGCCAGCACAATTGAGGAGTTTGTATGATGTATTCAGGAAAGAAAGCTTGAATTGCACAGGCACTTAAAAAGGGGGTTAGACTGGCTCATGCTTCCATTATTAGTCACCCTTTCCATAGTAAGATACCCCACTCGGTTACCAGAGAACATGAACTTGTTTGTGGAAATTAAGAAGGAACTTCCAAAAATATCATTGTATGCTCACACGTTGACTGAAATGTGACTGGTTAGTCTCGCAATCAAAGTATCTCTTAATGGACAATGTACTGCTGTTAACCAATCAAAGCATTGCTTCAATTCTGAATTTACAGTATAAGATTATTAAAAGGAATGGTTAAACATTTGCCAGGTATGCACTTACCAGCCGAGAGTAAGATAAAGATTGACAACACTTACATGTCTGTGTGGAGAATATGAAGTTATATCAAGGTAGCTTAGTTTAGCACAATGACTGGAAACAGAGGTTTTGTGCAAGATTAATTCTTGACTGAGTGCAATAAAGATAAAATCTTGTTGTCGCCATGAAGTTTCCAGTAACCATCACAAAGTGAAAGAAGTCACTGCACTTAGTGCCACACGTAAATCCTTGTAAAATTGTTATTTTTACTTTGGCTTTTGTACAGATAAAAAAAAGACTGCTTCAAGTATTTGTACTTAGCTTAGATAACCATTTCCTACTCATGTCCACAGCTTCTAGTTTGTTTTGGACCACTCGCACGCCACTGGAGCAACTAGAGGTTAAGTGTCTTGCTCAGGGAGACAGTGGTTGGTGTATCACAGTGAGAATCGAACCCAGGTCTCCCACAGGTTGTACTTGTGGTTGTACTTATTTTTTCATACACAAGTAAGTATATATAATATTTTATGTTTATAAGTTTGCAGCTGCCATTATTTTCATTTAAATCTCAACTTACACATTTGTGAATGAATACACATTCAGATAACGGTCACGTGAATATTTTTTTTAAGTGAAAATTGTAATATACAAATTAAGATTTTTGTTCTTAAGGTTCTCACAATATATTCTACTCTCTTGCATTTTGCTCACATATAGCTTGATATATACTATTTTGCCCTTTGTGAAACATTATCATGAGTTTGGTTGCTGAGACTATAGTTTTATGACACAATCTGAAGACATCACAAATTGTGGCTAAATTAGGGAATTGGGAAGTTGGTCAGCAGCTTCTGCTTAAGTACTCCACACTGATGCATGCTTTGGCATATGTTTATTTCACGAGGATTGTTGATATTTTCCAGCTGCAAAAGCAACGCTGGTTTTGCTAACCTTGTGAGTTTGTGTGTGTGTGTGTGTAACAATGCAACTTGATCTTCAAGACACCTACTGTAGCAAACACTACCACAGAGGCAGTTTGGAGTACTTTGCCAGGTGTTTATGTGTCTGTCTGTTGTTTTGCTGTTTTTGTCACTGCAATATATTCACAATCTAATGCAACTCAACACTTAACAGGTGTGTAGTTGAGATCAAAAAGAAGGCAGAGTTCGAAGCTTGGTGTGGTCCGAGCAAGGGCACCAAAAGGAAGTAGGTAGGAAGTAGGAAAGGGGCCATTAAGACTATTGGAATGTAATACCTGGACTTTTGGAATGTAATACCTTTTTTGTGATCAAACCAGTAAGGGCAACAAGGCCTAGAATCAATAATTAAACTGATGAATTAATTAAGATCCGAGATTTGTTAAAATGTATTTAGTCAGTCCTGGCTCTATGGAACAATTTTTCCGAGGATTATAATAATCAATTAACATGACCTGAGCCCAATTTACCATTGTAGTTTGTCGAGGTAAACTTAGTTTTAAATACTTTATATCAGTTTAGTCCAGTGGTTCCCAAACTATAGTACAATACGGTCACAGGCTAAATCTCAAAGGATGGACTGATGAGAATTGTTGTTTTAAATGTTATGTTATTTTTTTGACTTTTTGTAAAATATGGGATCATTTAAGTTGTCTGGTTAATGTATTGAAAATATTAGATTAGATAAGCAATGACTCTTTGGTGGTGTTGCGGCTGTAAGCAGTCCAAAAGAGTGCTGCCGCGAGGGACTAAATACTGAGAGATGCACACATGTCACGCGCTCATGATCATATTGAAATGATTCCATATTACATATGTACAATACACTTAGCACTGTTGTTACCTTATGTTATTGTTAACTGGTGAGTAGAAATAATTGTGTAATACAGCATGCTGCGTTGTGTGCGGTGCGGTCAACAAAAGTGTTCCTTCCCAGCTCCACCCCCTCTCCGTCAAGGCCCAAAGAACCAGGTGCACAGGTGAAGCAGACAAATATATCACTTCCGCTCAAACCGTCAGGAAAACGCCCACCACCTACAATATTAGCGCACAGTACAATAATCAATAAATGAGACCATACAATGTGGCTCCTACAGGTGGAAATGCAAACAACTCATAGATATCTGAAACATGACAAGCAGCCGGAATAGCGAAGTTGGGAACTACTGGTTTATTCTTTAAAGCTGTAGTGCGTAGTATCTGTCTCCCCCCCGTGAGGAATTCAAAGTAATTACAAAAATAATTGTTGGCGCGTCCACAAGTCTTCCGTGACCTTGCACTGCACACCTCCCTATCCACACAGTGGCTGTTAGCCAAGAAGGACACTGAGGATTAATAAAATATGCTTGAATAAAATGAACATAATTAATGTTAAAACGTTACATTTATTTTCAGTTTACGATTTATTTTCACTTCCTCCGTTCCCTGACTACTAGTGTTATAAGCCAATCAGCGGTTTGCGCTAGCTTGTTTCAAGCTAGAGACACATTCGATTAATATGAAAACATATCCCAGAGAACGGTCGACTCAGTACGCGTTATTAACCCCTAGCTTCATTTTGCGCCAGGATTGTCCTTTAATTCGTTATTTTTAAATTCATAGGTTTTTGTGTGACACCTTAATTTTAAAAAGTAAGTAACTACTAAATAGTTTAAAGTCACTAGTAAAATTAAACTATTAAAATAACAATAATGTAATAAGTGAAGAGCACAATATTTTCTTTTGAAATGTAATACAGTTTAAAGTTAAAGTGACCTAAAATGGAAAAAACAAATGTAAAGTATAAGTAAGTAAGTAAGTAAGTATCAAGTTTAGCACTGGAGTAAAGTATTTTCTTACATACTAAGAATGACTAGGCAAATGTATCCATAGTGTATTAATAATGAAACAAGATTAGGTAATAAGTATTCTCATTTTGAATTATGAATTTTTATCCCACATAGTCTGGATATGCCTGTTACAGACGTTAGAGATGTATACATTATTCAACGTGTCTAATGACATCAGGAGTGACGGAGTAGTAATTCTCATACCTGATGCTAAAGTGAGGAGAATCAGAAGTATTTTCACAGTCATGATGAGAAGAAAGCACATCAGGATCCAGTCTAGTGTCTTCTTGGAAACTTCTTGGTGTCGTTCTGTGGAATTACAACTGAGTTATACATTGTCCTCTTTTTATTAAATCCAACGGAGAACTGAAACTAAAAGGAGGAGTGATTACATAACCAGCCTCCTTTTTGAGCTTGTTGTGCTCCTGCCATGTTATTATGTGAGCCCCATTGGGAGATACGCTCCAGAATGTTGTTTGAGCAGTTTAACAAAATTACAAGTTATACTATGCCTCAGTCTGTAGTTAAAAACAGAGACTTAAACAGAAACAGGATCTGCAGCAATTTGCGGTACAACAAAAATAAGGAGAGTGTTTTTTTATTTAAATGAAACCATGGAAACCTATTCTGGTACAACCTCAAAATACAATTATGAACCTAAAAATGAGAATAATATGGGTGCTTTAGATTTTTACACTGCATGTGGTGGAAAGGAGGTTTGGGTCTTATCAGTGTTTGGCAGCTGCTCGACGCCCTCCCAGATCCCCGCTATTCATGTGATTGCAACGGAAATTGTCTTGATAGAAACACTTTGTCCAAATTCCCCCAAATGCACAACCCACCTCCCTTTATTTAATTAGCTGAATTTTTCATTTTTCCTTCAGTTGACTATGACATTTTATTTTCTGTCTACTGCACTTGCCAATATTGAGGAGTAGCCTAAGCTGCTGTTTCAAATTCCTAGGCTTCTTCAAACTGCTACTCCTAAAATTATCAAGAGCTTGGATATTGAGTTAGGGGCTTAATTTTTTCTGAACTGGAAGTTTGGAAGGCTGGTAAGCAATGCTTCACTAGATTAGGCTTGTTTATTCATTCTTCTTCATATTCCTATTCATCTCAGCTGATTGGCTGGCAACTGACCCCATCCCAGTTAAACAGTCATTTTTATGCTTTTTTTACAGCCCGACAAACGAGGTAGTGTTAGGAGGCGGTTTGTACAGACAAAATGTATGTAATTATATCTCAAGTGAAGCAAACTGCTGATTTTTATTTGTTCTTGTTTGCCTTAAAAACTGGTTACGTTATAAATAAAATAAATTCATGTGAAATAATTACTCTTTTCTTTACGTATTGCAACATTTTTATAATTTTGTATAATTATTCTAATTATTTCAACGGTAAAGATTAAAAGTGTTTGTAATTTCTGACTATCAGTGTGTTCTAAGTGACAGTGTGTTATTGTGGCTTGGAATGAGTTTTGCAGGATATATGAACTGTTTAGTTCAGGTGACTGTAGAAAGGTGACTCAGGTGACACACACACACACACACACACACATCAGAAGGGTGCCTCCTCTGGATGGTGTTTTACAGACCGACACTCATATAGAAAGCAAATAAAAAAACATATGTGCAATTATGAAATAAAACTGAAATAAATTAAATTAATTGAGAAAAAAAAGGTTTTTAAAAATAAAAACTAGTTATTCCTTCAATAAACTACAATGACTGATTTCTATCATCTTTACACATCTTTCCTCTCATTTATTTATTTTAGGATTTAGGATTTAATGAATATTTATTTACGTAAGTCTATTTATTTACTTATTTAAAACTGACTAATATAATAATAAATAATACTTGTTATTTTACTGATTGTTTTTAATTATTAATATGAAAGTCTGAAGTTAATGCAGAAATAAATAGGCAAAAATCGAGTCCACCCTCCTGAATATGACGTTGTTCGTCTTCCAAATAGACAATAAATGTGTCCAGCATTATAATATTGAGGAAACATGAACTCAGAAAAAGCTTTGTTGTAGTTTCATACGCTGCGCTGCGGGGGTGCATTGCTACGGGCAACCGCGGCTCTCAAGAGCTCGACGTGATCTCCGGCAGTCACAGCCAAGCAGGGAGACGACATCACTTACAGGGAAAAGTTTAAAAAAACCTTCATCCTGTGAGGATTTCTTTCGGACGGTCATGACTGACATACTGCGGCTGGTGCCAGAAGCGGACACACGGACTTTACCCACTCTCTCCCAGCTCTCTGAAAACGGTCGGACAACCCTCCACCCACTCTTTCTTTGGAATAATTGTGTGGTAAACTGTTTATTAAGATGCTGGTACTTTATATCTTGTGTAGGCTACACTGCTAGTGAAGTGCGCATGCGTGTCCATGTCTCCATTTAACCAAATCTAATGTTTTTTTTTTCAGATATTAACTGTATTTGGGCTGATATGTCCGCCTACATTGAACGACAGATGACCTTACAGAAGGTTAGCCCATCTATCTATCTATCTATCTATCTATCTATACATTGATTGATTGATTGATTGATTGATTGATTGATTAAATAAAACAGGGGGTCAACCTGGCAGGACTGGGGACCTTCACCTTCTCTCAGCAGAAGTTGGACATAGGAAACAAGTTCACAATGATCCAAAGACCCATCTTTCTGCTGGCGGGGAAACTAGTCCAGTCTCTGGGTTTAAAGCAGCTCAGGCCACTGGCTGCAGGTGAGCTCCTTTTTAAATAGTAGCTATACATATGGACCTTCTGAAGATATATTTATTCACAAACTCACCTGAAAAATAAAAAGAGTGGCACTAAATGGATAAAATATACACAATCAGGAAAATTAAAGGCCCTAAAAACATCTTAAATCAACTTTTTACTATGAGTGATTGGGTCCAATAAAGACCCAATGTAAATCTTTTAGTTATTTTACAAGAGATTTCTTTTTTTGTGATGTCACACTCTCACAATCAGAATCTGATCTTAGTTGGTGGTTAGGTTGCTGTCAATCAAATCTGATCAAACGACAAAGTCCTAATGAAACAAGCTGAGATGAGTTACTTAATGTAAACTTTTACAATACCTAAACGTGTATTATGTCTTTAATTGTTGCCTATTTACTCATGAATATTATAGAATAATAAGATTTTAAGCCTCAATTTGAAGTTGAATAGGCTTTAAGTAAAAAAGGAAGAAATGAGAATGCTGGACGGTCACAGCTACATTAAAATGAGGAATATATTATTATATTATAAAGGTTTGTTGGTTTGTGTTTATGTCCCTTGCAGCAGCACACTTACCAGTTGTGCAACTGAACTTTGCAGCTGTGTCGCAAGATACTCCTTTCAGTCGCGACGTAGTGGAGGGCTGCATTAGAGAAACTCTTCTTCTCCTCTTCAGAGCTTTGGCCTCTGAACAAAATGTATTCCTCAACTTCCAGGGAATTGGAGTTTTGTCCTTCAAGAACAACAAGGTGGATTTGCCTACTTCTACTGTATTCATAAGTTGCACACTATGACCACTGGTTTTCTGGTAAATCCAATCTCATCTGATATTATTCAAAGGTGCGGATGAAATTCAAGAAACAATTTATCAATGCCATGGATGGAACCGGGCGGCTGCTGTTAGCCTTTAACAATGTGAGTATAAAGAAGTACATTTTGCGTGTCACAGTTAGTCTGTTACAGTGCATGTTACAGTACAGTATATAATGAATGTAAATCATATGTATTGATACAGATCATCTGTACTTTTGCCCCTGCAGAGACCGGGGAGCAGTGTCTCTTTACTATCTGGTGGCTTGTCCAGGCTGCAGAGGCCACAGACCGCCAACCCTGTCGCCTTGCCAACTGTCTGCTCTCCCCAGCCGGACAACCAAGCTGGTGACAAAGATCTATGGTGCTTGTCACCAGCTCCAGACCAGAGGAATGCAGGAGGTGAGAGAGCTTTTAGCACTAAACTAGGTATTGAAGCAAATCCAGATCCTTTCAGATCTCTGATCAACTTGCTGCAAAGGAAAAATATTGTTTTTTCATCGTAGCTGAATCTGAAATAAACGTGGTGGAAATTATGTTTATTCTCGTTTATCATAAAAGAAATGTGTGCTAATGGTTTCAGCTGTTTGGAGAAAGAGTTATTGTCATTTTTGGGGATATAAGGCTTATTTGATTTCTTACTTAAATGTTAGCCTACTCTCCGTTTAATATATAGCTACAGGCAACGGCCGATTAGCTCAGCTTAGCATAAAGACTGAGTGAATGAGGGGGGAACGTCTAACCTGGATCTGTCCAAAGACAACAGAATCCACCTGTTGGTGCTTCTAAACTCAATAATTAACATGTACTATCTAATGTTTAATCAATACAAAAGACTCAGTGTGAAAATGACAATTGGTGTTTTTTTGGGGAGCTATGTGCAACATTTCTTGGGAGTAGTGACTTCCTGGAGTCTTGGCTGGTTGCTGGGAACCTTTTGGTAACAACAAGACTTAAGGAGGTTTTTGTGCATACAGGCTAGTTACTTTTACAACGCTTCCAGCTTTATGCTAAGCTAAGTTGAGGCTATAGTAAATAGTTTCATTTGCCCCCATGAGGAATTCTAAGTAATGACAACAGAACTGTAGGTGTGTCCACATCACCCCCACCCCTCCTCCACACAGTTGCTAGTTGCCAAGGAGGACAGGGATGATTACAAAAAACATGATGGATGTTTATCTTCACTTGAGTTTCTGCACGTGAAAGTCGGCAGACAACATAATCTATCAAAAACAAAATGATTAGGGTGCAACAAATGTTAACATACAGCAAAGATAGAATAGCTGTTAATTTCATTATGAAAGAATCAATAACGATAGACTTGGCGCTGCCATTTAAAGCTACTCCAATGGCGGTTTCCCACTGCGTGGTATCTACTCGATTCCCCTCTACTCGCCTTTTTGGGTTTTCCATTACAAAAAAAAAGTCCCTGGGACCTGCTACCAGGTACTTATTTTAATACTACCTCAGTCAAGGTTCCAAGACACCAAAAGGTGACCTGGTGGAAACCTGCAGACTACTGGTTGGTCGGATCACTGCGTTTTTAACAAATAAGATTGCAGAGTGTGTGTCCAGAACAAACGCAACATTTAAAAAAAAAAATCTAGCCAGACACTGACAGATTATCTACTCTCTGCACTATTCTCACTTTTCAACTGTTCAATATTAAGGGCTATTAGGGGCTTTAAGTTGTTTACAATATTGCACACTGTTACTTTTAAAAAAACAAGACAATATATCAAATTTTATTTAGCTATTCAAGTAGCGCATCAAACCCTCCCGTACATCCCAGTCTTCTTCCTCTGCACCCTGTAACAGTGTCCCCCCCGGCTCTGCTGGCCCAAATGCATCCCAGTTGTTGTCAAAAACCTCTCCATGACTCTCACAAAGATTATACAAAGCACAGCAGGTCAGGACCAGAGATTTCACCAGTTGTACATCGAACGCCCACCAGACGGTCTGCGGCGGTGATTTTGCAAAGCGTGAATGCTCTGAAACACAAACAGTAAACAGCATACATGTTGGTGTGTAATCATGGTTGCTAAAGTTGATGTACTTTATACAGCGTATAGTAAATAGTGACCGGGGCACCTTAAACATGCAAACGTTAACAGGAAACTTTACTCACCCTTTTGTGTAGGCAAACAACAGTCATGTCAACGTCTGAGCTTCGTCGGAATTCCCAAACTCCTGTTTGTTTTTTCAGCGGTGATTTTTGTTGCTTCCTACAGCTTCTTTTGAAACATAAAATTTATTCTGACTGTAGCAAGTAGCCGACGTGCTGTTGTGAGTCGCGCTGAAAATTACATCATCACGCGTAGCCATGGTGACCAGCCATGCTGAGGTGTTACTCAATCTGCAATGGAAAACGGACGCAGAATGCATCAAATCGAGTAGAGTCGAGGCGAGACGAGTCGAGCGGTTACCAGCAGTGGAAAAACGCCATAATGGATGTTGGGTGACGTTACTTCTTGTTGACGTTGTTGAGTAAATTAAGTATTTTCAAACAATACGAGAACACTGCGGGTGTAGCTTTGGGGTGCAGGTGGGCATACTTTATTTTTGTTGCCATTTGTAGACCCTGGGCTGTCTACAGAGACCACTTTTTTTACAGTGTATTCTGGAGACAGGAAGCTCGCAGCTTGTGAGGAGATGTATGCTGTATGTGACAACAAATGTTGTAGCCTAAAACACGCATGACATTGCTTAGAGCACTGTTAAATAGCAAGAAAAGTTCAGATATGTTTTGGAACAGTGAACCTACTCAGACTTGTGTGTCTCCACAGAAGTTTCCCAACAAAGAGAATCTAAATCTCATTAGCCACTGCAGCCTGCCAAGATGAAAGCTGTCAGCCTGTCTGAAAACCTGAATCCAAAACCGCCCGTGGAGGCCACAGACAAGTACAACACACACAAAGACACAAAAACACACAGACAGACAAGCACACACAATCTATGGGGAGGTATAGTTTGCAGGTAGATGAGTCAGTGAGAGCTGAGAGCTCAGTGGTGGTCTTACATTGTTCCAGCCCTTAGGCAGGTTCCAGCTCCATCAATGATGCACAACTACCTGTGGGACAGATTTCTCTTCTGTCATTGCCTACCTGCACTGTCCTGCAATGCGAGCGAGTGCACACACACACACACACACACACACACACACACACACACACACACACACACACGTAAATAATCTGTTTCCCCTCCCAGGCCTACCACCTCCATCACACCAACAGAGGTCACTCCAAAACTACAGGAACCTCACGTGAACATTAGCTGCTCTGGCCACACCCGTGCTGGACAGGTGAGTGTTTAAAAAGTGGGCAAAGCCACAGTGGCGTTACCTATTGGTTTGTGGACTACATTTTTAAAGCCCAGAGTTTGGCATTTTGGAAAGCTGTAGCTCGGGAGGATACGCATTGCTAAGCCTCTATGATGATTAACATGTCACCATGGTAGCAACTTGTTAATCACAAGTTAGCATAACATTGTTGCACTACATTGTTATCTATATTACTCTAGGGCATACTTATACTTGGCCCCGTTGCCTTGAACCGTGCCCGGACATGATTGTTTACTGAAGTAGAAGAAGTAGGATAATTTCTCCATAGACTTATTTACAATCAGAGTTATTTTTGCAACCAGTGGAGTCGCCCCCTGGTGGCCATTAAAAAGAATGCAGGTTTAAGGCACTTCAGCATTGGCTTCACTTTTCAGACTTGTGGGCTATGTCCACTTCTTTTATACAGTCTATAAAAGTCAAACAAGCATTCTCTAAAAATGCAAAAGCCTGTGAGGAAAATGAAAATAACTTAATGTTCACGTTTCTAATTATTACAGCTCATGATTGTAATAACTGTCGTTTCTTGTCATCGTAGGAACTGTGCTACCTGTGTATGCAGAGGGCACAAAGAAATGTTCCAGTCTATCTGAGGCAGCAGCAGCAGGCAGAGGAGAAAGTGTACGAGAAACTCTTACTGCTTGAAGAACAAAAGAGAGACAAGCAGTACATGGATGAAGAACAGGTGTGGCGTGACCCTTGTGTTTTGCTGGAATGCATTGTGTGCACGTGGTGTGTTTGACAAGGACAAGGACAAGAAGTGAAGCAAATACGCATCTTGCATCATTCGTGCGAATGTGACGGCTAGAACGCTCAATCAATCTGTGTTAATTCCCCGATAGTCTCGCTTTGCCAGCCCTTCCTACACAGCACCACGCCGCCCTCGGGTGTCTCTGGCTATTCTATACACCATCCATGGGACAAAAATCGGCTCTGGTTTAGTGGCATTTCTTTAAATTAATCACAATCATCATGAGCGGTGCTAAGCACCAGTCAGAGCCATGTTGCCGCTGCAAAATAGCCTCGGGAAGGAAATCGTTTTGGTGAAACGTGTACGTTCAAAGTTTGTTTTAGTCGTGCAACAGAAAACTCATATTCAACAGATAGTCTAGATAGCTGTCTGGATTTAACCTGCAGAGATCTGAGGAGCAGTTAACCATAGTCCTTAGAAATCGACCAAAGTTTAAAATTCAAACACAAAGACAGCGACATGTAAAGGACATCCGGCCAAAAAGTCATCCGGCGGCAACGAAGTGGAATGTCGTCGACAGACTAATCCCCCTAAAACATCAAAACAGCCTCCTTGAGCTAAATGCCCATATATATATATATATATAATACATTTTTAATTTCATTTGATTTAATTACTGTAACACAAACACAGCAAAGGCTAATGAGAATCTTGTTAGTTTTTAAGTATTTGGTCCTAAGTATTGGATAAAAGTACATGTTGAGCTGATAAATGTGCTACATGAAGGGAATGACAAAAGGTATTACAACTGATACTGAAGGGAACATGCATGAACCAAAGAGCCATCCATCAAATAGTTATTTATTATTATTAATAATTAAGATGTTGCAGTCAGACCGACTCAGAGACCAACATTGACCTTCCCAGAGTCTTTGCGATTTGCGAGTGCTCTGGTGATTCCTTTGTGGTTTTTAGTCAAAGCAAAACACAGAATGAGAATGGAGAAACTGCTGGTTCCAAGGTCAGAGGCAGAAGCAAGATTAAACTCAAAGCATTATGTCAAGAGAAAATAAAAGCAGCAATAAAAACACAAACAATACAAATATCTCAACAATTGAGGAGTTAATGGTGGTTCCAGACTGGTTGGTGCCAGAGAGCTGAGAAAACAGCTTGATCCTCTTTACAACACAGGGAAAGGGGTGTTGGATGATGTGGGATGTTGAAATTTAAAATGGAAATACATTGAAGTGCTTTGCATGTTGAGTTTGCCAATATTATTTAATGGTTCTATAAAACCTCCCTCGGAAAAAAGTATATATGTTACCCTGTATATGTCATGCCCTCAGTGTCTATTGTTTCCAGTTAATATGATGATAAAAGGTGTGTGTTTTTGTGTGTTTTTATCAGGAAAAGCTGAATGAGCACCGTCAGCATGCAAAGCAGGTTGCTACATTTAACCTGAAAATGTCAGAGAAGAAAGAAAAAACGTACAGTCCTCTCTTCCCCGTGAGTAGAACCTGGATGTTAAAGTGTTGTAAGTTATGTCCTGGTAATTTAGGTAACACTCCTTGAGCAGCTAGTTTGTAAGAAGTACATCAGAGATGCGTCTGTTAACAGTGAAGCCAAACAAACTCATGTTGTTTTGCTGAATCTAAATACACATACTGAATGGCTTTTGAAGAAAAAATGCTGAGCATAAACACCAAGCATGAAATAATAAGATTGATTAACTATTGTCAGTCAATGCATTGTACAAGATTCTTTAGCTGTGCTAAAGTCTTCTCTTGGCTGCTTGTGTTTAGACTTCATTTGTGTTCCCGGCTCGGCCCTTCACTCCTGCCAGGAGGATCCAGCAGCATCGCTACATGAACGACCTTCAGAGCCAGATAGAGACACGGCGGCAACGTGATGCTCAAGACCAGCACAAGCGCCGCCTCATGGAGCGTCTAGACCAGGTCCAGCTGGTCCAGGAGTGAGTCCGTAACAGTGGTACCGCTCTGGCATTTCACATAATTATCGGTTATGATAAATAGTGTGTCATCTGGTGTGTATGTGTGTGTTTTAGGATAGCTTTGCAAAAGGCTAAGCAGCTCCAGCAGAAACACAAGCAAACTATGCATTACAAGAGGGCTCTGGACACTCAGGCAAGAAAATGTCTTCACAAAGTTGACTTTCAGACTTTAGCTAAATATGTTGTGAGTATTTTTTGTAGTCTTTGTATTGTAGCAGTTACAAACAAAGCGCCACAAGCAATTTAGTAAACAAACAGTGATTTGAGTTCATGAAGTTAAAATTAGGTTATACGTGTTCTTGCATTCAACATGTTTTACAAACACTTGCAGCAGTATTGGGTTATTGGCTTTTTAATTATAAAGTTAGTTTTGGTTAACATAACAGCTCTGGTGTTAAAAGGATTTACAAATATATATATATATATATATATATATATATATATATATATATATATATAATATATATATAAAGAGAGAGAGAGAGAGAGATTTTAGAGATATAGATATTTTACAGAAATAATTTTATCCTTCTATATTTTCTATAATATCTTCTATATGTTCTTGGATTATTAAAGCATCTCAGGTCTGGAGAAGATTACAGACGTCTAACTGTGCTGTTGTGTTGTTCAGGTTGAGGAAGGTTGTAGGTCAAAGGAAGGCAGCAGAGTAAAGCTGCCGCCCATCCTGTGCCTCCAGCCTGCCCAGACCAAACACTTAAAGCATTAAAAACATGTCAAACTGGATCTGGTTACTTGGTTTATTGCACTATAAAAAGATGTCTGAGTCATATCTTGTCATTAAACCTACATTTAAATAAACCCTTAAATTACTGGATTTACCGGAATTTTTCCGACTTTGTTTAATAAAGAAGCATAGTTTTACACAGCAAAGTCTGTTTACAGGTCTCGGGGAGCTGACTTGTGATGTCACTTGACACAGCATTGGTTGTGGCTGAAAACTTTAATGTTAGAAACTAGAAATCCGGCGGTGTGGAGTTCTGTCTGTAGCCTCATCTCTTAGGCAGCTTAAGGCTACAGTAGCAGCTACTAGCATAAAACTTTGAATCTGGGACTGAAAAAAACAAACTGATAACCAATATATATTTTTTGGGATAACAACTAAGGGCACCTGCAAAATAAAATTCACTGAGTTTTGTTTTGACCTTATGGGCCAAAAAGAACATGGCCACCACAGCACATCTGGCCCAGGGGCTGTACAATGCCATGGTCTGGTAACCGTAAAACTGAAATAAGTCTGTTCTTTCCTTTAGGTGGAAGATAAGAAGTGTACAGACCCTCCAGAGTGCCAGCATGACAACTCCGGGTTTAACCGCTGTGAGACAGCAGCCAATAACCCAGAGAGCCGACAGAGGGCACAGAAGGTCTTATTGCTGCCATAAACTTCATTTTTCCAGATGTGGCCTCTTGTAGATGTCAGAAATAAGAATCTTTATTATCTCTGCATTGTTTTTTTTTGCAGTAACGCTGACAGAAGAGGCATTCAGAACCTAAAGTAAAAATAGCAATACCACAGTGTAGAATTAATGAACTATTATTATAAATTATATTATTGGAATATTCATTCATTCTTATAGTCATTGATGCATTTACATGTTATCAGAAGTTTTATGTTGCGGTTGGTTAAGATGCAGATAATTAAACTGCTGCTCAACTTAATGTTTTATTTTCAAATAAATATGTGAAAATGTATACCAGCAAAATTATTACAAATTATAGATGTTAGATACATTTGATGGAGTAAAATCTACAACAATGCCGTCTAAAATGGTGTGAAGTTAATGTTTGAAGTAGCATAAAATGGAAATACGGTACGTACAAGTCTCTCGAAATCATACCTAAAGTATTTGTGTAAAGGTGCTTCTTTTCTACAACTGGTTTTTGGTTGACAGGCCAACAAAAATGCTCAGGCCTATTGTAAATCACACACATATACAAAACACATATTAGGTGACTGATTATTACTTATTTTGTTCTAACATTACACCAAACGGTATTATTTTATTATTCCTGCCTCCATTTTAGTGTCCTTGAGAAAGATCTAATATCTGTGTTAAGGTTCATGCTTTCTGATGTTTGGTACTGATGTTTGTGTGTGTGTACATGTGTTTATTTTTTTTTAAATGTATCTACTATTTTATTAAAGTGTATGTGATTTTATTTTACATATTGGCAGCTCTTCCAGGTAAATTTCAATGCTGCCACTCAGAGGAAGAAAGAAGAACTGCACAACCGCCGAGAACAGCTGGAGAAAGAGAGAGAAGTTCTCAAACACAACAAAATGGAGTGAGTAAAGGCGGGATAACAATCAAGATTTAGAGAAAAAGCAGCAACCCTGGTCCAAAAATGTTTTCTTTATGTGTAAACTAGTTTGTCTTTCTGTGGTATTTTTTTTTTGTCCAGGTTAATATTGGACCGCATAAGTCACTTTGAGAGGAAGCAGAACATCAGTAAGTCACTGGAGGACGAGTGGCGTCGTAGTGCGAAGCTCAAACACCAGCGAGAGGACGAGGAGAGGCACTTCCTGAGGTGTGTAGATGTAGGACTACCTTGCGACTGCATGAACATTCACAGGTGCATTTACATCTATTTCAATAATCATACGCTGGTTAACCATTCACAGACACAATGTGGTACTTAGTCTTACTCAGGCAAGGGTCAGTATAACATTCTGACGGTATGATAACCTTCAGCATAAATATCACTGTTTCATGGTATTGCAATGACAGCTTCACAATGTGTTGTTTTTAAATGTCTGCATACATTTTTTTTTATTACATTCAATTTTTTTCAATTGAATGTAATATATTTACATAATATATAATTTATTTTTAAACACACTGCACACTGGCAGGGAGAGGGATTTCTTAACTGCATTTTCTGTCCATGACGACTCAGCTAATCCCACAGGAACGAAACATTTTAGTGATTGAAACCGTGACTTTTTCAAAACGCGGTACACCCTGAAAGCGGTAACCGGCTCATGCCTAGTCTGACTGGCACTGAAGTTGTTGCACTCTAAGACAATTCCTTATTTTAGTACCTAGTTTAAGACAGGCTATCTAAGACACAAACAACTGTCCCATTTTGACATCTTACATACACAAATTTGATTATCCACCATAAAGGCATAATTTCCTATGGTTTGATAAAGTACTTATTGGACTTTAACTTGTCATTGCACCTACAAAAAGGTGGCTGTCCTCAATTTAGGTCATCCTGTATGTCTCATCCGCGGTTTTTCCTGCATCTACCTTGTTTGATTGAGTGTTTATGTGTGTGTGTTTGTGCATGCGTCAGTCGCGGGGGGAACAGAGCAGCAGCCCCGCCCGCTGCAGCGAGGCCACAGGATTGAATCAGCAGCAACTTTCAGCGGCTTTATAGTGAAGAAAACGTTACAGAGTACCTTGATGTTAAAATGTATACGTGTTGGCAGGATGGTCTGAAATGTTTTGCACCGTCTTTCTCTGGACGTTTTGTTGGTAAGAGGTTCGAGTCACACACGTCTCGTCTTCATATCAGAAACACGGAAAGGAATTTGACCTGTTCTCCCTCTCGCTTGGTCAGTGGCTGCACGTGGGATTGCTGGGACTGTAGCAAGAAATGAAATTGCGATAAAAGGCCCCGGCTGTCAATCCATGTCTTCCAGTGATGCAGGGCCCTGGCTTGGTCCGGGCCAGTAAGCAACTGCGTACCCTGCTTACCGATAGTTACGTGTTTGAATCACTCCATTCTCATTGGCTACTTGCTAATGTGGCAGGTAGATTGTTACCCGCTAAATCCAAAATTGTGGGCGGGTGTTAATTTCAGGCCCTGGTACTGACTGACCTAAAAGATACACCTTGGCCTACATCAGTCATGCTATACAACATGTTTTTTTGGTCATTCAGTCATCCTTCTTTTGCTTTTTGCTTTGTGTCCGTGGTCAGGTCTGCTGGTCAACTCCTGGTTGATAAGCTTGAGCAGTACAGGCGCTGCTGCCAGTGTAAGAGGAGGACCACCAACTGTGGAGAGACCAACATCTGGAAAGACTCCTATTATCTTTCTGGCTCACAGTTCATGATCTGATGAACAGTGTAGCCTAGAACAGCACATCAATACCTGAACAAGATCTCAACCTTGTAACTCATCATGTGACAATCACTGAAGATACTTGGATGTGTTGGTGTGCAGCATGCACTATCCTCTGTTTTAATGTGAGATTTCTTCTTGCTCCTTTCCTAAATTAGTCCTTGGAGTTCTTGTTTGTTGTACTTTGTATTTTTCCTATAATATTGTTGTTTTTGGCATTAATATATACCCAGTTTGCATGTTACAATGATAATAATATCCTTTGTTGTTTAATAGTGTTAAAAAATTTGCTGATGTCAGCTGATATTTTCAATCCATTCAGGAACCACCTACATTACATGTCATTTAGCTGAAGCTTTCATGTATTTCAGAGGTTGCACACCTCTGGAGCAGCTAGGGGTTTAAGTGTCTTACTCAGGGACACATTGGTTGATGTTTCGCAGTGTGAATTAAGCCGAGATCTCCCACACTAAAGGCATGTGTCATATCCACTGCGCCATCACCACCCACCTAACACGGCAATGGCCTACGTCACCCTAGCAACCACCTAGTAACACCATAGCAACCAGCATAAACACCTTATCAATCATCATCAATAAACACCGACACCAGGATTGAAATAGCAAAACCCTGTCTATACACTATGTATACTAAACAGATTGTAAAGACCTTTGAGATGAATTTGTGATGTTGGGTTATGTAAATTAAACTTACTTGACCCCCTTGAGCAAATCTCTCATTCAGTTTGGTTCAGAGGCCCAGAGTAAGAATCCTCCTCTATAGTAAATGCGGTCTACATAGACTTATTAACATACAAAACATTTTTTTTTTGCTTTCGAAAGGCTTACACTGTGAAAATAAGCCATCAGTGGTTGAAAACAAATTGGAGGAAAAAGAAAAGTAAGGGAAAACAAAACGAAATGAAGATGAAAGAAGGTATGTGGCCTCAATATGGGAGGACTGGTTAAAAGAGTTCTATAGATGATAAATGTGTTCCAGGATCATCACAATATTATCCTGGCTGTGGTCCCAGTTCTCTCTAAAGCCAGAATTCCCTTAATGAGCTCATGGAGCATTTTGAAAGTATTTGTACAAAAACAGATGCACAATTGACTGCCCAACACAGGGGTTGATTAATTTACTAACTGACAGATTGGGTGGGGGTGGGGGTGGGGGTGTGGTGGTACAGAAACCTCATGGATGTTGTATCTCAGGAAAGAGGTATGTGATCCAGAACAGACCTTCCATTAAAACAGTTGCTTCATAATAAATTAGGTCGCAGGAGCATTTTTGAAAACACTACTTTTCCAACCTATTTTTCTAAGCTTGTAAAAAATGACCTGTTGAGAATGTATGTATGAAGTAATCTATGCAAGAATGAGAGATACAGTCATAGATCTGCTAAACTGTATATTTAAACCAAATTTAGTGAGTGAGACATTCCTAGAAATTTATTTCAGAGGGATCAACCCTGAAATAACTGAGGGGGTGAAAATAGCATGCTGACGTTAGGGCTTGTGCTTAAGGGCAAGTTTCCAGTTATTAGTTGAAATGTGACAAAAGGTTTTAAAGTGTAACTCTCACCAAAATGCAACCTAGGGTCTTTCTGTGAACGTAACCGATTCAAACCTTTGAAACGCCACTTTTATGATTTACCGTATTCTCGTTTTTGGTCATATGGGCATTTGAATGGAAGAGCTAGGGAAACTACTATGATCGCATCAAAATGGCTGTTTTTAAAGCACTAAAAAGGCTCAACACAACATTAAACTTTGCTCGACGTAACAACAGCGGTTCTACACATGAACTTGAGCATTGAGAACATTGTGTACACAGAGTTTGGTAATAAAAAAAAAGAACGTTTTTCAACAACTCACCTTGGAAGTTGGTGTTTCCACTCAATGACTTCTCGCCAGTCAAACAGTTAAGATTCATTTATTTTCTTAGGACAAAGCACATTAATCAACATTTATGCAAATGCGCCAGTGTTAGCCAGTTGGCTATTTTGCAGCTGTAGTCCTAGTTACTCAGCATGCATGTCTTTAAAGTGTCAGTCTTTGAATGCAATGTAACAGGGAGGAGAATAAAGATGGAAAGCTCCTAAAGCTTAGTTTCAAATAATTGCACGGATAAGTTGTTGTTTTGTTGTAGTGAAAAACAACATTGAATTTATAGTGGAAAAATGAGTGTCATATAAGATTGACAATTCCTCCTTCCTTGCATTCAGAGATCGATACTTTTTCATATTATAAGCATTGATTACATGCTCTCTGGGTGGTTTGTAGTTGAATTAAATACTAAGGATTTAGGACTTGGAATCAACATCTGGTGACTACATTTGCCATGGACTCATCATCTTTGATTAGGCTCACTTAGGTGATGTCAGCCAAGCTGGGACACAGGAGAAGATTGAGGGGTTATTAGCTGGGTGGAGGTTACTGTCTCATGGGGCATTTATGCTTCATAAGAGAAGCAAACAGCTACACCAACTTCAACATACTGTATGTTGTTTGTCATGCACTTGTTGACTGATAGCCAATGGAGGGGCTTTTTATATGAGGAAATAAAAATTTGCACAGCAGCACAAATGTGTCCTCTTACATTGTAGTTGACTCAAATATGAACTTGTTTCCTCTGGAGGAAATGTGTATAATTAAGGAAACTTGTTAAACACCCTCCATTTCCTGTCTCTTCCCTCTCCTTTTCTCTTTTGTGTGTGCATGTTTCCGTGTTTCCCAGGGCCAGCCCGGGCCAGGGCTAACGGATATTCTGGCAGGCAGATTGGGGTTGGATTTTTGACAGTTATGTGTCCGAGCCGAGATCCAGATGTTCCCACACTGCCCACACGCCATCTCACAATGACCGGAGCGCAATCCCCATGAACCAACACATTGTGAGAGCAGGCGGGCTACGTCTTTGAATGACAGCCAGTGCATGATCAGTTGTTTACACTCTGAGAGTAGCTAATTGAGAATGACACTGTGTGTATGTCCACTGTAAGAAAACCTGGTATGTATTGAATATGATAAGAGTTCAATGAAATTAGCAGGAGATATGTATAGTCATGTAGTTTAGACGCTTCAACCCTACTTTGTCATAATATGTGTCAAAATTAAGATATTTTAAATCAACATTTTGATATTACCATTGACTATGTGCAAGTGACAAACCCATAGAGAATCACTTTGCAGTTCCCTCAGCTATACATTTTAACATGTTTCAGCTCACTGTTTTGGTTTTATGGCCCATAACTTTATACTGGTTTGGTTCACTCTCACTGCTCTCATTAACCTGGCCAGCAACAACCAGCAACTGGTGAACATAGTAGTGAAAACAGCAAACGCAAAGATGCAAATATGTATAGCTATGGATTTCTCCACATGTTGAAGTGCTCAAGAACAACATATGAAATTGCTTAAACAGTGCGTTTGTCTGCTGTAACAAAAGCTGCAATCATTAGCATATCTGGGGTTACAGGTTATGTTAAAAAAACAGCCCTGTTCATGACAAGCACATTCACTGTGGTATATTTCTCTCTGTGTGAAAGCCAGTCCTGGATACTGTCAGAGTTTAGAGTAAGGTAATAAAAGCCTCACTTGAGTAGGGTTTGGTACCAAAAACCGGTGCCAATATGAAACTTGTTTAAAAAAGACCAAATGACAACTCAGATTTTAAGTGCCTCATTTTGGTGCCACTTAAATGCCTGCGCTGCACACTGGTAATCCGAAAAGGATGTTTCAGCAAGAAAAACATCACTGCACTCGATGCTAGTTGACATTACACATGGCGGCAGATTGTGTTAGCCTACAGTTAGCTAGGAGCTGGCTGAAAATATACGATTTCAAGACTGGGATATCCAACAGTTTGCAGCTTAAGACACAGTGTTGGCCGGCTGCACTTTGAGACACTATGGCCACTGCCAGAGTTGGAGATGAGAAACAATACTGACTTAATGGTGCATTAAACTGCACCTTGTAAGCTCATGGTGCATTCAAGTGCAACTCAAGCCGTCAAGTACCCTATTGTCATCTAGTGGTTCTAACAACAACTGACTGGTCACTGATAATATTGATAATCATTATTACATTTTAAAAACTCGATTTAAAAATACATTATTTAAATTTGACCTTATGGAATTAGCAACAATCAAGCAGTTCTTTATTGTCGTCAATTGTTGTTTTGGTCCGTTCTTTCTTTATTGTATGGTATTAAGCATCAGTTCAGGCACTGTTCCAGCACTGGCACCGTTTAATAAGTACTGACAAACAGAAAGCTTGACAGGCTTCACAATTGATGTTTAAAAACCAAATGAGAAGCTATGAGTATGTTTGCAATCACTTCTTTCTCTGACAAAACAAATCTAAATAACTCTAAGTTATCAGAAATAATTGATGATGATGAAAGTGAGATCTGTTGTTGATTAAAGTCATTTTCAGCACGTCTGAAAAGCAAAATCTGTTTCTAGTGCTGAAACTAGTACAGGCCAGAAAAACCCCGCCTGCTCCCTAAACCTCTAAACAGCATGTGTTAAATACAATATGAACACACAGTCTTTGTCTATCTCACACAAGCATGCAAAGGGCATCTAAGGCTCACACACTCTGCATGTCAAAAAATGTCATTTCCTGACATTAACATTCTTCTACTGTTCTATTGAAGCCTCCTCCTTTCCTGTTCCTTTTCCAGTCATAAAGGTACATCCTAATGGTTCACACGTGAATACCTCAACACAGCCAGATACACAGAGAAATGATTTGGAGTGTTGCCTAAGGGCAGCATTGGCTGTATTATATAGATTCCATTCTAATCTTCTTCTTTTTTCCGCATTTTGCATTTTCTCTGACCAGCAACAGTGCATGATCATCCTTCCTCTGTCCCCTCTTTGTTTTTCTTTTGGACTTTGATGAATGTCCTTCTAGATGACTTCCCATCCTTCACCACCTCTTCTCTACATATTCATCCCATCTTACTTTCATCTGTCTGTACCTTTGTGTTTGCCTGTCTCCAGCGTATTAACTAAGGTCCCTGCCCACTGTAACACAATACACATCTTCACTTATAAGCATGAAGAGACAGCTGCTGCAGGGATCCCATATTGGCACAGGGAGTTCAGCATGGATGTGTGTGTGTGTATTGTGATTTGTGGTGCAATGCCATTCAATTGTACAGCACGATGGGTCATTTTGAAACCGTTTCTTAAGCTGAAAGTTACTTTACTGCACTTAAGCTGCTCATCCAGTGGCTTGCAAATTACACAGCATCATGACTGCCATGTTAAGCACAAGACAAATTAGCTATAAAGCTTCTCAAACCAAGTCTGAGTAGCCTGGGTAGCATGTTGCTTTATTTACTAAAAACAGCCGGTGGGGTTTGCATTAAACACTTATGAACTAAAACTAGTCACATTTTCTGTTGTGTGTCTTTGTGTGAACATGTGCACATCTGCATGTTATGTTTGTGTGTTTCTAAGAAATAAGCTGTCTCTCATGCCTGTTTATGGTCAAACTATGCTAGCAGGGTCACTCAGAGCACAGTAGACATGGGAAGGAGAGAGAGTGCTTGAGTGAAGGAGAGAAACTAAAGTATGTGCTTAAAAGCCAGTCATAAAATATAAAGCTCCCACTGTTATACCGTATAACTTTTCACAGTAACTTTATAGTTATATACTGGCAGCAGCTTCACCAGTAAACTACTGTTTATTGACAGTAAGGATGCTGTTTTGAAATGTTAAGGTATTTTTCTGTCAGATTTATCGTATTATTTTAATTTACAGTATTATACTGGCTGCAGTGTACTTTCCCTTATTTCCTTTATTTTCCAAAGATGCATTGGTATTAATAGTAAATAGCTGTAATCTGTAACATTCGCAGATTTTCCTCTAATTTTATTTTATTTCTCCCAGAATTCCTTGCCATTTACAGAATGATCCTGTATAACATTTAAACAATTAGATACTGTGAGAATTAGCTGGAAATGTACATCAAAAGTTTACAGTGTGGTTACTAGTTTATTTCAAATTTTGTTGTACTTTGTGTCCTGGCAGAACTTCTGGTCTGTACTTTAATATTTGATGAGGGAACAAATAGAATCAGTTGTTCAATAAATTCAAAACGTTATTACATAACTTTCCTCATTGACCAAAAGCAAACGTATTTAGTTGCATACTCTACCAATCCTTTTGTTACTAAGCATACTAAGGGTAACTTTAACTGAGACAAATTGTGGTTTTACAAGCATTTGGAGGTATTAACTGACCATCAATGGTGGAAGAAGTACTCAGATCCTTAACTAAAGTAGAACAAAAACACTTTGCCAAAAGCTCCGTAAAACTCCAGTATTTAGAATCTTACTTAAGTAAAAGTACAGAGGTATTATAAGCAAAATGTACTTCTCTGATATATTTGTGTTGTAGTAAACATATACTGTATATTCAAGAAAGAGCAACTGAGGCTCATCAAGTTTATTCTAATAGTTTATCAAAGTGGAGATTGACCAAGGTACACGTTTCTGTAAAACACCCACACTGTGTGAGTCACAGTATAATGGATGCAAGCCGGCCCCCATGTCATCACTTGTTAATCGACTACAGATTATCCACTGCGATCCTTCTGCACTTGTTTTGTATCCTTTAATGACTGAGACAGAGGGTGTCTCCTGATATGATGAAGATACAGTTCACAGGGATCTGCAGCTTCAGTCCAGTCTGACAGCACAAGGTGAAGAAAAAAAAACAATGTATGCAACTTTTGGCAGATAAAACAGGGAGGAGCCTCTAGAGACGCCAGAATGATCCAGCTGGAAGCGGATCATGGTCTTGATATGGCAGCAGTAGTACTGATTACACTGCTGCTCTGCCGAACACCAACACCACATTCAATGTCTGTGTGTGTGTGTGTGTGTGTGTGTGTGTGTGTGTGTGTGTGTGTGTGTGTGTGTGTGTGTGTGTGTGTGTGTTTGTGTTTGAATAGGATTCGGAACAATGCCTCCATTCCAGCCCCGTAATTGCCTGCTGCTAATGAGTGGAGGCTTGAAAGATGTGAACAGCTGGGAATGATGGGAAACCAAAGAAAGATGGAAATAATATTGATAACTTGCCAAAATGCGTAAGCACAGCCACTGAGAGAGAGAGAGTGAGAGAGAGAGAGAAAGAGAGAGAGAAAGAGAGAGAGAAAGAGAGAGAGTGTGTGTGTGCGTGTGCGTGTTCTTGTGCGTGTGCGTGTGCGTGTGAGTGTGTGTTTCGCAAGAGCAGATCATTTTCTTCTCTCCTTCCTGCTCAGCAAATCCACCATCATAATAGCAATGCGCTATGGTACAAACATTCATGGCATTTAACGAGAATGGGAGATGACACTGATTGGTTTGTTGCATGTTACGCCTAAAACGTACCTATGTTTAATTAAGCCATAAAGTACAACCCTATTTTCCTGCTGCCAAACAAAATTCTGTGATGGGCCCACGGAAGAATTCCGTGAAATTAACACAGCCTCTTAAGTTAAGGAAAAGGTTGTGGGTTGTGGGACAAGGGTTGCAATCAGGAAAAGAAGAATGGGTCGGTCGTATACAGCGGACGGGTCGGGTTTTGGAAAAAAAAATAGGTAAGTTAGGGAAAAGAACAACAAGTTGGGTTTATGAAAAGAAGAACGGGTTGGTTGTGTTCAGCGGACTGGTTGGGTTTAGGAAAAAAATAATGGGTTAGTTTAGGGAAAGTACAACGGGTTGGGTTTAGGAAAAGAAGAACGCGGCGGTGGGGTCTAGGAATCGCGACACACGGGACATGGTCTCCGGTCTCCTGGGTGAAAGTCCTGTGTCCCATCCCCCCCCCGACAAACTCCTAACACGGATTTTATGGGTATTTCATGCTACTCGCTACCATTGTCGCTCTTAACGCTACATTATTTTCTCATTAACTTTAGAAATGTTTTCCGTGGTGACGAATTTTCAAACATTCCGTGCCACCACCACGTAATGCCCTGGAAACAGTTCACGATCATTTCATGGAATTCGGTGAGACCAGGCTGGTCATATTTTTTAAGAACAGATCCAATGAAAAGGGGAGTACATGTATACTGGACTGTTTGAATTAGTTGATGAAAACAATGTGTTGCAACGTTGCAACATTACATTATAACATTGAGGAGGTGACATATGATGCATTGTGACACGTGCATGCGTGTGTGTGTGTGCTACAGCTCAGGTCCAAGATCTGCACATAACATAATTACTCACAGACCTGAAGTCGAGCCAAACTGGCTGTAGGCCATTTCGGGCTGCAGCCCCCGACCAAGACTGTATGTATTCAATAATACAACACTTCAACCTTAGTCTGACAGATTAAAGTAAAAACCTGCAATCAAGAACTGTTTTGCCAGTTGGAAAGCTCCTCGTTTCTACTGCAGTTGAGCTGATTATGAAGAAGCATCAAGAACCAGAAATAAAACAGGATAAGAAAGGCCAATTCCAGCAAAATGACAGTCTCTCAAATTAGGTGATGTAATTGATTAGATGAAACATGTGAAATTGAACAAGAGAAAAATAGAACATGAGCTATATAAAATATATGAGTTATTTATTATTATAGGTTTAATTTTATCTCCATAATCAACTTAACTTTAACAATTTTATGTCTTAGATTCAAATGGCTTTAGTTGCATGATTTTAATTTTATAGCCTACATATTTAATAAGCATTGTTGGATGGAGCCTGTGAACTAAGATTTTCTTTGCCAAAAGCTGCTTAATTGTTGTGCATATGACAATAAATAACTCAAACTTACAAATCAAGTGTCCTTTCCTACTTCATTAAAAAAAAAAAATAGTGGCACAAGTAGCAACATTGCATACCTTGTTAAGACACCCTTTGGTTTGTGGAAATATTTGAAATAGATAATAATAAATTAGAACAAAAAAATGGCCCAGGCAGGAAAACATTAATAGCCTGAGACACTAAAACAATATACCCACTGTCATAAAAACACGGAAAATCCCCTTTGTCAGAATGACTCAGAGGTCTCCCTCCTGCTGGGAACACACCCCGTTCCACACGGAAGCTCTCATTAATCCGAAAAGCTCCACACTTCCTGCTGGGCAGGGATTCTGCCCTGGTTACTATATATGGCAACAGTTGTTTTGTGAGTGCAAGACAGGTCAAACGATGATTAGGCCTACATATTCTTTAAATATTTTCTGGTGACACAGAAGCACAGTAACGTGTTTTTGTGTAAGTTGCTCAGACTGTTTGGCAAATGCAGCAGTGGTGGAGTAACAAAGTACATTACTCAAGTACAATATTGAGGTATTTTACTTACGTATGCTACTTCATACCTCTAATTCACTACATCGCAGAGGCAAATATTGTACTTTTTACTCCCCTACATTTAAATTTGTAGCTTAAGTTACTTTGCAGATTTAGATTAACAATACAAAATACAATTAACAAATAAATGATGATGTATCATAATAGGTTATAAGATAAAACTGTATTGATCCCCAGGGAGAAATTTTTAAATTACAGCTGTAACGGTATGAAAATTTAACCTCACGGTTACAGTGACCAAAATTATCACGGTTTTCGGTATTATTGGGGTATTTTTAAAAGTGTGTTCAATGCCTTTAGCAGCAGCTTTTCATGCACGTTCTGCAGAAAGATAACTATCTTCAATCAACTGTCCTTTGGCATTCTTGTAATAACCAAAATATGTCCATTCTTCAGACTTAGTCCTCTTAGAGGTCCTGAGCGCTGTCATCTCCTCCTTCCGCATGAAACGCATGCTGCAGGCTCCGCAGTGCACCTGCGCGGCAACGTCAGGACACTCGGAAGAAGCTGGGAAGGATTCAACACACGGTTTCCACACAGTGGTAATCCACCGTGATAATAATGATGTTTTAAATGAAAACGGTAATTGTTGTCATCAACATTTGTATCATGGTTTACCAATACATCCCTATTCACAAGTTACCCTGCAGCAGAGCCCTGCTCAGGGCAACAACTCCAGTCATATCCCAACCCTGGCCCGTGGTGTTGAAGCCCCCAGCCTGACAAAGTCTATTTTTAAGAACAAGACTAACAGCAATCGCTTTCAACTCTGACACGCTCAGGCTCTTACTTCACCCTGAGGATCTGCATGGTCAACAGAATAGTCAGTGCAGAGAACAGAATTGTCACGTGTAATGCATGTGATTAAAATGTGTGTGTGTCGTGGTGGACCTTGTTTTCACAACTGCTGTTTCTAGGGTCCAAAAATTAACTTTCAATCTCAACAAAAAAAATGTTGTCATCTTTGGCACTGCTCTGATAATGGATAAAAACCTTTGAATGATAACATAATAATAGAAAAGACCCAGAAAACAGATTAGTTTCCGTCATGTCATACATGAGATGGAAACAGCATATCTCTTTGCTGAGCTACAGTTATTTAAGTTTTGGGCTTAGTTTCAATTGACCAACAATTAGACTAGGGGGCAATCATACGTCTCAGAATTGGTCTCTCTCTCCCTCAAACTGACATTACAACATTAGGTTCCATGAAGCCTCTCTTCTGCCAAACACCCGCTGAGTTTATTGTGTTTATATCTGTGAATCAGCCATTATCATGCTCTGATTCATGAGACAAACATCTGACGCCTTCCAGGGATTTCTGGAAGCACTTTTTCTTCTTCTCATTCCAGTATCAAAACAAACATATCATCAAAAAACATTATCCCTGGGAGGGTTGTAACAGCAACCTTTTAAAATAACTTCACTTCTAGCTGCCTACTTGAGGTCTGACATGTGAGAATTTAGGCTCAAGAAAAAAAATACACCACTACTGTGACAAAAAAGCTAAATATTCACCTAAATATGACTTGATTATTTCTATTCTATAACCACAACATTTCACTTCCGGAATTGCTTTGTTGCTGCCAGATATTCTGTTGGATCACACTCTTTTCGCCCAGATGTCCGTTACCTTCCGCCTTCTTTGTGTTCAAATTTTAAATTCTTAGACTATGGTTAACTCTTCCTCTGATGTCTGCAGATTAAATTGAGACAGCCAGTGCTCTGTTTTATGACTAAAACAATCTAAGCACAGACACGTTCCACCAAGTTCCTTCCTGAGGCTATTTTACAGCGGCTCTGTGTGGATTGTGATTGGTTTAAAGAAATGCCAGTAAAGCAGAACATGTTTTTCTCCCATCCTGGAATACTGTGTGGACTAGCCAGACCCTCCTCGGCAGCGCTGTGTACATTATTTCTGTTAAATGTATTTACTACTCAATGACTGCTGATGCATTTCGGTGTGAAGCCTTAACTCTGATGTTTGTTGGTCATATAGCGCCAAGGCGCCAAGGATGGTAATGATGGTAATAATGGTCACCATGGCCCACCACTTTGGTCCAGACTAATAAATCAACAACTATTAGATGGATTGCCATGCCATTTAGTTCAGATATTTATATTCCCCTCAGGGTTAATTGTATTTGACTTTATTTCCACTCCTTTGGTTGTCCCACTGGACTGGCCTCTTTCAAGGGCAGCTAAAGTTGGTCTGAATGCTGCCCCAGTCTGGTTCACCACTGTAGTGCTGCCTTTTACCTGACTTGTTCTTTCTTTAGGAGGCCACCCAAGGGAACCTGGCTAAATGTGCTGTAACGTATTTGTAAAATTTATATTAATACCAATAAACACACTATGCAAAGTTAGGAAACAATCCCGATCTCTCACTCACACACACACTCTCTCACACACACACACACAAACACACACACACACGTCTGGACAAGAGAAAAGTAAGGAGGACATTTTGTCGTCAAAAGTGCTGAGGGAGTATGATTTGTGATCTGCTGGGTGCTTATTATGGTCAGAAGAGATCTTACTGGTATGCTGATAGACTCCATGTTCAAGCTTGAGTCGTGTTGTCAGACCACCTGGCTGGTAGAGTTTAACCTCTGACCTATGAGCCGTGATATCCTCAGAAATACAGAGGATCAACTTAGAAAAAGGAAAAAAAAAGAGATAATGGTCCCTGCCATCAGAAATGTAAGCATAACAGGAAACCTGCAGCTGAATAACAGTCATTGTGTTGATGATGTTTCGGGATATCTGAGTCACACAGATATGTTCAACAAGTACTGTCCCTGAAGCTCTGAAAGGAACATGAGCTATATGAATACAGTGTCTCCTGTGGAGCAGATGATTTCTCCTGACTTTGTGACACACACCAAACCACTTGTTGCCCCCTTGAAAGTGCACACACACATTTTGAATTGCTGTGAGGCAAGATTTTATCTCAAGATGATGAGAAGATTGACTGTGAAAGAATTAGTCTCTTTATGACATAAATGATACAAACTCAAGAGTGAATACATATTTCACTGGGTTAGGTTGAGAATGAGGCAATCCCTGGATGACAGCTATGAAAAAAAATCCTTTGTAAAGACCTACATGGTTTAAAGATGGATTGGATTCACAGGAATAGCTTATATCTGGGGTCTCTCTGTGGCTGACAGACTGTAACTTTCCTCAGTGTGTAGTTGCTCTCTCGGGGCTGGGTGGATGCTCACAGTGACTCAACTTGGATCACGATGGGAGTTCGAGCAGATAGGGTAGTTGTTTGACTCACAGCCTCATTTGGCAGGCAGCATCGTGGAATTATAAAAGCATGTTGCTGGTATTCTTAAAAAAAAATGTAAACAGCATGAAAACAAATATGACAAGGTTTGGCCTAGATTTACTGCTGTGTTTTGATGTGAAGCATATTTGGTATCAAGTTCATACTTCTGTGACAACTGTCCAGCAATGGTCTGTCTGTGGTTTTCTGTATCTATGTTGGACAGACAGTCTGAAGAGTTAGCAATCAAAACATATAATTCATCATTTTGGAAAACAAAACAGTTATTAGCTTCTTTTTCAGAGTAAAGGAATAAAGTTTCTCATCTTGGACCTCGGACTATCTGTGTTGTTATTTTAAAATTCTTGTAAGTATAGGCGCAACATGATAGGTCGATGAGCTTTATTTGCGGTGTGAAAGCTCACAGGTTTATAGAAATTGAATTTAAATGTTAAAGTCTGAGGGACAAACTATTTCTTTTAAAGCAGAAACTTATACAAATAGTGTAATGCTTGCTTTTGAAAGGGATTGTTGGTCTCTGTAAATTATAGAGAGTGGTCTAGACCTGCTCTGCCTGCAAAGTGTCCCTAGATAGCCTCTGTTATGGTTTGAAGGAGGAATAGGGGTTGTTAATTTATTACCTCAAAACTGGTAGTGTCAACGCTATTACTCAGGCTCTCCACCCTCAGACTGCATTATTCATGAGAGTTTTCTAATTATATGAAACGTCCTGTAGTTTAATAAAACATAACTCATACAACACAACCTGAACATATTTTACAATGATATTACAGGACAAAGACGAACACAATTAGAACCAATTTTACACCAGTCATGTCATTTCATGTATTATTTGTGTAAGCTAACAACACAAAGTATCTCAAAGAGGCTTTGCAGGCACACAATAGCCATGGTTCACAACCCAGGCAAAGTTCTCAATGAAGACAATAGGAAACGCCACAAAAAATCTTAGAAGAATGAAAATCAAAGAAATCTCTAGGGAGGTGATACAAAGACAGCCAGAGTTAAGGAGAAAAGTAGAGCGGTTCCCTCTCATCATTCCCTCTGCATCTGTGCTGTTAGATCATGTTTCTTTTAGAAAAGAATTGCACCCACGACCAGCATTCCCATTACTGAAGGCTAAATACCACAGAACGTTGTATAAAGAAAAACTGTTTTGATTTAACTACCCTTTGATTCGATTAGATGCGCTGGCTTAATGAGTGAAAAATGACTTCAGAGGTGAGGAGAGTTCAAATAATCCTTTGAATCCAATCCAAATGTATTCATGTCTTTAAATGACATGAATACATTTGTAAGGCCATCAAATTATACCAAATTGTTAACTAAAAAAATAGCAAAAGAAATCCAAAACTCTTGCTGGATGTGATAAATGTTTTGCTATAACTTTCACAAGGATGTGAGTCAGAGCATGACATGCCGAGCCAAGGGGTTTACCCATAGTCCTGGAGGCGAAAACTGCTTCGACAAGCATCAAAAGCAGGAGGAGGAAATGCTATGACTAGGTGAAAACTTTACGGTGTATTGTGTGCTTTTATTTTACATTATGATATATTACATATACATATTCTTCTTTTTGCCTTCGATTACATACATGTGTGCGTGATGCAAAAATGTGAATGCATTGGAAAAATTTAAAAACAACTTGCACTGCCCTCTCTGGTTGGAAAATTCACTAAATTGTACTGTATGTAAAAAAATAAGAAAGTTTTAAGTTTTTCTTTTTTTTTAAGTCTCTAGCACATAGAGCGGACCAGATGGAGCATCACTGATGGGTATGAAGTATTTAGGGTTAGTATTTTGGGGAATGGATGCCAACTGGGCGCTTATAGGGAGATGTTCCTGGCCCCTGGGCAGAGGCCTCTGGGAAGACCTAGGACTAGGTGGAGGAATTATATCTCCAACCTGGCCTGGGAATACCTCGGGATCCCCCAGTCGGAGCTGGTTCATGTGGCTCGGGAAAGGGAAGTTTGGGGTCCCCTGCTGGAGCTGCTCCCCCTCGTGACCCAACTCTGGATAAGTGGACGAAGATGGATGGATGGAGAATGGGGAATGATTGTTTATTGTTCAATGAAAGTTCAATACAATGCTAAATGATTTCATTTATTTAATAAAAGATCAATTCAACAAAGCGTGAGAGACACGCTGAACGTCCGTCTACTTACGCTGTCTATCTTCACTATTGGGGCTTAGCACAGCCGAGGACATTTGTGATTTGTTTAAAGAAATACAAACAAGTCAGAGTGTTTTTCCCCTTATTCCAAAATAGAAACTCAGTTGGTGTGGCCAGACCATAGCCTACTCCACACTGCGCTGTGGAGAAAGGTCTAGGACATTTCTGCATATGGCATGGTATATGCAGCCTGAACCATTATTACTGTTATTTCCCATTGAAAGTTTCAACCTTGAATATTCTCATAATTTTCCTACCCTAGTCAGAAGTGTGCTCCGTTGCACTTGTAACTACGCCCAAAAGTGATGTCACATTGTACTGACCACACCTTGGAGTACCCTCCTACATCACCCGCTTTGAATGTTATCAGCCAATTGAATGGCCGTTTTCAGTTGTCATCACAACCATAGATATGAGGCGATATGCAAATATCTAATAAGTAAGGGAATGCTTTGGCCGGGGGAATACGTGGCAGGGTCATCATCAACCCAACTTTCAATATATAAAGCGCAACGTAACGTAATTGTTGGGGCGACATACTCAAAAAATGTAAGTAAAAAAATGCTCTTTTGATGTTACTGCGCAATAATCACTACTATTGTGTGACCTCTACAGGGCTTTCTGGGTAACAGAAATTCACAAAATGGCATATAAGCACCCTGAAGACTTCATCACCAAATAACTCCTGGAATGAGCTGAGAATCAAGCGTGGACATTTCCTTTCACTGCAGATGAGACTGTTTACAATCTCTTTTTGAGGTATTACAATGTATATATAAAATGTGCTTGCCAACAGTTGCATTCTCTTCCTTTTAGCTTTGCCTTGAGCTTTAAACTTGGCCTAAGTCCTCCCCGCTCAAACGATTTCACAGCAAATAAATTCTCAAAAGTACGTCTGAGGTTATCTTGTTTTGCCAAACAGCTGTTTCGTGGCCTCTAGGGACGAGCGAGAGAAGAGGTCCAGGATGGGAGAGACCAACAAGATCCTGAGAGGCACAGAGAGAGGAAAATACAAAACAGGAACAGAGACAGACAGACGGAAAGAAGGACACAGAGACAGACAGAGGGACATAAAGAGAGAGGATTCAAACATGTGAGGCCGTCCACACTTGCTTGATTGTGTCCGTGTCCAGAAGCGAGAGGAGGAGAGTGGGAGGAATAAAACAATTAACATGAACAGTACTCTGGGGAATGTGGGTTTCCTTGACAACAGCCAGCATAGTCAAACAAACGGGCCCTTTCATAACAATTCAAAACAAACAGAAAGGTCTCTCTCATGATCACCCATTGGTAAAAAGGGACATCCCTTCCTGTTGTCCATGAGGAGAAATAAAAAACTAATTTCTTCTCAAAATACTTGTTTTGTGTTCATTTTAGCGTCTGTGCTCCATTTCAAATGTGTCCAGATGTGCAAAAATACAACTGATTATTATCAAACAGCAAAAACTGATCTGTTGGAATAATGAGAAAAAGATCGACGGAGAATTTGGTTACAAAACCTCAGGTAACTTTGGGTTCATGTAAAATGTGAGAAACCAGATCATCAGAGTAAGTGGGACGAGAGCAGGACGATACGCAGACTCTCCTGCTCCCGAAAGAGAGAGAGGCGTGTGTACGTGTGTGTGTGTGTGTGTGTGTGTTGTGGGATGGGTGGGGTTTTGGTTTATTCAAAGCAGTGTTTGATGAGCCAGCAGGTCCACCCAGTGCCCTGGCAAAGGTGCTATTGTATAATCAGTTGCAGGAGACCTTGAACAGGATTTGAATCCTCATGAAGCAAAAGTTTACCAATGTATTTGATTGTGTTGCAGAGAGTTTAGTGGGGATTAATACCATTTCTCATGTCAGTTCAGTAAATATAAAGCTAAAGCCAGCAGCTGATTAGCTTACCTCAGCATAAGGACTGAAGTCGGCTAGCCTGGCTCTGTCCAATTGAAAACAAAAACCATCTCCCAGCACCTCTAAATCTCACTAATTAACCTGTCGTAACGTGTTTGTTTATCTGTATAAAAACAACAAGTAGGTTACATGTCACAATTTATCTTGCCAGGCACAGTAACTTCCTGTGGTTGCCAGGCATCCTCAGCGGCAACAAGATGTGTTAATCAGTGAGCTGTAGAGGTGCGGCTGAGACGATTTTATAACAGTTGGACAAAGCCAGGCTAGCTGTCCCCCCCCCCCCCCAATTTCAGTCTTTATCCTAAAATAAGCTGCCAAACTGCCTGGCTGAGTGGTATCAACAATCTTCTTGTCTGACTCTCTTTCAGAAAGTCAACAAATGTATTTCCAAAAAGTACTACAAAAAAGTATTGCTTGAAAAAAAAATCCTCTGAGGCACAATCATCAAAAACATTACTTTCTTTAAGAGGCTGTAGCAGCCTGGGTTTTTGAGCTAGAGTACTGATATCATATGAAACTAAAGGACCTCCTAAAGAATCCATAGGCATCACCCATGTCACCAGCAATCCGTTAAGCGGTCTAAATATCACTCCAAGGTCGGGCTAAATCTTGGCGAGGGAAAACTGGCATGGCCATTTTCAATGGGGTCTCTTGACCTCTCACCTCAACATATCTGGATGTAAATAGGTTATATGGATACCCATGAGTCTCAACGTTACAGACACGCCCACTTTATGACAATCTCATGCAGTTTGGGGCAAAAAGCATGGACCTTTTCTCATATAGTATAAATGTGCTAATTTTGCCAATTCTGAAACGGTGTATTAAATAATAATTAAATATTTCTCCATACTGGGGTCCCTGTATGGGACAGTCTTGGAATTGCATGAATTGGGTATAACTTAAAAGCTTAGAATCTTGTGGATGGAATGAGCCCATTTGGATTTATGTGGGATCTGATCATTTATAATCATTTTGTTGACCTGCTATCTCCCTCCAAAGAGCCCCTGGCCCTCCCGTAATAGAGGCAAAAATGGTTCTTAGAGGTTAAATATTTCATTTAAAAAAACTCTGCATGCTGCATCTAAGGCTGGGTGATATGGACAACATCTTCTAAACCGATAGATACCAGCAATTTAATATCTTGATAAGATATAGATCACAATATAGCATGTTTTTCTGGTAATTCAACAGAGTTTATATTAAATTAGCACCCTTATCATGGTAAAGCCTATTTTTGCTAACTGCTGGATGAATTAGCTTGACAATAGTGACAAAGTAATGAGTATTTTCCCATTTAATGAAGATCCTTAGAGCAAAATTAACATGACATAAGCACAAGGTTTAAAAGATAAAGCATCATCAAAAAGATGTACATTTTTCCATAATGCAGCTCTAATTGTTGGAAATATGTTTTTCATTACAAAGCCCGTATACAAACAAGTTGCTGCAGGACAGGGAGAGATAGGTGGAGGTTGGCTAATTGTTCAGCCGTGCATGAGACCCCACTCACCACTCGTCTAGATCTTTCTTTTTCCCTGCCTTTGTAGTGGCAGTTGAGCCTAATGAAATCATTACATAGCATAATACCAACAGCTTGCACATTATCCACATGGATGGGTCAGGGGGTAATCAAACTTCCAGTCACAATAGCAGTAACGCTGCCTTTGAATGTAAATGAGAGAATAATCCCGGCCATATGATGTAAAATGAGAGAGATGTTTTGATTACTGCTCATGATCCAGTGAATCACCAGGGTGAAAGTGTGTGTTTTAGCAAAACATTGATGTATGTGTGTTTAATGAGTACTTGGTGGCATTTGTGGTTGTGTTTGTGTGAGACAGAGAGGGACAATCGTGTCATGTTGCCCCATCTAAAGAATGAATGTGGGTCAGTGTGTGTGGCGAGTAGGTCACTGTACGGAAGTGCATCTCTCTCACACTGACTCTCACACTCACACACACACACTTTTGGAGAGCCAACACACACTTTTGGGCGGCCAGCACACGCCTCCGTCCAGCTGTTTTGGCCTGTTGCTAACATAACGTCAAGTGAATTATGTTTTTTTTTTTAAGTCTAAAGCTATACAATTACGAAGAGACATTTTGAATCAGCATTCTTCCTAATAAATAAGCCTTTATATGTCGGCTATCCGCAGACCAAATAGCTTAGCATGCGTAAATAGATTACAAACACTTAAGTAGCCTACCAAGCACAAAAGGAGTTTTCACAACCTTGTAACTCAAGTAATTCTTCTTAATGCCTTGTAACTGATATCTATAAATTATTAAAGAGTTATTAAACATGAATAAAGGTATGAATCAAAAACCCAGTAAGATAGGTGGCCATATGGTGAAAAAAGTAGGCAGCCATATGACCGTGAACAGAAAATAAATCAATAATTTTCCACATCCATATTGTGTTATCCACAATAATCTTGCCTGCATTTATATTTTTGACTAATATATTGAAAAAAAACTGCCCTTTTACATATGCAAGTTTTTGCAGGATTTTTGTTGAACACTGTGATTGAATCCCTTTGGGATGTTTTATTGTTCAGACAAAGTAAGCAAACTAGAGCTGTCATTTTGGTTTCTGTGAACTTGCATGTTCACTGAAAGTCTATAGAAAACAAAACTATGGATTGATTAAAACAGGTTCATCGATAAAGAAAATAATGAAATGCAGCAGCTATTTAACGCGACGGATGTGTAATACCCAGTGAACTTAATTGAATCATCGTTAACTTTATTTCCTATTGATCCAAAGAGAAAGGAGGAGGAACGGCAGTTAACCGTGACCAGCAGCATTGAAGCGTCTCAGACAGACAGACAGACAGTGTGAGCACAGACAGACAGACAGGCAGGCAGTGTGAGCACAGACAGACAGACAGGCAGGCACTGTGAGCACAGACAGGCAGTGTGAGCACAGACAGACAGTGTGAGCACAGACAGACAAACAGACAGGCAGTGTGCGCACAGACAGACAGACAGGCAGAAAGGCAGGCAGACAGTGTGAGCACAGACAGACAGGCAGGCAGACAGGCAGGCGGGCGGGCAGACAGACAGACAATGTGAGCACAGACAGACAGACAATGTGAGCACAGACAGACAGACAGTGTGAGCACAGACAGACAGACCACCGCCTCCTCCAGCAGCGCACAATGATTCAACTCCTCCGCTGTCGACCCGGCTACTGCGTTCGGAAAACTCTGTCACGGAATAAATAAAGTGGTCGGTTCCTGAGAAAAGCGCCAAGAAGACTCTTTCTTTGCAGCAGGACTGCTCATCAGTTAAACTGCCTTCGCGGGCTCAGCCTGTTCAGGTTTAAGGGGGGGGGGGGGGTCACCCTCAGTGTTCGCCCACCGGCTCACCTGAAGAAGCCAAACTATGCGCTCCCAGGCTGCGGTCCCCCGGTAAGTCCCCTCTGCGTCCGGTTCGTCCGCACGTAACTAAAGGATTTACAGGAGTCTGTAGGCTGCAGAAAACTCAAAGAATGTAAATCAAGAAATACATTAAGTCTACTGTAACATGTCAGTGATGCAGTGCTAAATAAAGAAAGATTGCTTTCAGAAAATACTTCTAGAGTTTGCCCTTACATGTATGTGTTAGGATTTGCAGGATGCAGCTGTATATGTCATGCTACAGTGGCTTGAATAAGTTTACACACCCATGCTTAAGTTGATTTAAAAGAGGAATAAAAAAATATTTTGGAAATTAATCTTAATGTCTTTAGGAAATTAGAAAAATCCAACCTTTTAAAAGGACACCCATTATTTTGTAGATGAAATTATTGTAAATAAATGTTCTTCCTTAAAATACAGGGGGCATAAGTATACACACCCCTATTTTATACCCCCATTAACTGAAATAACACCATGCCTATCTCTATGTATTGTGAAGGGTATGTGATGATGGGGGGGTATTTTAATTCAAAAGGCCAAGGGAACAGTATCAGGATGCATAGTATCCTGGATCCATGAAATAACTGTCCTTTAACAATAAAAATCTGCCTGCCTCAATGGGAATTAACAGAAGTGTGTATACTTATGCCCCTTGTATTTTAAGGAAGAACATTTATTTATTTACAATACATTATTCATTCACAAGGAAAATTAGTGGCCTTAAAAGGTTGAATTTTCCTAAATCTTTTGAATTAAGGCATTGAGATCAATTTCCAAACGTTTTTTTTTTCTTTCTCTTTTTAATCAACTTTAGCGTTGGTGTGTAAACTTATTCAAGCCACTGTAAGTATGTATCAATGTATGTTTGACATCTAATGGCATATTTTAGCCTAACCCCATGTGTCACAAAACGTCTTGATTACCTCTAACCCATTTACAAAAACTTCAGTCTATATTCAGTGCAACAAAATGTTACTAAGCCATTCTTTCTTATAAGTCACCTATCTTAAAGGGTTTATAATTCAAATCTTTATTAATGTGTAACAACTTCTAACAATAATGACATTTCTTAATAAGGCAAATCCAGGCCACCTCCGATATATTTCCACCAGCGCCTAGTTATGCCCGCTCTTTACCCTGTCTGTCACATTTACAGCATTACAGTGGATGTTTACAGCTGCCAAATTCCAGCACAGAAAGTTGAAGTGCTCCTCCTTAACTCCCGGGGTTGTAATTATAAATCAATGCTGGTTTCGTCATTAACAAAACCACATAACTTCTGCAGAAATGTTTTGAGGTTATTGACAGTTAAAAGGTCTTTTATACATAAATTGACCTGATCTGTCCTCATGTCCATCCACAGGTTTATGTCCCTTTTATTCGTCCTCTTCCTTCCCCCTGTTTTTTCCTCTTCCTCCCGTCCCCTGTGGGTTCTACAGCGTGTCCCTGTGGTCCTCCCACAGCAGACGGATGCTCGCTCAGCCCCTCACTTCCTGTCTCCAGCCCGCTTGGATGTCAGCTCGCCCTGTGGCCCAGAATGCCACAAAAGGGCCCCTCGCCCAAGCTACTGGGACCTGCGGCGTCTCATGGCCTATGAGACACTACACTCTGATGGTCATCTTACTGAGACCGCCATTGGGATCTATGGCTACGACCCCAGTTTTAACACAAGCCCGGCCTATGCCTCAGGGTCGTCTGAGAAGGCTGAGCGGTCACATGTCAGGAGGAAGCGACAGATCTTTGGCCATGATGGACGTTTTAGCATTGCTGGGCAAAACTTCCTGCTTAAGTATCCCTTCTCTGTGGCCGTCAAACTGTCCACAGGGTGTTCTGGTACATTGGTGGGGGACCGTCATGTTCTCACAGCAGCTCATTGTGTTCATGATGGTAAAAACTATGTGAAAGGAGCCCAGAAGCTCCGGGTTGGGTTTCTAAAAACTAAACAACGAGACACACAGGCTTCTCCCTTTTACCCAACCTCTAACTTCACCAACCATGTGGAGGGTGGCTCTGCTCCTTACACTTCACCAACCAACGACAAAATGAAGTTCCAGTGGATCAGAGCCAAGCGCACCCATGTGCCCAAAGGATGGATTAAAGGGAATGCCAATGACATTGGGATGGACTATGACTATGCTTTGCTTGAACTCAAGAAACCCCACAAACGCCGCCATATGAAGTTAGGAGTCAGTCCCCCAGCTCAGAGGTTGCCAGGTCGACGAGTCCACTTCTCAGGATTTGACAATGACCGTCCGGGCAAGCTGGTGTATCGGTTCTGTCGAGCTGGCGAGGAGACGTCAGACCTGCTGTACCAGCATTGTGATGCTCAGCCCGGTGCCAGCGGGTCCGGAGTCTACGCCCGGATGTGGAATGGGCGGCGACGGCGCTGGGAGCGGAAGGTGATAGGCGTGTTTTCTGGGCATCAGTGGGTGGAGCAACAAGGGGCGTCTCAGGAATTCAATGTAGCTGTGAGAATCACACCCCTGAAATACGCTCAGATCTGCTACTGGATAAAAGGAAACTTTGTGGACTGCAGAGAAGGCTAAGAGGTGTGCCTATGAAACCATAGGCCCACCACATACTCACACATTGTATGGAATATTTGGGGCCGCATGAACTCCCATATTTACCCTACCCCTTGTAGCACTGATGTAACATCAATATAAAACATTTTGTTTGTTGCCTCCATTCTCAGACGCCAATACCATTAATGTAAATACAGACCTGACAACAAATTCACAAATTCAGTATTGGCACAATGTAAACAGAGCATTTCATTTCATTTAGGTTTAGTTTTTTTTTTTTTTTTTTTCGGGAAAACTGTTTCATTTGTGTTAACTGGGGAAAGGTGATGCGATTTCAGCAAACAATAGAAGGCATATCAGGTTTGTGATACGGGCACGCAAACACAAACACGCTCCTGATGTTTCTCCTCTGTCCCAGGCTTATTTGGTTCTTTGTACATTTGTCTAGATAAAGTTATCTGGAAGACTCTCAGATCTGAACATGGACTGATGTAAAACAGGCCCTCAGCCGGAGCAGGACTGGGAAAATGGTTTCAGTATGCACTCTAGCGTTTTTATTGTGCTAATACTAAAGATGGCGTTGCTAAAACTCTTGTTATGCTATTGAGAATTATTTTGTGGATAAATGTACAAGTCAGCAACCAAAGGTTTCTCTCCAAACTATCGTATATTCTCTCAGTGCACACACTAGTTCTCTACCTGGTGTACTCTCTCAGCTAAATAAACTGGGTTTTGAAAGAGCATTTAACATGTTCTACAGAATGATATTAAATGACTATGGATGCCAAGGCTGCTGACTACTTGTTGAAGCACATTTTGTTGAGTGTTGTACTTTAATGCTTAGCTCCCTCTGGCGGTAAAGATAAGACATTGCAGGTGTCCAACATCATTCAGACTTAGCCCAGGATTAAATTAGCACTTTTGACTTTCTAACTGTTTAACATTTGTGAAATTGCATTATTTGTGTTGTAAAATTGAAGACTGTGGTGAAACTTAATGAAAAATATAACTAGAAATAAGCAACCGGGTCACATTTGGTTTCTTATGTTTGCACCAAATAACCAGGCAAAATTCCTAGTAAGTATTCCTTACTTGGCAATAAATCCTTTTCTGATTCAGATTTTCTTATTCTCCATCTGCTTACACAACATATCCCTAACACAAGACAATCTTTGTTTTAACATCATTTGTTTTATTTCAGATGTTAAAAGGCATTCTCAAAAATGCGGTGGGGAAACTGAACCGCTGAAGAAGCTGAAATATGAGGACCAGGCTCTAAAGACTTTTCCAGCAGCAATACATTGGTTGAACCAGGAGTCTGACACTGCATACTGGGATATGGCACATAGAAAAACACACCCTGCAACTCAATTTGACACTTTTTAAAGTAACAAACAGATAAACATTGTTAGCATTAATTTTACTTAAATCTTGTCTTCAAATTTCATGTAGGTTAGAGGAAGATCAAGTACACTTTGGGACAATGTGGTCAACAGGTGATTGAACATAATCTTTCCAAATCTTATTCCTCTTCTTCAGCTTTGATAAAGTGGGTTTTACCAAAACAAAGAGAGGAGAGTGAATGTGTTTCACTTGAGGATGACTCAACAGTCAAGTAGAACTGACAGCAGGATTTAAAGGACACCTTAAACGTCTACTTTCTGTGTTATTGAGATAAGGCTCAGGAGTTAAGAAGATGACATAAAAGTGCACCCATTAAAAAACTGAAATTTCAGTAATAGTGCTAAAATTGGAGGCTATCAGTTGAAAGATTACTCAACATTCAAGAGGAAATAACCGCGGAAAAAAAGAAGCACCAAAGAGCAGATTTAAGGGCCAAGTTTGCAGACAGAGAAGACCAATGTGCACATGTATGGCATGTATGTATAATCAAAAGATTTCACACCAGCGATCCAGATGTAGACACAGATTTTTCTTAGAAGCAGTTTTCTCCAACTCATTTAAGCTCAACATGAAAGTTGACAGAAGCACACAACCACACAGGAAATACTGATCCTCCGATTTTCTATTTTGGCTTGAACATACTGATCAAAAACAACAAAAACGCCTTTTTATCTGAATACTTAACAATCAATCACAATCATGTCCTGATGTTAATCTTTAATACTGCCCGGAGTTAGGCACCAACTGCAGGTTGGAGCAGGTGAAGGAAAGGAGGCTCATAAAGAGGAAATGGCTATTCGCCAAGTGTGACTTAACAGAAAAGCAGCAACATGCAAATCAACCAGTTCGTAACACCATTATGGTAACTGAGAAAACAAACTGGTAATGGGGTGACACATAGTCGTTGCCCTCCAGCCTATGCATTCATCACTGATGAAGATGTCAATATTAATACATCCTCTGCTGTCATATCCACATAAGAGTTTGATGAAAATGACACAATTCTAGTGGGAGAAGGGTTAGGTTCTGGGACGTACCAACAGACACATTTGTTCTGTTATCTACAGACAATCCCTAAAGAGATGGACCTGATGCGGAACGTCTCTTAATAGCATTATGGTTTAAGCATTTAGGCACCAAAATTGAAAAAAATAACCATTGACTGGATCATCTTAGAAAGTACAAATGAGTCACACGCTATATCATAGCAAGAACATTTATAGCATGCCAAAGTGCGATCAGACATCAGTAAGTTGATTTTAATCATCACCTGGGTACAGCAGCAGCCCTTCAAACGTTATACTTGATAAGTAACAACAACAACAACCAGGGCACGCATGATTGTATGACCAGATAAAAACAGCTAGGGTGAAGTGTTTTATTTTTTGTTAAAACATTTTTAAGTTTGCTTTAAGTTTCAAGATGCCAAATTTCAGTCCCCTATCGCTTGTTAATATTCTGGGGTAGGTTTGTAAAGACTGGTGCTGTAACTGCCCTGATGTGAAACAAGCAGATACTGATACAAACAAAACAACCAAAAGTGAATGAGGAAGAAAACAGTATTCTTTGAAATGGCAGTGGATAGGAGAGTCCCAAAGGGGTTATTCCTACAGACTGATCTCAAGTCAGTTTGTAGGAAAGGTTCATTCCATGGGGCTGAAAAATAAATGCTGAGGCAAAGCAAAAGTTTGACAATTTGATGGGGAAAAGCAACACCACTCTCTTTTCTGCCCATTAAATATGAAGCTACTGCAGGCAGTAGTAACCATATGTGTAAGAATGACAATTTGCTGTGATACAGGGGGTAATATGGCATACCATTTCTTGGCCAGGGACATTACAACTTACTGCGCCTGGCAACTGAAGAGACACAAAAAAATTCGTAATCACCTCGACACAACATTTTTTTAATTTTATGCTTCTTCTTTTTTTTTTTACACGTCAATCTTTAAATTTGTTTTTAGGAAAAATAGTTATAATTAGTGAGTTTTAGAGGTGCTGGTAGGCAGATTTTGTTATGTTGGACAGAACCAGGTTAGCTGTTTGCTTGTTTCCAGTCTTTGTGCTAACATTAAGCTAACCACCTGCGTGTTGTGGCATCATATTTGATAGACAGACTCTCCACCAGTATTTTCCTAAAATGTTGAAGTTTTGCTTGAAATTGTGTTGAAGATGTTGAAAGCAGTGACGGTGTATACTACCTGCTAACATTACCCCAAAGAGCTGCATCAGTTTAACTGGTTCTAAATATAAGCTCAAAGAGCCTCAGGATTGAAGAAAATCAGCCCAATCAGGATTCAGCATCTCAGGCACCATCCCTCCCACTGCTCTGAATCGCTCGTCTGGTTTAACCAACTTGCGGAGGCCAAGTTCAAACTGTGATTGGCCACCTGCACTTAAAATATCTTTGGTGACAGTCACCTCCTGGCATTCTATGACTTCCCTGTCAACAGCATAACACAACATGCTAACGTCTTCAGCGTGGTAATGCCCGGCGTAACTCGAAACAGTATACAAAATAAAAATATTCTTTTAAATAGGTATATATAAACATTGCATTAAAAATATAACCGTATCAAAACAAGATTATGAGTTCACAGTCTGTCCCTTAACCTCCAAGCGTGAGCGCTAAACAACCCTCCAGTGCTCCACTTTACCAGACCTCCGCCCGTCTCCCCTCCACATGCAGAGTTCGTCGGTGAGGTCTCACTGTGGTCTTACTGCGACTTGAGCCCCAAACTGTTGGAGGACAGAGGGTAAGAGTAGGCCTTGCCCAGCACAATGCGGTCTCTGAGCAGTTTAAAGAGGACATAGTAGTTGCAGAAGAGAATAAGGCCCAGAGACAAAGTGTGGTTCCAGCGCTCAGAGCGCAGCAGAGAGTATAACTGGTACAAAACCACACTGGACTCGATCCAAATCAGCAGGTTCAGAATCCGCAACGGCTTGTGGAACAGGAACTGGAAGACCGACAAGAAGAAAAGATTAGAGAAGAAATTACAGATTGTATAAAAGGTTGAAGATATAAATATTGAATATGCAGGCGGTGTACACAATAAAATGTGCAATAAAACACTTGCACTAGCTATGATTACATTGTTCCATTCACTTTGTGACAAGAGAGACTATTATGTGCTGTTTCCATATTTACGATGTTTCATTAACTGTGATAAAGAGCGAGGGTTTGGTGAGCAGAGAGGTTTGTGGGGATGCCTTTGTTAAAGGTTTGTTGGTGAAAAACATCTCTTAGACAAGAGAATGTATGCAATTGGATGAGAAACACAAACAGCCAATCACATGTGGTATCTGCATAGCTGCTGTTGCCTGACCTGAAGTTACATTTTAAAGAGGCACACATCTAAAGTGGTGTAGCCTCTTAGCCTAGCCTACACATGCAGCTACCATTGGTAGAGCATAAGCCCTTAAAGGAGACCATTTATATTGGCTGTCATCCCTATAAGGTTATAATTTCAGATGTTCACATTAAATGTAGCCAAAGCTTAAAATAATAAGGTAAATGTATGTAAAAGCAAACCCTGTGCGCCAAAACTCCCATTCCCCACTGTTCTGGACGCTACGGTTTTAACAGCTTTTTTTCTTACAGTTTCATATCTTTTCATAAGGAGCCGGTTGTCTATATATGGTCATCTGCTCCAGACAGGCATATCTGCTATTGCTGCCTCTGTACAGTCCAGAGCCCAGATGCTGCAGAGACCCAGAGACGCAGAAACGCTGACTGGGCTTTTTCGAGAGGGGGGCTTAAAGAGACAGGCACTCCAACAGAGCGTCTCAGACAGAGGGTGAATACAGGTGGAGCAGCCATGGGCAGTATGAGAGCATATTTTAAGATTAAAGCATGTAAACATGTTCTAGTAAAAACACAAAATAAAAGTATGAACCTGAAAACTGTATATAATAGATCTCCTTTAACACACAAGTATAAATCAGCTTAACGCGTTGAATATGTGGCTGTGTGATGAAACTATAATTTCTGCTGAAGTTGGCAAGTGTGGTTAGCAAGGGTGGTGTTTATTTCAAGTGAGGTGGTGCATGCATTGTATGCTTTCATAGGCTGCAGAAAAACAATTCTACAACTGTGTAGTAAGCAGTATTGTTGTATTGTATTGTAAAGGTGTAATTATTCCTTCCAGCCTCATCACAATGAATACTGTTCAAGTTACATCCACTGTCACTATGATCTAAAGTCCAGATACTCACATAAAACCTTGCATGGGAAACATCAGAAGGCAGAGCGACGTTATAGGTTCCGACCGCCTTATAAAGAGATCGACTGTGTCGTACCAACACCCCCTGAGGCCAAATGGTACTTTCTGACCACCTGCAATACATAGCAACATGACAGTTATATCACAAACCATTATTAGTCAATTTTAACCTGTGTGTGTGTGTGTAGAAAGTGGCACTTACACATGCTGAGGTGCGTTGCTGTATGAGCCATGCTCCAGTTTCTGCCAGCGGCCCAGGTGAGCCGCAGAGCGATGAAGCAGGTCGCAATAGCTGGGGGGCAGCAGCTGACTCATCAGCATCACAAACGCATTGATCCACACCATGATCAGATGCTCACATGACCAGCGCATGTCATAGTACTGGGTGCTCTATTAGAGGACAGTGAAATTAATTAGGTTAAATTTAACACACACAACTGTACGCAACATGAGGGGTAATGATGTTAATGACACAAAAATAAAAATGCAAATGATATGACAGATTGCTACCAACCTTAACGAAGCAGAGCGGCAGAAAGGCTACATAGTAAGCACTGAACAGCGAGTTGAACAGCACTTCTTTGATTCGCCGGTTGAAGTCGCTCTTCAGCTCCTCCACTTCTGCTCGAATCATCTCGGGTGTGTGAGAGTGAGTGTGTGGTGGGCAGGTGTGCGTAGGCATGTGCGGGGGACTGGAAAATTGCTCCCTGAGGTTCTCACGCAGCAGGAAGAGGAAGTCTCGTGGTCGAAAGATTGGGGTCTCCGTTAGGTCGGTCTGCTGGAGGTTGGTGGGGTAATCGCAGTCAGCCGGTGGCGTTTGGCTTTTTCCTCCCTCCTGATGGAAACAGCAAAGCGGGACGTACACACCAAATCTGGCATGGAAGGAGGGTGTCGAGCAAGCGAGGACAAAAGAACAGAGCAGCGCATTTTAGTTTTTGATGGCCGGATAGAATGGAAGATGCATGATGTTTTCACATCACTTAAATCATTTAAAATGAGGCACATTAAGGGAGGGTGGGTCCACAACTTCCTTTTCCATTTGCTACATGAATCCTTTATTTTGAAAACTGGTTATTATCCAGAAATATGTGATATTGCCTAAAGGAATGTCTCATTAGTTTTAGGTGTTTTACACAGTTTAGGTCTTTTCTTCCACCTTGGCACCATGGCAGGAATACCATGGTTTGTGTATGAAAGCAATGTTTTGCATTAGATTCAGTCCCTGACCTCCTTGGCAATCGAAGCCAAACAGAAATCAAACTTATAGAGTTTTTACTCGCTTCTTTTAGATTTTGATGTCACAGTAACTAGAAAAACTGATAAGACAACATTAATGATCACATTTTGCTGACTCCAGTTATGTCTTCAATTCAAACCTGCGTTGGGTGTTAATAGGACAGTTTTGTATTGTGGTTCACTGTGCTTCAAATCGGATCCACAAACAGCTTTACGATGCAGGAATCAGGCTGCATTCAATCATTTCTTTACCTTACACAGCAGCTGACACAATGTGGTTTAGGTAAGCGGAGATGCTGCAATAGCATCAGTTCTTCCAGAACTGGAGTGTAGTTCTTCATCGAAAGAAGGGAAAAGAATGGCACTGAAGGCTTTTCTCGATGGAAAATATGTTTTTGCTCTTCTCCTGACTGACTTTGGCAGGAGTTTGAATAGACGGATGGTTCAACCAATCACTTGCCAAGCTGTATTTGAAAGTGCCTGCCCCTTTTCTAACAGTTCCTAATGTTGGCTTCTCAGATAGTTCTATATGAAGATCTATTTTTTCACAACGATTTTTGTGCAAAGAACTAATGCATTTGAAATGCATTCTTAGGGTTGATTTGAGGAGAGAAAGCATGCACTGTCATCCCATCCTTCTCTAAATGGCTTTTTTCTCCTGCCTTTATATGAGGCTATTTAGAACAGGCATAGAGTTATGAACACGTTTGCTTTGAAATGTGGTCTGTGACAGCTTATACACATCCTGGCCTTCAGAGGGTTAGGTTAGGTTTGGGTAAGGGCTATTAAAGACTCACGGGTATCCCAGGAAGAGGAGGTTGAGCACAGAGTAGTGCCTACAGAGGTTGACCAGTGTCCAGCAGAGCACCCAGCCACACATGGTCAGCAGGCTGAGCCGAGCTGCGATGACAACCACATAGCGGAGCAGGGATCTGCCGCTGCTCTGAGACACCTGGACGAGATATGATCACTCACAGTTACTAGAAAGACATCAATGGGGTTAATCTCTACAGCTGCTATGTGTACTAAAATGTGTCAGCTGATTGTTCGTATATACTTGAACATACACTCTGTGTGTTTACCTCTGAAACTATAGTCCAAACAAGCCTCCTGGCTAACATGACCGTGATGAAGATAGCCAGGTGGTAGTCCATTAGATGAAAGTTCTGTTCAGTTAGAAAAGAGAAAGAAGCTACAATTATTTTTCAATGAAAAAAAATGTATGTATTGTACATATTGAATTAGACCTGAACAACAACAACAAAATGTTATTGAGATAGACAAATAAGCGTTGTGTGTGCAGTGGCTGAACGAATGTGTCCATTTTTAAGTTATAAAAGATTCATCACCATAAAACAGACATTACAGGCTAATGTTCACCATTTTTGGTGTTTACTATTTCCATTTAAAAAAAAAAAATTACAGTTTATACTGTACTTTTGCTAGTTTATAAATCACTCAATGGTTTAGGGCCAAAATACATTTCTGATCTGCTACTACACTACGAACCACCCAGACCTCTCATGTCATCTGGGACAGGACTACTTTCTGTCCCCAGAGTCAGAACTAAACAGGGTGAAGCAGCGTTCAGTTTCTATGCTCCTCATATCTGGAATAAACTCCCAGAAACCTGCAGAGCCGCTGCTACTCTCAGTTCTTTTAAATCAAGGTTGAAGACCTTTCTTTTTGATGTTGCCTTTCTTTAAATTATGTTCTTTTAATGTTTAATTTCTTATACTGCACTGTAACTTTTATGCTTGTGTTTTATGTGTCTTAATGTTTCTATTTTTAATTCACGTGTTATATCGGTTTTTATTATTGAACTGATTTTGTGTAAAGCACTTTGAATTGCCCTGTTGCTGAAATGTGCTATACAAATAAAGCTGCCTTGCCTTGTATACAGTATACAGTGTTGAGCAAGTTACTTTTAAAAAGGAATTAGCTACAGTTACTTTTTCTAAAAAGTAACTAAATTAGATACTCAGTTACAAATTATAAAAGTAACTAGTTACTTTAGAAAGTAACTAATGTGACCAATGAGACTAGCCTCCAATCAAATGCAATGGATCTTGATATGTCTAGTGGATCGATACAAATAACAGCATAGATGTTTTGGATCTTTGATATTCCCTCAACAGGTAAAATTAAATATTGTTTGTTAAGCACTATAGCAAAAATAAATAGATATATAGACTCTTTGTAGTGCAAATAAGTTAAGTGGCCTGATGTTTATACTTTTGCACTGGTGTGTGCATCGTGCCGGTGTGTGTGTGTGTGTGTGTGTGGGTGTGTGGGTGATAGAGCGAGGGAAGTGAGAAGAGCGAGAAAGTGATAGCGATTAGCTTCGAAGCGAGTAGCCACTCTAGCGTCAGAGTGCCTTTGTTTTCTGACCACGGTGGAAGATCTCTCGTTCACTGACTCTCTTGTGTTGTTCGTTGTGTGTCCGACTATGCATGCTTTTGAACACCTTCCCAACTCTACCTTCGATTGGCTTACCATGAAATTCTAAATAACCTAAGCCAATCGACAGCATTTATGCGTCTCGTGCACGGCCCCCTAACCAAGGAAGAAAAGAAGTCTTTGCCTCTCGGTTCAGAGATCAAGTTGGCCTGATGAAAAAAAAAAGCTTCAATTATACTAACGCGCCGCATTTTCCCGCAGTAACGGTAAGGCGTTATTAAGATGGGAAGAGTAATCAATTAGATTACTTGTTTTGGAAGAAAGTAACACCGTTATTTATACGGCCATTATTCCCATCATTGAAAGTATATAGAAATGTTGGTCTCCCACCTAATGTTGCTTTTCCTGCTCAAAGGAAATACGGTTCATTGGACTTATTAGAAAAATGAAAGTGAACGAAAAATAATTGCCTACAGATTGCAAAGTTAAAAAAGAAAACAATAAAAAGCTAAACTAAAAGTGTTTACACAACATATCTCACCCAAGTTAATATTCAAAGTACTGATAAATTCAAATGTTTTAATAAAAAGGCCTATTTTAGAGTTTGCATGGAATTTTCATTTTTAAAGCTAAAGGGATTATCGAAATATGGAATAATCCACATACAGTGACTTGAACGAGTTTACACACCCATGCTAAAGTTGATTAAAAAGAGGAATAAAAAAAAAAAATCCTCTTTGGGAAATTAATCTTAATGCCTTAATTAAAAAAGAATTAGGAGTATGTTCTTTGTGAATGAATAATGTATTGTAAATAAATAAATGTTCTTCCTTAAAATACAAGGGGCATAAGTATACACCCGTCTATGTTAAATTCCCATAGAGACAGGCACATTTTTATTTTTAAAGGACAGTTATTTCATGGATCCAGGATACTATGCATACTGATAAAGGATAAAGTCATTGGCCTTTGGAATTAAACTTACCCCACATCATCACATAACCTTTATCATACATTGAGATAGGCATGGGGAACTTTCTATACGATCCTTTCTCAATGCAAATCAAACCAGCTGTTAAGCTAACTGAAATAAAACCAAGCCATTCTCTATGTATAGTGAAGAGTATGTGATGATGGGGGGTATTTTAATTCCAAAGGCCAAGGAAACTTTATCAGGATGCATAGTATCCTGGATCCATGAAATAACTGTCCTTTAACAATAAAAATGTGCCTGTCTCTATGGGAATTAACTTAGGGATGTGTATACTTATGCCCCTTGTATTTTAAAGAAGACCATGTATTTATTTACAATACATTATTCATTCGCAAAGAAAATTGCAGAAGGAAAATTTTATTCCTTCTTTTAATTTTATTCCTTCTTTTAATGAACTTTTGCATTGGTGTGAAAACTTATTCTACCCCCTACAAACTGCTTTATTATTGTTTCAAAATGTCGAGAAAAGAAAAAGCAATGATTGCCAGTAACAACAGAGCTGATAAGTGTGTGTGTGTGTGTGTGTGTGTGTGTGTGTGTGTGTGTGTGTGTGTGTGTGTGTGTGTGTGTGTGTGTGTGTGTGTGTGTGTGTGTGTGTGTGTGTGTGTGTTCTTACAAGCGAGGTAGAGGCAGCAGGGTGGCTGTATGGATACCACCACACCGTCCTGTAGATGTTGATGTATTGGACGAACAACGCCACCAGCAAATAAAGAAAGAGCAGGAACTCAAACAGCAGGCTGCTGTCCAAAGGCAGCTCGGGAATCCTCGAGTGACGGACCGGCTCCGGAGTAATGAGGGCCGAAATAGGGGGTGCAGACAGACCTACCACGTTACTGCTCCTGAAAGAAGCCACACAAACATAAATTCAAACAATTTAGACAAAGAACAATGTTTGAGTCACATCACAGCTGCTACACTTTCCTACTTCTCAAACATTAACTGTGAGAGCTCCAGTACCACCTACAAGGCTCTGCCTGAATCTCTTTTTTGGAGTAAATACCATCCCAAACCAATCAGTAACCAAGTGAAACAACTCTAGTGGGCCGCACGCTCTTACTGGGTGAGCAAGAGGTCACCCCAGGGTAAGTTATTTTTTTTAAATGTTTAAATTTAAATGATGCCCTTCGAGCATGCAGACTCGATTTGGCTGCCTGAACTAGTTTGCAGGTTTTGCTTCATTAGTCTTTTAAGTGAAATGTGAAGACATTTTGAAAGAGGTCCATCACAGTCCAAGTGTGAAGTGCACTTAAATCTATAAAACAAAAAATAATTCACATGAGAAGCTGGAACCAGAGAATGTTCAATCCATAATCTAAATATTTCTGATTAAAATCTATGTGGTTCAATTATTCAATTAATCGTTCAGCACTAGGTAGAATGACCAACCTAACATTAGTTATTACAAATTTAACATAAAAGGCTGACGATACTACGGAACTTTTGTGGCATGTCTGAATATAGTTTCTGAAACTATTCCCAGCCAAGTGGAAAACAAAGAGCAGTAAAGCTTTTTTTTTTTACAAAATCTACAGTGTAAAGTGTATTGAGAATTTAAATTTGGATACATAACTATCCTTTCTATGTAATGATTGTGTTTTATTGTGGCAAGCAGAAACCATTATCTCCAAGGACGGAGCTTGTATACCCAATATATCATTTCAAATGTAGCAGCTTCAGGTCTTCTGATTAAGAAACAATAAGTTAGTCTCCCACTCAGGGAGGTGTTTGATGGACTGAATATAAACCGCCTGTATGACAAAGTTTTATGCGCATTTAGCCATTCAGTTGCCCATTTGCAATGTGTTGGTCTGCAGACCAACACTGGTTGGTTTTTAAGAAAAAAACATTTCAATTCAGTATAACGGGTGCTGGATGGATGAATGAATGAATTTCTTGCTCGTAACTAAAGGGGAGGGTCAGAAGCTTCAGCTTATATCTGGCCCAACCTTATCACATTTTTAAGAGAAACAAACACCTTATCAAGGAAAAATAATTAACAAGACAAGAAAGATAACTTTCTACGTATGGTAAATGCATACCTACAGCATACATATACCCATAAGGATCAGTACTTATATAAAGTACATTGCCACCCAAAGGTGAATAATATCCTAAGAAATTATGATAACCTCAATGTTAATACTGATATTTCTCATCATCACCATTATCGACATTCTCACACAATGATACTACTCAATGTCTATACTTATCTAGTATCATGTCTTTTTATTTGATTACATTCCATAATGCGTTCCATAACTTGAACATATTGTGTGTGCTCACCTGCTCCTGAGGCCTATACCATTGCCGAGGTTGCTTCCAACGAGAGTCTGCAGGGACGGCAGAGCAGAGCGACTTAGCTGCTGTCTGCTGGGACCCCTGCGACCTCCTGGCATGGTCGCCAGTTACCGTGGCAACCACGGACGCCGTCCACCAACCAACAGCCACCGGCACTCCTCCCCTTTTCGTCAATGAGCCACCATGTACGGCCAGACCACTGAGGAGGAAAACCGAAAGACAAGACAGAGTCAGAACAAGAAAAGCACACAAATGATCAAATATACATGTCAGACGTAGAGACGGGCAAAAAACAACTACAAACCAACAAACCTGAGGCCTAATCAACATTCACAGTGCCCTGGAGTCAAATTAAATATAGAAATATAGATTCGTACACATGTAGTAAGTAAACAGTAGTGAAGATAAGTTGGGAAATTATATTTGAACACTGCGCTGGTGCTCCAGGTTTTCAATGGAGGTTTTTACTTTTCGGATATTATTTCAAAAACTGAAGTACGATTATTCTATACAGCAAGATCCACTTTAATAGAACATTTTTGCAAACCTTGTAATGTTCCTGCTAGGCCTGCACGAGTCGGGGGAAATTATGAATCGCGATTTTTTTTTAACCTATAACTGATATCCTGATTCTCTGCCACTATATATATATATATATATATATAAAATGTTTATTGCACACATGAACAATGACAAAACAAAACAAATTGGCAGTACTAAACAGATTTTTTGGCACCTATAGCTCATTGCACATCAGCACAAGCCTGTAAGCAAAGAGGCTTCAAGGCTTCAATGAAGAGAAGGGAGAGCACTGCAGCGCTTTAAAACCTATTTTGTACAGTCTATGTTTAAATCTCACAGAAGAAAGTAGTAGTGTTTGTGAGGCAGTTGCCTCGTAAAATTAAATGAGAATCAAAGTCATTAAAAAAAAAGTTATTTAAAAATTAAATCAAGATTGTGATTTTATATTGATTTATTGTGCAGGTATAGTTTATTGGCGGTTTTCCACTGCGTGGTATCTACTCGACTCGCCTCAGGTCTACTCGCTTTTTTTGGTTTTCCATTACGAATAAAAGTCCCTGGGACCTGCTACCAGGTACTTTTTTTAGTACTACCTCAATCGAGGTTCCAAGCGAGCTGAGGCGAGCCCAAAAGGTGACGTGGAAACCTGCAGACTACTGGTTGGTCGTCACTTATGACTGCGTTTTTAGCAAACAAGAGTGTGGAGTGTGTTTTCAGAACAAACGGGACATTTAAAACAAATCAAGCCGGACACCGACAGATTATCCACTTTCTGCACTATTCTCACTTTTCAACGGTTCGGGCTACTAGCGGCTTCATGTCGTTTCCAATATTGCACACTGTTACTTTAAAAAACAAGACAAAATATATAACAAAAGTTTTTATTTAGCTTTTCAAGTAGTGCATCAAACCCTCCCAAACTTCCCTGTCTTCTTCCTCTGCACCCCGTGACAGTGTCCCCCCGGCTCTGCTGGCCCAGATGCATCCCAGTCGTTGTCATAAGCCTGTCCGTGACTCTCATAAAGATTATACGAAGACCAGCAGGTCAGAACCGGAGATCTCACCGGTCGGACGTGCACACATCAGACGGTCTGCGGCGGTCGGTTTTGCAGAGCGTGAATGCTCTGAAACACAAACAGTACACAGCAAACATGTTGGTGTGTAATCATGGTTGCTAACGTTCATCTACTTTATATAGCGTATAGTAAATACTGACTGCGATGCTGAACACATGCTAATGTTAGCTAACGTTACAGGAAACTTAACTTACCCTTCTGTGTCGGCGAACAACAGTCATGTCGACGTCTGAACTCCGTCGGTATTCCCAAACTCCTGTTTATTTTAGCGGTGATTTTCGTTGCTTCCTCCAGCTTTTTTTGAATCAAAACATTTCTTCTGTCTGCGGCGAGTAGCCGACGTGCTGTTGTGACCCGCGCTGAAAATTACGTCATCACGCGTTGCTATAGTGACCAGCCACGCTGAGGCTTTACTCAATCTGCAATGGAAAACGGAAGTATAACGGGCCGAGGCGAGCCGAGGCGGGCCGAGGCGAGCCGAGGCGAGCTGTTACCAGCAGTGGAAAAACGCCATATGATATGCAATACAAAACTTCAAATACTGAGCTTTAGGTTAGAAATATTCTACCACCACTGTTGGTAATGAAAAATAGAGCAAACGGATCTTTACCACTGTTGAATCACTGGGTTTAAACGTAGAAAACCGAGTTAAGGTGTGTCCTTAAAAAAGCCAACGACAAAAACTTCAGCATGAGACTTATACACTTAGAAACATTCAAACACATTCAAGTTCATTCATTCATGGCAATGTCAATATTGTACCATTTGTCTGTTTGGCCCTGCTTTGATCTGCCTTCATCAAACCTACTTCCGGGGAAAGGAATGACATGTCATCATGACATAAACTAAGTCAACAATACATTTCAACCCTCACAAACCTGCCAGGAAGTCATTACGGAGAGGTTGGGAGCCACTCATATCCTAGTGTATCTATCTTGTTCAACAATCAGTTTAGTTCATAGGATAGCCTAAAAGAACCCCCCCCCCCCCCCCCCCCACAGAGGTTTCACTTCTTAGAAAAAGATCCACTTATCACTACTGCTACCAAATCAGAGAACCACCCCAAAGCTTTGCTGGGGGCAACACAGAGCCGTCGCCAAATCGACAACCACCCAGAGTACTAAACCCTTTTATATGCAGACTACCTGCTGAAGCTCGTATTGGAAAACGTTAGCCTGGAGGTGTTTGCAGAGGCAATGACAAATTACCAGGTGTATGTCTACATGAAATGACTCATGAGGGGTATTCAATCAATCGCTGATGCATCTTTAGAGGGATTTACATCAGTGCTAGAACTGTCAGCTGACATTTTCATTAAGACTTTTGTGATGGAAAATTTTACTTTAACCATCATTTCATATAACCTTCTGTGGTATTTTTATATTATCGTATTATAAATTATTTACTATGTTTTTGTGTTAAATGAACTTCATTCAATTTATTTGTGTATGTATCCCTCCTGAAAGCAGAACCACAGCCTTCACTCACTAAATTACCAGTTGAAAGTTGGTGCCCTGAAGTCTGAAAAACACAGTTGTCATCTAAGTTTATCAATAAAGGGTGGAGAGTCAGGGACATATTTGCACTATACTAGACCAAACGACACCAGGTTGTTTTCGCAGCTAAGATAAATGACTGCTAGAGACTCGGAGGATGGGGGACAGATAAAGAAATGACGTAGAAACGGCTCCAACTTGTATCATGTTGTGATTAATTGTTTTGCTAAGATTAGGCATGTTCCCAAAGAGGATCTCCTCCTGCTGGGGAGAACAAGTAGAAGACTGTGATGTTTTTGTTTAATGGGGTTTAGACACTCCTGCATTGTTGTTTCTGATAAACTTTGTTTTTTCACACCTTATCATAGCAGGAAAAGCACAGGTGTAACTAATAACAGTAACAACGGCTCATCTCCATTTTTAGTACGCCGCTGTGAGCCAGCTTGAAAAATAACTCGTGACACAACGAAACGGCATGCAGCCATTAGCCTAATTATGTTAATATTAGAGTACACCTAGAACATGTCAAACCAGCTGTTGTTAATAAGACTAATTAGCTCTTACTTTGTTTCCCTCTCAAAACATTTTCACACTCATTTCCTTATCATAGACATGAAAACACGTCCAGCCCAGCCGTGGAAGGTTAGGGATAATTTATGCAAAGATGACCTGCTTAGGGATTTGTTTTCCTTTTTCTCAACACTTTTGGTTTACACTCAAAAAGATATCTGCTTTTTTACTTAATTTTTTTTTATCAATAAACTGTGTTGAGCTACAACAAAGTTTGTTATGGTTAATTATTATGTTTTTCAACGTTTTAATGTTAAATAGGTTAATTAATAAAAAAAAGTCTAGAACATTGATAATGAGAGACAGTTGGCTGCATAGTTTAATTATTTGATTTAGGCTACATGTATGCATGTTATTTACAATAAACAGAAGACGGACAGAATTATGATAAGAAGTAGTTATCAGTGGATTTTGATGTGTTTGTTACAAGTTGATATGACATGGCAAGTTGATTTGTTGCACAGTGAGATGGTTTAAAACTACAAGCTGAGAGAACTAGGACTACAACCAACAATTCTTTTCTTGATTCATCAATAATGAGTATAGTTTTATCTCCAAAATGTATGAAAATAGTTACAATGCCCTTGATTTATTCACAAAACTTACAGAATTATTCTGTATACTACCATATGTGACCAAGAAAAGCAACAGATCCTCATGTGGGAGAAATTGGAACCGGCAGATGTTTGAATGAAACAAATTAACGATTAGCAAAACAGTTGACGATTAATTTCCTGCTGTTTGGCTAAGTGAATATTATGAAACATAACAAACACGTCATGTTGTGGAAATGTACATTTGATCCATGGTGGCTCTCCAATCTTTTAACTTGCTAGCTAAAAAACGTGTTGAATCGACAGAAAAATAATTGGAAACTATTTTTATCAATGATTCATAATTGGGCAAAAGTGCCCAAAAAAATGTGTGGTTCCACCTTTTCAAATTTGCACCTATTATTTATCTTATTTATTATAAACTGGATATTTTTGGATTTTGAACACCTGGTCGGGATAAACAAGCAATTCAAAGATGTCAGTTGGACTCAGAGACTTGTAATTGACATTTTCCTACTATTTCATGACACTTGGAGAAAATTAAAAACTTAATTTATCCAGAAAATAAGCATCAGATTAATCTACAATGTAAGCTAAGTACTTAAAAGTCAATTAAGTCCCATCTGTGCTTGTGTAGTTGTAACTGAATGCCATAAAATACTACTGTTTCATTTTTCTTATCGTCACTGCTCAGTGGGTGAAAGTAGTCCCACCCCCCTTCATCAGCCAGTGATAGGCCCCTAACACCAAACACAAACCAGAGTCAGATAACATCCAACCTCAGTGTGTATCAACATTTCCTTAATGCTCAGCACCATGATGGAGATGATAGTACAGCATGATCTGTGGTCAGTATGCAGTTCCAATATTTATGAATCTTCAACAGGAAACAGCCGTTAAAACACACACAAACATACGCACACGTACAGCAAGGCACCAACATTACAGATGAAAGTCAAAAGTGAAAACAGGAACTGTAATTTGCAAATTAACTACAGTGAAGGGATTACAGGATGGTATTTTGTGGAAGGACACGCTTATAGTTTTCACCTCAACACATGTCCTTTGAAAGTGTTCCAAAGCAGTGGGGGCAACTAAACTAAGTACATGTACTTAAGTACACATTCGAGGGAGGTACTTGTACTTTAGTTAAGTATTTTAATGTTATGCTACTTTATACTTTTATACTCCACTACATCTCAGAGACAAATGTTGTACATCTTAATACACTACAATTTGTCTCATAGCTTGTTGTTTTCATCCTCTTCCTGTCCAGTGAAAACCACACATCTCCAAATTGAGTGATTATGAGTGTTTGCGATAAACTGAAGAATAATTTTAATTCACTACGAAAAAAAACATTTGGATAAAATGCATCGTCACAAAGCTGAAAAAACAGGGCTGTTTTTCTAAACTCATGAAAAGTTGACTTTGAACGAGGTTCTAAGAGGACAGCGATGCTACAAACAAGATGACCACTACAAATTACGAGGTATTGTTGGAGATTAAAAACTACCCAACAGTATAAAAGGACTTCAAATTAGCACAACGTTACACGTCTGACGTTACAACAGTAAAACTCAACACACACATTTATATAATACTCCCAGGGAACATTTCACTGCACAGTGACTAGACCTGCTTTTACTTTTGATATCTTAGCTAAGAAGCTACAGTTTTTAGACTAGAATGAAGGACTTGTAATGTTAACGTGCATGTAACGTTAGTGGGAGTGTTTTCACGGTGTGGTATTAGTGCTTTCTTTAACACCTTTTTCGCCACTGTTAAAAGGCGACTAACATAGGTGAGGAACGGCTGTTTAAAATGAAGCTGTGTATGTTGGACTGTTTTTGTTGTTGTGCATAGATTTGCTAAGACATGCGCTAAAGCAGCCTGTCTGAATCATGACACCAGGCAGCAGCGTTGTCATGTTGTACACCGAAACACATTGAAACTTGTGAGCACACTTAAACAAACGTTAAAACATAAATATGTAGTTAAGCTTGTAGGTTACGCTAGCTGTTAGCTTGCAGTTTTTAAGCCACGATAGTTTTTGTATTAAATCTCCGTAAAGCCATCCTTACTCACACAACACACGGGGGGAAGAAGTGAACAAGGATGCATCAGTCAGATATGTGGCTTCCAGCCTGACGAGTCCAGACAGCACCTAGCATTTTTCTCCGCCTTCCAGCTTCAGTATTCCCGGGTGCACTGGTATGGCGACGGGCTACGACAAGGCTGGAGGGTCGCTTTCTCTCCGGGTGAACACATAAAAACGGCTTTAAAAGTTAGCCCCGGGCTTCAGAAGCAACAGTGTAAATGCGTTGCACAGAGACCGACGTGGCAAACCCGCACCGCCTCTCTCTTCTACGTCATCAGCGAGCGACTTAAACAAAAGTACTGCACAGTCGCAGTTTGACGAAACAAACGGTTGGTGGTCTCGAGCATATGTCTATGATCTCGAGTATAGACATATTTATTATTTCTATGGTTTCCAGTCTTTTTCTTCCTTTTCTTTAGTCAAGTTGCAGCCAGTCTGGTCTGGAGTCAGTGCTGTCTTTAACTTTTGTCAGATATCTGATTTTATTTATGATAGTATTAATTATTATTTATTAATCATTTATCATTTATTTCCAGCACATTTTTATTAACCAAATCCAATGTAGTCTAATTCTTCTTTTCACTTTATTTTGTATTTTTGTATTTCGTATTTACATAAACAAACACAAAACAAAACTCAGCCACTACCATCATCACTTGTCTGCTGTACAACTGTCTTATAGGCTATATTATTCCCTGTTACATATTGTTCTTAGTCTTATTCAGTCAGTCAGTTTATAGGTTATGTTTATATTTTATAGTCATAGTTAATATTTAATCATGATCTACTGCACTGTTCAATCCCTTTCAATTAAAAAGTTTCCTTCTCACTTCTATCTATCTATCTATCTATCCATCCATCCATCCATTCATCTATCTGTACTTGGGTAGCCTAGATGGTGCGTGTACTTTACTTGAGCATTTCCACATTATGTTATGTAATGTTATTCTACATTACAGTCTAGACTATTTCTAATCTAGGCTAGGCTACTACACTCTGGAGGCAAATATTTTACATTACTTTTACATTTATTTGACAGTTTAATAGGCTACTATTTTCTTTGCAGATTTACATTATTAATGCAAAATATGAATCAACTTATCAATGGTGATATAGGTTTTCATAGTTTAAGCTACTGAACAGTAGTTATAAAGTAGCCTAATTAAAACCAGGCCAACAATAACCAACTGTTACATTAAAGAAACATTTTGATATTTTTTACACTGACAGAATAACTGCAGAAATAAAGCCTTCACCTTCTTGAATAAATAATAAGTGCTATTATTTTTACATAAAAACTACAAGAATGTCTTTTTTACGCGTGTGCACTGTTGATGTTCTCTATAATGTCATCTTTCTCATGCAACTATCAACACATACAGTAAATGTGTATGGAAAACTTTAAAGTACCGTTAAGGTCAAAATTCAAATGAATATACAACATTAGATTAGAATAGTCTACTGACTGTAAAGTGTAAAAAAAAAATCCTTAAAACCATTAATTGAAAAGTCAACAACTTTAATTCCAAGTGTAACTGATTTTAGGTGTATTTAGATAAGGTTTCCAGAACTGGACACTGAACATGATAGTATAACATTTTAATATGGTGCTACTGTAATTTAAATGAAAAAAAAACTGTCACAATGTTCACATTACTTCATTTCCTACATCAACACAATGTAAATTACTTAATTACATGCAGATTTTTCATAAGTGATACTTCATTTTATATGCAAAAGTTAAAAAAGACTTATATCATCTAAATAGAGTGCAATACACCTTTTCCTTCAAAACATTAGAAAAACAAATACACAATAGTCACTTCAAGACATCCAAGAGATATGAAAAATAACATTTTTACAAAAATGATATAAAGCTTAACCCCCCTGTTGTCTTCAGTTCAAAGTATTTTGTCCCACTTTCAAGAAGTTTCTGTATCAGAATTCAAAAAACATATAACCTTGATCTTTCCCTAAAACTATTGCTCTTCCCAAGAAAAATAAAATATCAGTTATCTACTTTCATTTAACGTTTTATTCAATTTAATAGCAAAAAAAAAAAAACTTTTTCTTTTTGAGGCATTTTAGGCCTTTATTTTATAGGACAGCTGAAGAGGGGGGGGGTGGTGACATGCAGCAAAGGGCCGCAGGTCGAGTCAAACCGGTGAGCGCGCGCTCTACCAGGTGAGCTACCCGGGCGCCCATTATTTTAACATTTTAAGTCAGAAAAACTAAATGTTGCATGGTTGACAGGAAGACAACACAGGGGTTAAAACTAAATCCAGCATCCACAAGTCTATTCATATTTATGTAGGTTTATATAGTTCTAATGTCACAATTCTAATTTGACTTACTGGACCTGAGCCTCATTTTTTGCATATCATGTTTTATGGCCTTATCAAATATAAGAACTAACTGTGTTCCCGCCAAGCAAATATGTTTTAAGAGGAGAAACATCCATTAATGTCACATATAAAAAAAAAAATTTCATCAGGAGGCGTTTAGTCTACTGTAATTTCCATTACACTGAACCAGCAGAGGGAAATATTATCCCAAAAATCCCCCCTTTAGTAGAAGACCTGCACAATTTTCTTAAAACAATATATTTTTTAAAAAGGGCAGCTACTAAATAGGTTTTCTTACTTACACCGAACATTTTCTTTATCGCCTGCTCTACTTGAGAAGGATTATTGCCAATCTCGAGATTGTCAAGCTCACATTTTATGAATCCTTCAGTAATCAAGAGGGTGATAAAAATTCATTGAAAAACATAATAAAATGTTGATATTTAAAAGTTTACCAGTAGCCATACAACAAGGCTCCAATTCTATTGAGGTGTGCATGTTCTCTGAAACAGAGGTCGCAGGGCGTTCAGCCCGAGGGTTCAGATGACGACGCTGGTGCCACTGCGAGAACTCTTGTCCTGAGAGAGACATACTAACTTAAGATCACTTCACTCGCAATCAACATAATTCAGACTTTTTTTTTTAAGAATGACTGTTTGTTTGGTTATGTGTGGTTTTGTCTTTGGTGCAATTGTGTTGGTGTGTGTGTGTCTGTCGACTAAAGCACTGTGTGTCTTACAGAGTAGCGGCCATTCCTCCGTGCTCCCGGCTTCTGTCCTGGTTCGTACTCCCTGTAGCTGGGAGGTTTTTCAACCCAGCCTCCACCTCCTCTCGTCCCTCCTCCTCTCCTGCTGCCTTCATCATCCGAGCTCCAGGACCCTCTTCTGGAGCGCTGCGACGCAGGGGGAGAGTAGTTTCCTCTGGACCTGCTGTCAAACAGGTCGTCCCTGGAGCGAGAGCGGGGGCGGTCCATGCCTCCATGTGGCCCGTTGCGACTGCGCCCATCCAGTGAGTCCTGGCTGTAGCTCCTGGAAATCCCTCTAGACCGCGCAGGTGAGGGTTGGCGCCTGCCCGCTGATCCTCGGTCGTCACGACGGCCAAAGCCGCTGCGGCCGCTCTCGCTGGAGCTTGGGGGCCGGCTCTTGGGTGCAGGAGGTCGCTGCTCTCTTATTGGTGGAAGTGTGATGACACGGCGCTCTGTCAGGCCATCATCAAGGGCAGAGATCATGCTGGGGGGGCCGGGGGAAAATGGGACGTTCATGGGCCTGTGCTGTGGGGGTGGAATCTGCTGCATGTGGTGGGGTTGAGGAGGCATCTGCTGCATGTGGTGGGGTGGAGGAGGCATCTGCTGCATGTGGTGGGGTGGAGGAGGCTGGGACTGATGTAAAGAAGATACCAGAAGAAGAAAAAGAAGAAAATACAAATGAAAACCACCACTCGTACTACAGCTGGGCCACAATTCTAGTCTACAGGTTCAGTAATATAGCCTATTGTTTTGGCAGTTATAACAGTTTGTGTACCGACAAGAAATGGCACATTAGTGCCCTAACAGATGTCAATGAAAACGCAACACAAAAAATAAAGGGATAAAGTTCCCTTGGCCTTTGGAATTAAATTAAGCCCACATTGTCATTTATCAGGATGCGTAGCATCCTGCATCCATGAAATAACTGGCTTTTAAAAATAAAAATGTGCCGGCCTCTATGGGAATTTAACCTACTGGTGTGTATATTTATGATTTTCTTAAATTAAGGTATTAAGACCAATTTCCATAAGATGTTTTTTTTAATTCCTTTTTTAAAATCAAATCAAACAATTTCTTTGGGGAAACCATCCATCAATAGTTAGATTTGACTAGTTCTGATTGAGGATCACCCGACACTAAAGTGCCCACACATGACTTTACGCCACCACAAATCTGGTTTCATCTACTGACTTGGCAAATATTGTTTTACTTAATTGAGATTAAATGCCTAAAAAAATGCACCCTCTGCAAAAACAAAAGCTTTGACAAAAACTTTGGTAGTTTAAATACAAAAGACAATTGGAATTGTCTCCAAAAACTCAGAGTATAAATTATATTCTGTATTATTGGCCTTCAAAAAGATACTACAATTCTACAATAAAGTAAACAGGAATGGTAACATAAACAGTTAAAAATTACAATATGACGAAATAATCTGATCCTCTTCAGTTTCCATAACCACATTTGAGAACGTGAGCAGTTCCTTACCTGCATCATAGGACTGGCCATGTCTATCCCCCTCACCTGGCTCTCCAGGTAATCAAGCATGTGATTGCTGTTGGCAGGGGTGTGGTTGCCATGGCTGGGAGGGGGCATGCTGTAAGATGAAGAATGAGGGGGAGGGAGGGGAAGTGGCTGCATTGAGATGTTCTTTCCTGATACAGATCCTGGAGGGACAAAAACAAATATTTGGGGATTAATACCACCTACAATCTGAAGTTATTAAAGCCACAGAGTACTCACAATATGTGTGTATATAAGTGTCCATACCCATGCTAAAATTGACTAAAATGAGGAATAAAAAAAACATAAACACCCCTATGTTAAATTCCCACAGAGGCAGGCAGATTATATTTTTAAAGGACAGTTATTTCATGGGTCCATGATACTATGCATCCTGATAAAGTTCCCTTGGCCTTTGGAATTAAAATAACCCCCCCATCATCACATACCTTTCATCATACATAGATATTGGCATGGGGTACTTCACATAAGATCAGCTCTCAATGCAAATCAAACCAGCTATTAAGCTAACTGAAATATAACCGTGCCAATCTCTAAGTACGGTGAAGGGTATGTGATGATGGGGGGTTAATTTAATTCCAAAGGCCAAGGGATCCATGTAATAACTGGCCTTTAAAAATAAAAATGTGCCTGACTCTATGAGAATTTAACATAAGGGTGCGTATACGTATGCCCCCTGTATTTTAAGGAACATTTTATTATTTATAAAGTTAAGTTATACACAAAAAAATTAGTGTCCTTAAAGGTTGGATTTTGCCTAATATTTTAAAATTAAGATCAATTTCCAACAGATGTTTTTTTTTTACTTTAGCATGGGTGTGTTAACAAATGAGCACAACTGTATGTGTGTACCTTGGTATAGAAGTGGGTTCATCTGGGATGAGGCGTTGCTCATTGGTCCATATACCGGCTGTCCTCCAAACCAGGGAGCCATGGCCCTCTGAGCGTCCTTCATCATACGATGCTGCATCACCGCTGAAAGAAGGGAACGCCTCATTAATTTATACTTATCAATAAAAGAAGGTCTAACCTTTGTATACAGGCTGTTTATCTGCCTGGCGGCTGACAAGTTTTGAAGGACGTTTGTTTTATTAACAAATGTGGTATACTTTACACCAAATGATTTACAAAGCATATAATAAGAATTCAGAGTGATTGTGTACCTGCCAGGTAACATTGATCTTGGTTTATACCAGAACATTTTGAAAATCAATTTGTGGAGATACAGTTGGGTAACCCATTAAAATGCAGATTTTAGGATTGCAGTATATAGTAGAAACAGTTTTAAACTTTTAAATAATGAATAAGTTCACAATTTTATGTCTCAAAACAATACTCACATGCCCATTATTAGTGTACATTAGGAAAGTTATTGGTTGCTGTAATTATTTTCTGTCCATCCTAGCTGTGATAGGATCCCTTCCAAACATGATTTCAAAGTATGTGATGGGACATAAATTGCGCATTGTGCGTGTCTATTGCTTTATATTTTCTAGACATTTTCCTAATTTTCTGTAACGTTTAACTAATGTTTTTAGGACAATTTACTAACCACTTTAAGAAATTTTAGTTATGTTTTTCCAACATTTTACTGACACTACACATAATGCCCAAATTCACAATATTTGCTTCATTGTTTGTCCTGTGTGCTTTTCTTACACACTGCGACTTTAACACTCTTGTGCAGCCCACTCCCTTGACTTGAATGTTGGGGAATTTTTAAAGCACACACAAGGACAGTTTTTGAAATGGGGTTCAGCAATCTACCTTTTTCAGGACAGCAGCATTGCTGTGGACAGCAAGGACAGCGAACATAGCAGCAGCATTTCTGAGGGCAGCACTGACAGCAGCATATACAGAAGAGGAGGATCAGAAGGAGGGCTCCGATGATAATGCCCAACGCTGTTAGCCAGCCTGGAGAGAAATAAGAGATACGGTTGTTGTGGTGTGCCCAAAGAGAAAACTTGTATATGATATTTCTGACACTTATGTTATTAAAGCTAAAAAAAAAGCAAAATATAATCCTACACACACTTAGGTTTACACAGATCAACAGTAATATATATATCTATTTTCTTTTTGTTTCTTACCGTAAACAATGAGACTGACTTCTTCATCAGAGTCTCCAGAGGTGTCTCCAGCAGCATCGACAGTGCAAAAGTAGACCCCGTTGTCCCACCACATCACCTCGCTGATCACCAGGTCGGCCTCTGCACACGCACAATTCAACAGAGGTCAAGTAATAAAAAAAAAATGACATTATCTCCTTTTACTGAGACAGAGTGACAATTAAAAAAATAAAAGTGATTTTTATTTACTATTTACTATTTACTATTAATTACATGTTTGGTCGATAAAACGTCAGAAAATACTGAAAAGGCTTGTCAACATTTCTCTGAGAGCAAAGTGAGACAAATAATTTCTCATTTCCACGACCAACAGTCCAAAACACATTCACTTAACAGCATATTGGCAATAATTTATCAACAAATAGTAATTTTTTGGGACATTTAAAAATAAGTATGTAAATGAGTAATCAATTATCAAAATTGTTACAGATTGAGTTTGTCAATCCAAATCCGCTAATTAGTTAGTACAGGGATCTTCAACATGGGGTCTGCAACCCATAGAGGGACGTCAGAGTTACCACGGGGGGGGGGGGGACTACTTGTTCTTTTTTTGAAAGCTTTATATTTTCAAAATTTTATATGACTGTAAATATACAGTAATATTGAACACTGTGCATCCACATATATATTTAACAATAAGACATGGCGTATACACTATAATGTATGAATATCCCTACACCCAGTTTAATATGCAGCTCGGTTTTATGCAATATGTAGTAGGGGGTCCCTGCTCCGTATCTCTTTCAGTTGAGGGGTCCTTGGCCTAAAAAACCTTAAAGACCCCTGGATTAGTCGACTAATCATTTCAGCTCTGTTATAACGTTTGAACAGGCAAAATAAAAGATGTTGCAAAGAATAAGGAGGATATGAGAGTTGAGTTCTTTGGTTTTTAAAATTACATTTTGTAGAAAAATGTATCTTATTCTCGTCACAACTGACGCCGTGCTGGATGGAACCACAGTGCTTGCATGAACTCACTGTTTTGGATGGAGATCTTGCGTTCACGGTATTCTGGTCCCAGCGTCGGCTCGCTGCTTCCTGACTTCTGGATCACTATGCGCAGCGTCCGCTGACTGTCTGGACAGCCATTCGTTGGGTCCTGTCCCGTCTGTAGGGCAGACTGGTACGCTGCAAAACCAGGAGCAAAGTTTCCATTGGCACAATGAATGAAAATCGTTTCTATGGTTTGTAACCATATCTATGCGTTCTATTTATACACTGTATGGTTTGTTACAAACTGCAATATTTTTCTCTCTGTCTATGTATATATATGAGTTTTATTATTTAATTAGAGACATTCATGGTTTCCTGAGGATGAATCCTAATGACTTTGGGGATCCCCGGACTCTTCCTGACAATCATCAGGTCAAAATTTTAGTTTATCCAATATGCTAACATGCAAAATAGGCTTGTGTTAGCATATAGCATATAGTACAGCCTTGCATAGTTGCCAGCATGGCTGTAGACTCTTAGTCATACAAATATAACAAAATGTTGTCAATATGTTCATCAACCATGCAAAAATGTTTAATCTGTTCAATTTCAACACGTAGCTCTGTAGTTTGTAAAAAACAAGTAAGTGCTGTAGTACAACTAGCAGGGGATAAGTTATCATTGAGGAAAGTTTGGAGACACTACCTTATTTAGTTGTTAAATTGATAGCCTACATATTTCAGTAGTAGTTAGTAGTAGTAGTTTGTAGACGGCCCCTAAGATCTCTAACTGTCTCAACACAGGAACTAACACAGCTGAATTAGCACAACTTTAATGTATTTCTTTCACATCTAGATTTTGAACCTGTTTAGAGGCTATAAAAAAATTTAAAACGTGCCCTGTTTAAGCCTGTTGGGGGCTAACGCTAGCAGGAGGATAACACGGTGTAGGCAGCACCGATTGGTTTCATTCTAGAGACAGCACTACACATTTACAACCAACAGAGCTACGTGTTGGAATCGACCGGAATTCTCCTTTAATGTGAGCACATGATTTTATTTCCAAAATGCCTTCTCAGTTCAATGTTATAGCTTTTTTAACTAGGCCTACTTTTGGTTATTTTAATATCATATCCATTTTTTATTGTTGTTATTATTGGATTTTATTTCACTGCATGAAATGTTTTTGTTCCTGGTTCAACCATGTGAAACTCGCAACTTTGCTTTGGAAATTGCTGTATAAATAAAGATTATTATTATTATTATTATATGTTGTGAAATGAACTGGGTCATACACATTAGGGCTGTGCTAAAAGATGTGTGTAAAAATACACTTTGTATATGTAAATATTGTATCATATGTGCAGGGCAGTGCAAAAGGTTCATAAGGACCATGTGCTTATGATTGCCTACACCTCTCATACACACACCTTCTTAGATAAGGCTAACTACATATGGGAAGTACCAGGTTTTGGCAAAGTTCAGAGAGAACATGAGACTATTTATATAAACATAAAGCCTCTGTTTTATGTCAGCAGTACAGCTCAGGGAGAAATATTTAGGCTACTGTGATTTTCTCTCCATTATGCTCTGTAGTGGTGGGGGTGGGTCGGTTGGCACCTGCGGAGTAGTAATCCAGCACAGGGTCGTTGCAGAAGGACTTGTACTTCCAGGTGACCAGAACATTTTGGAGGTTCGCGGAGGTGGAGTAGTCACACCGCAGAGTCACAGAGGCAAACAGAGCTCTGCTGTACTGCTTCTGAGGAACAATCACCTGAACGCACACTGCCACTGTTGGGAGGGACAACACACAGATTGTTACAAGCAGCTAGGCCTAGTTTGTGTATTTGCATTCCAAAAAATAAACCCTGTATCTAGTGTGCTGGAAATTAAACTGGTAATTTAGAGTGTTGTCAAAAGTCAAAGAAGAAAAGTGTGTTCAAACTGAAACAATGTGTGAGAGAGTTTCTCTCAACCAAGACGTTCATTTCATAAGTTGCAGGACCAGAAAAACAGGTGACACAGACGGAGGCACAGGAAATGTCTAACTGTGAAACTACCAACCAAACAAATGTTCAAAAGCTGGAATGAAACCTGTTGACTTAATCTGTCCCTAAATACGGACAGCTCACACTGACCCTTAAAACCTCTTAAAAGTAAAGTCTTTCGAATAATAAAAAAAAGATTTAATAATATATGTTTTTAAACATACACTTCTGCTCTGCAAATATACTTGTGTTGCTTAGAGTAGCCACTGTAGACATCTCTGTGTCACATAAACACACCGTCATGTGATCGATACCCTCCAGTTGGGTTAGTTTCAGTCGAGATTTTGACAAACTTTCATTTTATAAACCGGTTTTATCGTCTTTTTCAAGCAACACGAGACCAATATGTTAAGAAATGTAAATTACCTTTCAGAAGTGAAAGCAGGAGAATGGCAGCAGCTAATCTCCCCATGGGGACAACAAATCCAACAACAGGGGGCTGCGAATAACTAGTGCTTAACAAAGCTCCTCGAATAAATGAATAAATAGGCCTACAAATGGGAAAGAAAAGAACAAAAAGCCTTATCCGTTAACGTTCAAGTAAAACTCCGCCGTTCATTGTGTCGCCGTGAACAGTGCGCGTGCGGTGACTAACCGAGCCTGCAGTCATCTCCGGACACACCCCGAAACAGGTGAATTCATCCCAACTGTGACGTAACAGAAACCACCTCCAAAACAAGAGGTTATACTTTATCATTACAAACATATAGAAACATGTTGCTCTTGTAGGGATTCATACTGTAAACACGTGTGTCTCTGGTGCGTTAGGCCTAGGCTACTGAGTTTATTTCCATAAAGGTAATACTACAATTTCAGAACAAATATTGACATTATTTTTTGCTCGGGTGCATTTGATAAAATAGTTTCTCAGATGTCCTAAATCCTAAAGAGCAAACGTTATTTTTCCAAAGCTAATGGTAGGCCTATTTAAAATGGATTTAATGACATAAATGACAGAAAGTAAACAAATAGGATAGAATATTGAAATCATAGGAAATACTGTTGGATTTTTAAAATTTTACTTCCGAAAATTGCCTTGAATGAATAAAGGCCGTCACCACAACTGATGATGAGATGAGATCTTGATATATATATATATATATATATATATATACACAAAACAAACACAAGACATAACAAGATACAATAATGCCATTGGTTACGAAAAAGGGCATAAAAGTGATTTTTGTAATACAATTTTTTATTACAATATCAATACTTATTGATTTTCTGGCATAGGAAAAAACCTTTCTAAGTATCCGACATAACAACAGACTATGTCACTCGGGTTTTCTACATTCGTTCAAAGCTCATGTGTAACTCTGATCTAGCACCACGAGATGTCAGCCTAACCTTGTTTTTAATTTGAGCTCGACATTCAGCGTTCTGTGTTTCTTATTTAAGTTTGACTCTTGAATTCTCTACAGTTTAAACTATAAAACCAAGCTGTTTATTCCCTGAAGGAAAGGTGAGTTTTAAACGTGTCCTCCTTCATAAAAGTCTATTATTTGCAAATAATTGAGACTACGTTTGTGTGTTGTGAAGAGCTGAAGAGCTTTCCAATTCCAAAGTCAAATTGTCAAAGTTGTTTTCCCTCTAAGCACACCCACTCCGCACCTGCAGCCCTTCAAGGCTCATCTATTTTCCTGGAAACTCCTGCCATGATCCACTCTGTTTCCTACTCCTTCTCCCTTATGTCCTCTTCTTCTGCTGAGGCCCTTATTAAGTGCAAGCACATTGTTAAGCATTTGATTTGATATGGTCCGAAAGTAAACTTGTAATCACTTACACTAAAAACATGTCAATTTGCCTAAACATTACGCATTATGCACTTCTATAGATTAAGCTACCCAGCAGTAGATTAATGCATCAATAATCCAATTATGTTATACAGTATATACATTCTTAAATGGATCATTCTGCATAATGAGCTCTTTAACTTTAAGTAGGCTACTTTAAGAAGATTTTGATGCTAAAAATTAAGAATGTTTACAAAAGTAAACTGTCAAATGCATGCAATATGTCTACATTACTATATTGCTACTGATACTTGCGTATTGTGTGCAAAACCTTGGAGTACTTGTTCACCATTAAACATTTCTCTATGACATTAAATATTTATGACAAAATTTGTAAAATCATTAGATGTTTTTTATATAGTTTAACACTTAAAAACTAAGCTAATATGCTTCATCAGCTCTGTGTGTGCTTGTGAGGTTGGATTGGATTTTATTGACAGTGAACAAAAACTGATCCAAAGTGATTGATTGATGTTTTACCAAATGCTGATTGGTGCAGAGTCCCATCCATGTCAAACCAGCAAGAGGAAAACAGAAAAAACAGCACAAATCTTTTACTCCATGGTGTCCGGTGATGTCATATTTCCCTGCTGATGACTCTGTGAAGCCCAGGACATTGCTTAACAACATTCCTAGCATACTCTTCCAGCTGTGAGTGGTGAGCTACTTCCCTGATACCTCCCATCACAAACATACAGTACACAAGCTCAGAAAGACACACATCTCTCACACACAGACAGAACAACTAACAAAACCAGAAGAATGAGTCCTTTCTGTGAATGTCATCAAAAATAATTTCTTCTTTATCTTATGCTCCCTGTGGTGGTGGAAGTACTTAAGTTCTCTTTATAACCTAAATAAACAATTTAAAACCCCATTATTATTGTAGTTGGTGAGAGACGTTTGAACTTTGTACTTTATACACTGTTGGGTGGTAACATTTTAAAACAATGAATTATGTATGAATGTAAAATATTTCTCTACAAAGTAAATGGTAACTACATAGAACTAAAAGAAGAACAAAGAAAACACAAAATACTCTAAAGTATCAAAACTGTATAAAAAATTATAATTGAGTACAGTAGTTAAGTACAGAATAAATGTATTTGAATTCCATCACCGCCTGTACAGTCCTAATATCTTAAAGCCAAGCAGATGAACACACCCTAAAATAAAGAACAATAAGCGTCAATAAAACCTGTAAGACTTATTTGGCGTGATGATGGAGAGATAAACACAGTTGGTCTTTATGTTTGTGTTATGCTTATGAATAAATACTTTATGGACAAAAGTTGTACGAAATTATTTTATGCAGATGTCAAAACAACGCTGTGGTTGAGCTGGTAGAAGTGATCCGAGACTTTTGACACAGCTGTGTCGTAAAGACAGGCAGTCTGTGATGACAACAATGGACAAAGACATGAGTCATACTCAATTACACATTGTCTCCTTTACAGAAAAGTAAAGAGTCATCTCTCTCACTCACACACACACACACACACACACACACACACACAAGTACCAGACATCAGAAAACATGAACTTAAAAAGATATTAGACTTTTTTTTCAAGGAGACTAAAATGGAGGCAGGAATGATAAAATAATACTGTTTGGTGTAATGTTAGAACAAAATAAGTAATAATCATTCAGCTTATATGTGTTTTGTATATGTGTGTGTGACTGTTGACAACATATGGAGGTGTTGGGTTAGCCGTTGAATCAGCAGTGATAAGAAAGGGCTGAATTACAGTTATCAAGTCAAAGACACTTCCTCTAATGTACACATTCACACTGGAAAGATTAAAAAAACACGCCATAATCATTTACAAATTACATCGATCATATCACACCACACACATAAATAGATCCGCTTTACATATAAAAATGTATTCATACTGTAGTAAAAAGGACAGTGGCAGTTCAATACCTTTACTTAAAGGTTTCCAAAAAACAAACATAAGGATTTAGTCAATTGTAGAAAATAGTTACTTTGTGCAAACTCTAACATGTTATTATGTAGTAGACAATGAAAAGCTCCACTGATACACAAGGTGGAGAAAACATAACGTTTCTGCTTCATGAATAAAGAAGTAACTAAATAACCACTGCAAATGCTGCAAGTGTGGGTCCCATTGGATCAATATGCAGTGTTAGTGCATAGCCTCATTAGTTCACTACTTTGTCAGTGTAGCTTTCTGTTTGGCATACTGTATGTTGTCATGAATTTCAAAAGCATTCCCATTGACCTATAAAACATCTGTGATTGGCACTCCTGCATTTTTAGCACACATTATTCAATATTTTAAAAGCCATCTGGTTTCCATCTTGTGTTGCTTTAAACATGCCTAAAATATACAGTAATAAAAAAGCAATTGAGCAAGCTGACAAATGTTGCTACATGGCACTGAACCGAACATTTGCATGTAATATTAGGTTACTTAAAGAAACATTAATATGTTTTAGTGGCCACATGGGGCCTGTAGAAGATGTACTGTAAACACAAATGTAAAAACATAATTAAAATACATAAGTTATCACCTTATAAAGTTGTAACGATGAACATTTTAGCAAACACTTCAGATATGCCGCATATACAGAGCACCATAAGTATGCATTTGGAGTTGTGTTTGTGTGCACCTGATGAATATTAGTCAAATACTCACTCTTCTTTTAGCTCTATTTAGCAGTTTTAGCTCGGTTGTTGGTTCTTGAAACAACTCCTAAGGGAAATATCTGAAATCTTTTGGCTGCTAAACACTAGTGAATGCCGAATGAAGCTTCGTGAACCAGTGTCTTTATTTTCTGAGCCAACTAGACGGGCTCAGACCATCACTACTAAACACTGCACTAGCCACCGGCTAGTGGCTAACTGTGTCTGTCTGCTGTTTGGTGCTGAAAAGGTAGTGTAGAGTGGCTTTTTAAGAGCTTTTAATATTATTGTATACTATAACCAGATGCTTGCTCTTGCTGTAAACAGGGTTGAGAGCGGTGAAAGTGAATCAAACCAGTAAATGTGCAGCCTGTACACCTCAAACAATGAGTTCAAAGACACTACGCTGTGTAGTTGAGCAAAACTGCAGAGTCACTACAACTGACACCTTTCACCTTACTGATCTTACATCAATATACCAAGACCAGGTCAAACCTAGCATATGGCTCGATCATGTAACGGCCAATGTGATAAATTGTGGCCAAAGTGTTATGCAAATAGTCAGTGGTAGTGTCTATAATGTGAATCCTGTTTATTAAATGTTAATGTGCAAATGTCTGTAGTGCCGCAGTAGTATTACTTCCTAAAAGGGACTAGAGTAGCATATCATATGATATGGTTAAGCTATGTTTGAGTCAGTGATTGAGAAGTTTGCGCCTATTTGCCTATCTGAAAGAGCAATGGACAATGTGGAACTCCAAACTATTGCGTTCATAGAGCTGGCTCAACTTTTGCAAAATGCAGCTTTAAGAGTCCTTTTCCAGGAGAAGCTTCCATTTGTCCACCCCTCTGTAGATGCACGTCATATCAACATTTGATAATGTTGGTTACTACTACGAGCTTTAGTTACCAAATCGCTTTGCAAAGGCCGTCTGAATTAGGTGCTTTAGTCCCTGAATATGTGGCTGCATGTCACAATGTGTGTATTGTCATTCAGCCGAAGATACAGTATGTTCTTTACAATAATGCTGTTGTCATACACCTCCTTTACTACAACGGTGCTTATTTAAAGCAGATATCTCGCAAGTGGAAGTGAATGCACTCTTTGTGCTGGAAGCGTAAAGCGTATGGGGACGAGGGGAGACGGACAGTGTCCCGCCGGGGGGGACAGTCCAGGACACTGACGCAGCCACCATTAGTTCGGTGTTAGTCCAGCTGAGATACACATGTATATGAGTCATCCGGTGACGGAAACCGAACAGTAATGACTTCATCATCATTCATCGAACATCATCGCAACAGGCAGGAATCCTGAGGACAGTCTCAATAGAAAAAGTGTTTCTGTTGTCCATTTCTGTGCTGATTCAGCTTTCCGTCATGGTCGGTTGCATTATTTTGATGTTGCATAGAGTCATTTCTATCATCTTTCATCAGCTGACATGCGGCCCCTGTAGAGTGTGAGTGCTCAGTCTGTGTGGCTTTCAGTCCATTAGACGATAAGGGAGTCCCGGCTGAGAAGAGTGCTCTGGTGAGGATAAAAAAAGGTTTAAGTGTTCAACACAATAGCAGAGAGCTTACACCCAATACTCACATGTGTCTACAGTAGGATGAGAGAGTAAAAGATAGTAAACATTAGCCAGGGTTATTATAGTGAACCTGGGACAAACTGCATTTCAACCCTTTTTTCAAATTAAATAAGATTTGATTGAAGCTCCTGAAAGCTGGTTCAGTTGAGTAAATGTATCTCGTACATGAATTCTTTGACGTTGAATACCTTTTTGGCCCAGGTTTTTCAGGGAGAACACAACCAGTTATGATTGTTATGGAGAGTAGTTGGATACAGAACAGAGTATTCTACCTAGTTTTCATTGTAGTAGGATCTGAACCTGACCTGTCAAAAGGTACAACAACAACAGCCTTAGAGCTGGTACCCCGTGTGGGGAAGACAACATAATGATAGGAGTTTGAAATATATAATCTTTTCCGTGTATAGTTCCTTAACCATCATAAAGTTCTACCCCTGACGCTGGAACCTTTTGCCCAAAAGAACTATCGTACAGGAACTTAATGAAATCCCTCGTTCCTCTGGACGAAATGCAGCTTTCATCAAAAAGGTTCTTAAGCCGCTGTGAAAACGCCCTAGTAAACTCCCTTCAAACAGCAAAATCCAACATTGGGCATTAAACATCTTCCTGTTAGCCTAGTGTTAAACTTTTGATCAATTAGACATCAAAAACTATTTTTCAATAACTAGAAAATATTCTACATGAGTTCCACTCACTGATGTTCTATAAATTAGCATTACCAGCAAACAATGCTGCCAATAGTTCCTAGGCTTAGATGTCACTCACCACTTTCCGGGTCTTGTCTCTGGGCTCCTCTCTGCGCCCGGGCAGGGAATGGGCCGGAGGTGGAGAGGAGCAGGTGTTTGCTGGGAGCGGCCGCGGAGATGGCCTGTCCATTCTGCCTCTCTCTGTGTCTGAGTGAGGAGGAAGTGGATCTGCCTCCGGCCTGTTACTAGGCGATCGGCTCCAGTGCCGACTCGATTCCCCGCTGCTCTTTTTCGAGCTGCCCTTAGAGGGTGTGTCTGAATCCTCCTCCCCCCGGGCCCCACTCTTCCCCTGGCTGACCCCTCGTAACTTGGCCTTACGTTCCAGCAGGCTGTTCAGGAACGTGCCATCGTAGTCCTTCTCTTGTGAAGAACTTGATGGTGGACTGACTCTGGGAGGAGGCGGGGCAGGCCGCTCACTGTCCCAAGTGCCCCTTCTCTTTTCGGGTGACTGAAGTGGGCTTATGTAATGTCCGTTACTTTTGTTTCTTCTGAGATGATCTTCACGGTCGCTGTTGTCGCCAAGCTCATTTTCATCGTTGTGATAATGCTGAGGTGGACCATTACGGTATGAAGGATACCGATTGAACTCCAGAAGCTCCATCTCATAGTCTCCCCTGTCCTCTTCCCTTTTCTCTTCCCCTCTGTCTCCTCTCTGCTTGTAAAAAGCAGCAAACTCCTCCAGCTCATCTAGTGAGCCGGTTCGTCCGGCAGTACGGTACGTCTTTCTCCGCAGATGTTCTGAACGAGGGTTCCACCTGCACACACAACACAAGGCCAAGAGAAGACAAAGAGGGAGGGGACAAGGGGACAGGATGCAAGAGAAGGGCAGGAGGATTGTTAGTATTGTGTATATTTATATGCATATATACAGAATCTGTTTGCATTCACAAGACGCTGCATTTACGTGTGCTTAAGGAAATGAGTTACTGGCTTTCTCCAGTAAGCTGATTGCTTAAACTTCATACACAGGAAACCAATTTTTGTAAATTACAGAAACTGAAAATGGACTCTGTATGTCTAAAACTGTTGCTTTTCACCACTGAACATTTGACTATTTGTAACGTAAAGGAAAAACTGCCCCGTAACTCTGCCCTGACAACAAATAAGTCAGGAAGCGTCTTCTATAGCAATTAAATTAGTAAGCCATGCTTCTAAAATAGAGTAAGAACCCAGGTCACCTTAGTGCACATAAATGCGCAGAGAGAGAGAGTGAGTACCTTTTGTGGTTGTCCTCTTCGCTGTGATTCTGTTGCCGTTGATTTCGGCCGGGCCTGCGCAACTGGGACGAGGACGGAGGGTCATCGCTGTACCGGCGCGGGGGAAGGGGCTCATCCTGGCAGCGGCGAGGCTCTGAGTCGCGGTCATCATGATATCGTTGGGGTGAAGGGGGATTGTCACGGTAACGCTGCGGCTCTGGGCTGCGGTTGTCACGATAGCGTTGGGGCTCAGGCTGAGGGTCATGGTCGGGAATGGCGGGCAGAGCTTTCCTCTGGACATTTCGGTACGTTTGGCGGAAGTTGGTTTCTCCGTCATGGAGGGAGCTCAGCTCGGACAGGCTACAGGCTGGACAGGTCGAAATGAAGAAACGGATTAATATAGAATGACTGAATAAACTCAACATTTCTTTTTAAAGTGCTCATATTATGCTTTTTGGCTTTTTTCCTTTCCTTTATTGTGTTATAAATCTTTTTTGTGCATGTTATAGGTTTACAAAAATTTGAAAAAGCCCAAAGTCCACCCCAAAGGTGCTTAACATCTCCATCAGAAACCCCTGTTCATAAACTGATCCATACTGCTCTATTGTAGTCCGGCCTTTAGTACAGTGACAAACGTGCATCACTGTAACACACGTTATAATACTCGCCTAGCTGCTAGCATGGCACGCCCTCATACTCTGCTTCTGACTGGCTAGTAGTCCTTACCAAGCTACTGTGCATGTGACTCTCAACAAAGATGTAGCAGAAGTGAGATGGCTCACTCTGTAGCTACAGCTCAATACACAGGGTGAAAAGAGGAGCTGCAGAAATGTGCAGTACAAGAAAAATATGTTGTTGTTTTTTTAAAGTAAACCATGTAAACCTATTCTAATATAACCTCTAAGTACAATTATGAACTTGAAAATTAGCATAATAGGAGCACTTTAAGGAAGCAGAGAATTTAAGAGAAACAGTTATAACATAGACTACAGAAGAAGAAAGCCAGAGTCGATGTCTGTAAGCAATTACATCAATTGTTGGAGAGAACATTTTAAAAACACATTATTTCAGGTGAGTAGGCATGCACAGCTGCTACTATGCACATTTAAACTACAGGAAAATCAATACGCAGAATGCTTGTGCAGAGAGGCACGCCAAGACATGCTTAAAAGGATAAAAAGCCAAAATAGAAACTGTCAACAGAATAGATAGGGCAGCATGCATTGTCTACTGAGTGCATCAACATGCAATAGAAGATGTGGATAGCATTTTTCAGAGAGTAAACCCCCATGATGGGTTTATGGAGCTTACACTGGTGGCTGATTGACCTGGAAGGGTTGAAGTGAGCCAGCTGTTTCTCTACATACTGTAGCACCCTGAGAGAGTCCTGATCCTGAGGTGAAGCCACGCGGTAGGGAACCCCTACAGCATGCATTGGCACTGTAGATACACACTTGACGCATCAGCACGGAAAAGTTTTGTCTTTGTGTGTTTGTTCATTGTGGATCGAGTACCGTAATTGTGCTTTTTCTTGTTTTCTATTTTTGCTATCTTATTTTCATTGTTTCTGGCCAATATTGCAGAATGAAATAGCTGACATGCATTCAGATGAGAAAACGCACATCAATTTACAGCATTCCCAAAATAAAATAGTAGAAAATACATTTCTCACAGAACTTTTCTCAATGTTGTACTTAAATATCAGATCCAAAGACACGATTTTCAAATTAAGCTTATTTTGCAAATTTCTCAACGCCCAGCAAATGCAATATTAAACAGACGTTTTTTTTTTCCAAGAGCAGAATAAACTCTGGGGATGAGTATATTAAAAAAAATAACATTGATATGGTAAGCAATTCTAAAAACACAGATTCACTTGGTTGAAAATGAGTAGGACCTCACCTGCCGTGAGTATGCTCCCATCTGAAGGGGGGAGGGAAGACATTTTGTCCACCAGAGATGGGGGTGCGATGGGAACCATCGTCGGCACACCAGTGACAAAGTACGGAGGGTAGGCAGGTGTCTGAGGGGTGGAGGTGCCCGTCTTTATACCCTTACCTGCCTCATAAACTACAAAAGCAAAACACAATCCCAATCCGACTTTCCAAAAAATCACATTTTCAATAGTCAGTCAGTGTGTAAGTGTGTGTGTGTGTTCATGCTCACGGTGTCTTGGGCAGCAGCATGTGTCGGGACAGCACCAGCAGCTGACGTAGCAGCAGCAGGAGTGAGGACAACACTGGCACCAACAAACCCCAACCAACAGCAGGAATAAGATACTGCCCAGTGCCACCGCTGACACAAACACCCACTCTGAAAGTACACACAAGACACAATCCTGCATTTAGACAAGTACCAACACATATTACGTTACAAAGAAACAGTTTAATTTGATCATATCACTGTGTGATCACTCTACTACACTAAATTGGCTGTTTGCTTTAGAAATAAAAATTGATGCAGCAGAACCAGAGATATCGACTTTTTCTCTTCCTTGACTTCTACATGACCCACAATGCAACTCTACCGCTGACGGTATGATTTGTCAGAGATTTTTCTGTCATGCTAATAGATGCTAATGTAGCCTCGAGCCGCTGGCCTTAAGCAGAACTGAAGAAACGGCTACAGAGGACAGGTAAGGTCTTTCCTACTCCACTCCTCCAGAGTGTTTTCATTTTTAAAAGGTATAATTTTCAGCTGACCAAAGTGACATCACTTCACTCACTTTATCAGATTTCACATGCTCCCTCTAGAGCAATAAAAGGCTTTACTATTTTTTTTTTTCTTTTTTACAAATGCAATGGTACTCCTTAAGCACTGTAAATGGTTTATAATCAGTGGTTTCACTTTAAATCTGTTTTTTAGGAGCCGACCTCTAGCTCACCCAGTTAGAGCGTGCATAGCCCCATGAGGCTGAGGCCGTTGCAGCGGCCTGCGGTTCAAATCCGACCTGCGGTCCTCTGCTGAGTGTCATCTCCCATCTCTCTCCCCCCTTTCCTGTCTATCCACTCTCACTCTGAATAAAGGGGTAAAAGACCCCAAAGAAAGAAGTCTTTTACCGCTTTCCATTTGCACAGTGTGCCTACATGTTTACACGGACTGGAACTCAATATTGTATACCGTTTTAACCCTACTTTGAGATTGTCCCATGTTTACATTTAAAGTCAAACTTAAAAATGCCAAAATATATACTGAAATTGTTGGATGTTTGATTACCCTGTTGATGAACTCAATGGCCCCAAAATACATTGAACACAAATAAAGAACCAATACATAGTTACAAAAATGGGCATGGTGGTAGTAGTAAATTAATTAATTATATATATATACACACACACACACACACACACACACACACACACAATTAGGTAATTGATTAAAAAATGACTTGAATCCAAAGTAATTTTAAAATGAATTCAAATGTTGACAACCAATGAACTGGTGAAAGGCTGTGGATTTGATCTAGAGAAACTATTAATTAGGAAGTAAAAATGTTTGCTTGGATGTTTTGATTTTCCTTTTGTTGTGAGAACCTTAAATGTTTAATGTCAACAGAAACTTGTATTCTTAATCAACCTCTATAAAATCTCTCAAATGTCACTATTTAACATGGGAGCTACAGATGTCCCTACGTGTTACATTATGTTTATAACGTGAGAGAAATCCCCTGACTCCCGGCTGACAGTGTGACCAGTTTAGTAAATTACTGTAACAACCAGAGATGGTAACCAAGACATTGACCAAGATTGTATCCAAATAAAAAGAAAGAAATAACTGAACATGTTTTTTCACGCATGCACGTGATGAAATGGTATAATTTCTTGCTCAATTTCATGTACTGGATGTTGGGATGAGACATAACACAGTGAGGAATTCCTGTAGCGCTTTGACACATCAGCTACGCAAGAGAAGGCTGAAGTGTTGAAAAATGTGTCTTCTTTGCCTGTTTTCCAGAAAGTAAATGTTTTTCTTGGGACGTAACAAATCAGAACAAATTCAATATTAATCCGAAAGAGTCAGAACTAAAGAAATAAGATGGTTTTACACCGAGTAATAGTGCTGAAGTGAGTGATACAGCAAGTACAACAGATAGACAACATGTATCTGTCTACAGGGATAAAGCAAAGCAAAGGAAAGGCAAGGAGAGGGCAGATAAGGAAACCTTAACAATGTAAAACCAAGGACAACGCTGTTGCTCTAAAAACACACACAGGAAACCAGATTTTGCTACAGGAAGGAAATGGACAGTTTACGCTGCTCTGTACGATACTAAAGATCTGGCTGTGACAACAAATTAGCTTGTAATGTGATCTCATTATGACCAGTAGACAGGCACAAACACACACACACACACACACACACACACACACACAGCTGAAGCTAACAGCACATTTTAGACATTTCAGAGAAGAGTGGGAGTCGATGTGGATAACACAAACTAATACAACACGAACACCAGAGATAAGCTTGCAGTACCCATACTAGCTGAGTGATTCATAGCATGTCATTTTGAGAGCTACATCCACAAAATTCATCTACTCATTTACCACCTCCCCACAAATCTGGCGGTAATTAACTGTGTATCACAGGAATTTGATGTGGCCTAAACAAACCTCACTCCCTCTTGATCACTGTGTTTTTTTACTGGGTAGTGTCCATACGATGTGGTATGACATGCTAACCACAACCATAAATAACTGTAATGACCATAATAGCTGTTTTCCAGCACGGCTCATCCTAGAGGGAGTGAGCGCTTATCTAAAGGGTGTAGGATAAAAACGTCTCTCAACTCAACTCTGTCAAAGCCTCATTATAGCTGAATCCCACCGGTTGCATTACTTACTCATATGAGAGGGGAAAGGTTTAGAAACATGGTGGATAAGGTCATCTTGGTTGTCTGTCTTGATTGGATCAGATCAAGCTTAAAGTGCAAAGTCTTCTTCTAAATTTATTTTATTGTGTGCAAAGATCCACTCTCAAGGAGTTCTCCCAACCACCTTCCAAATGGTTCCTACATGCATTGTTAGAGCGGTGAGTAGGGTTAGAATGAATGGAAGGAACCAAGTGAAGGGGAGAATACATTATGCCCCTACCTGGCATAATCTTCATATCAAAGTCTGGCAGGAGATCTTCAGGCACACCTGAGAAACCTGCAGAGAGACAGAGCACAGGTGACAACAGGAGAGGAGGAGAGGAGGACAGGAGAGGGAACGGGGTTGATATAAATGACTGATTCAAAGAAAGTTGTTGCAGCAGCAGCAGCATGCATGATGAGAGAAGCAAGACAGAACAGACAGAGAGCGATACAGGGAAAGATAAACAGATTGAAAAAAAGAGTTGGCAGCTCAACAGCAGCATGCACCAAAAACAATCTGGTCCTGTTCCTGACAGTCTCCATATCAGAGCAACTGATAAGCAGGTTGATCATCTGATTTCTGATATCAGCTGTGAGGTCATCGGTCTGGTAAGAAGACAGACCGGAACGGGGATCATTCTCATGACATATTAGGCAGAAGCTGTGAGTAATCAAATGTCAAATGTGGGAACATTCGTCACGTCCAGAGCGAGGAAAACCGACCGCAGAGAAACATTTTGTTTCTGAAAACTGTTTGTCTTTGTCTTTCGGTTATCTATCCAGTGAAGAGAGAAGTGGCCCGGGGATAAGCCCTGGAGCACCATAAGTCCATTATTTCCCCTGATAATAAGCTCTCTCCAATTTAACAAATCATCCTGCTGATTTATTCGGGAAAGGTTGCTATCACCTACGTGCAGTTAAATGTGTTCTTTCCTCATGCTGAAACATGTTCCTGCGCTTTTCTGTCAATATTCTGAAATTATATATTGCTTCTATTCCTTTATCTACAGCAACAGAAATGTTGGTGGAGGGAAAGACAGATTACTTAGAAAGGAGAACCATCACCGCATATCAACTGTTGATCCTGGTATCTTGCTAGTGTTTTGGCTCACGCTTCAAAATGTCCTCTTTAAAAACAGCTCTAAGTGACTCCACACAGGGTCAGCGGATGTCTGAATGAAACATTTACATAATAGATAAAATAAGAGGGACAAGTGTAACAAGTGTGTTTTGTCTGGGTGCATGTCTCCATGTGAGCATGCAAGTTGAAGCTTTGTGAAAAGTGAAAAATCTAGTAGGTGAGCGTGATGTGAGCCGAGCAGGTACTAGGGTTTAACTGTTGGCAGTGTGTGTGTGTATGGCGGAGAGGAGGAGCGTTGAGCGCCAGAAATAAAAGAACTGGAGAAACAGAAAGCGGGCTGGACTATCTTGGCCTGCCTCTGGCTCACAGATCTACACATACCTCACTTTGTACCATTCTGGAAGTCTAAACGTGTTCTTTGCTGAATGTGAAAACAGAAAGAACCCTATTAGGATCATTGAGAAGCCGCTGAATCACCACATTAATTCAAATAACTAGCTGCTGGAATTTGCATTGTGTGCATTTAAGGCTCCTCTAATTCTGTTATTTTTAGTTGTTATGTGTTTTTTCTCTATTCTGCTCAAACGAGTGAGGCAGCTTACTTGCGGAGGTCCCACTCACACGAGAATTTGCTTGCAGGCCGGTGATTCACCTGAGATTTAATTTCAAATATTTTGGGTTTGCTTGTTTTTCTCTACATGGTCATACAGGGGGGTGATATTTGCACACTGCCACGCAAACTCCTCCTATGTAAATTAACTGTAAAGTGAAGGTCAGCCTATATGGTGGTAGAGCTCTACATAGAAGAAGTATACAAAAAAAAAAAAAATGACACACACACACACAGACACACACACATAGAAACACACACACAGACACACACACACACACACACACACACACACACACACACACACACACACACACACACACACATATTAAAACCATACCAAGGGAGAACAGAGGGAAGCAGAATTCTTTGGTTGTTTTTTTTATCAGCAACTGAATTCTCAGTTGATCAGTCACATGTTGTCTCCCCTCCATCTTTTGTATCATTGTGCTCTGCTGTCCCTCCTACACGACATTAAATCTTCCCTCTCTTCTTTGCTGTGCAGTTATTTACGCAAAGAAGACAAAAGGCCCACCCCAGCCTCATCCATTCACAGAGGCCTCAACTGTTGTTATGGAAACACAAGTGACTCACATGCCATATTAGCTACACGCAGACCTGAAAATACAACTTTTTACATTGTTGTAGATGTAGGGTCTCTTATGCGAGGTTACAGACTGCAAAGGGCAACTTTTGCAGGAAAATCATGCCATCTTCATTTGCCCGTAGTATTATATATATATGGCTGACATATCGTACCTGGGCAGTACCCATATTTAACTAGATTCAGTATTCACTCAAGTCTTTGCAAACTGTAAAGCGCCCATTACTTCTGTGTGTATGTGCATGTCTTTTGTGGATACACATAAGTCTCTGAGTGCCAACCAAACAAAAGTTCAGCCTCAGAGTGAATTAGAGCACCAAGAGCCACATAGCTTCTCAGCAGTTGCTATGGTAATATTTGTAATTGATCACGGACAAGTACACTGTCACTGTAAACACATTGCAGATACTCAAACAACAACATGGGACACGCGGGTTCTATACACGCACGCACACACGCACACGCGCTCACACACACACACACACACACACACACCCACACACACGCGCACACACACACACACACACACACACACAATGACTCAAGCAATTTGACAAGCGAAATATTCTGCAGCAACTAAGTTTCAAATCCTTCTTGTAGTTATTTACAGTTTGAGTTAATGCAGTTGCTTTGGTTACAGATTAGGCAAAACTACACAAGAAGTGCCACTGCTAGTTGTAAATCAGCTCCTTAATAATGAGCTTGTATTGTGCTGCCGGTAAAGGTCAGCTTATAAAGGCCGTGTTATGTAACAGCAGCTCGTAGAAAAATGTATTTTGTGTCTATGATTAATTACATATGTACACGGTTGCTCTGAGGCACTGCAACGTGTGGTCTGCCAGTCTACTCACATCTATGAAACAAGGTGATGGGACACTGCTAGAATCTATGACTCAATAAGCCATCGTTTCAGAAGGTATATTGTGTAAGTTCGCAGGTTTAAAGTTCCACAATGATCAATAGTGCAGAGATCGCACCAAAACTGGAAACACATTGGGATTTGGAAGCCGCTTGAGCTTTAATGGATGTCAATGAGACATACAGAAGAGGCGATATTCACGGAGAAGGTTGTGTGAGTGTGAACAAGCCTAAGCTTATCTTTTTAATTTTAAAACTAAAATCCTTTACAATAGTCTTGTTAGGAAAGTAGTAGCAGCTTACCAAGAACCAGCAGCTCCGCAGAGGCTTCGTTCTGTCCCTCTAAATCATCAGATATAACCACTTTACAGATGTAAACTCCACTGTCTCCCCACTGGACCTCTCCTATGCGCAGGTCGGCCTCTGCATGAGAAAAAGGGAAGAGGTTAAAAATGACAAAATCCTCCTAAATCATTTTAAAACATTTAAATTGTTTGAGCATCTCCTGCAAAATTCTTAATTACTCAGTTCATTTTCAGGTTCTTGCAACTTGCTTATTAAGACATAACATGCATAGGTTAACTGAAAGATTTGAGAATTTAGATTAAATAGGAAAACCCTGTTTAAACAAGTATGCATTTGTGAGGCACAATGCCTCACTGTCCTTTGTTAGCTCCTAAGTACGTCTAACGTTTCAAACTTATTTAGTCCGTCTTACACGTAATGTAACAAAAAAAAGGTCCCTAAAAAAAAACTGTGCCCATTAGAATTCCTCTGTGATCCTAAAAATAAAAATGTCATTTCAAATTGGTGGGGGTGAAAAGAAATGAAAAGTCATCATGACTTAAAGTTGTTAATTATCATACTGCCATCATAGTCTCTACTCTTCTGGGAAGATTTTCCACAAGGTTTTGGAGCCTGGCTGCAGGGATTTATTAGTGAGGTCTAAGGTCTGGCTTGCGGCCGGAGTCCCTATTACTCCCAAAGGTGTTGGATGTGAGGGAGGATAGGGATCTGTGTAGACCAGTCAAGTTCTTCCAACCCAAACTCAGAAAAACACACTAACCCGAACGATAAAAATGCTTCCCACAAACCTGCTACTTAAAGTACTTTACAGAAGAGGCCAAAGTTGCGTCTATTTTTTGAGGAGGCTAAGGTCTTTCGACATCTGTCAGAAGATGCTGAGGATGTTTTATGAGTGTTTGGTGGCTAGTGCTGTCTTGTTTGCTGTTGCATGCTGGGGCAGAGTGGCTGACACCAACAGGCTCAACCAACAAATACAGAAGGCCAGTAATGTTGTTGGTGTGGAGCCAGACTCCTTAAAGTCAGCGTCAGAGAGGTGGATGTTGTTCAAAGTACACTCCATCCTAGACAACTCCTCCCACCGATTCCACAATACAAAAAAGCGATACAGCATAGTATTGCAATATTTTCAGTGGCAATACTGTATTGATACACAGAAGCCAAGTAGCAATCTTTTATTTTATATGTGTTGGTCAGTTTGTCTGCTTGACAAACCAATTTTGAAACAATAAAATTGAAGTCAATGTATCTTTTTAGATAAAACAGACGTTGACAAAGTTTTCTTTTTGGGGATATCATTTGAAATTGGGAAAAATTATAAGTAGGAAGGTGTCTAGTGATTCCCACCCCTAGTGGATACTACTGTGTGCGTGCATCAATAAGTAAGTCTGATGGCAATGTTATGTAGGATTTATGAATGTGCGTTAGCAACAGTAGGCTAATTCACAAGGGTACCATTTAATGTGTGAGCTAAGACTGCCCATCTGTTCATCTGCACAGCAAGAGTTATGTTTCTGTTAATTGAATGCGTTATTCAGCTCAAATACAACTGAGAATGTAGTTTAATCTCAGTAATGATGGTGTATTAGGTTATTACTGTCGCTCTGTTGAAGGCAAACTTTCCACAGATCACGGAGTCTAGACTTTAAGGCACCATAGTTAAGTGAAAGTAGTTCAAGTTGTAATTTACTGCCCCTACCAGAGGCAGCGTGTACTACCGTGTGTTTACAGAGGGCATTTAAATGACAGCGACAGACTCAGACGCCCACGATGCACCACAGTGCGCCACTGGAGGTCGTTTCTGCCTTTGGCCATCTACCTTTATAACTCCTACCTCTGAGTGTCACATGCTTAGAGTTAAAACTGGTCTCACAGTACGCACCCCCGCATCACATCGCAATATTCTTGGACAATTATGATAATTACTGAAATAGCTGTCAGCCAAATAAACAAAAGTATTATTTATTTATTCACTACTGCTACTTGTATTCATGCTATACCTAATATACTTACGTCTAATTAACCTTTTTTTTATGTCTAGTTGTAGATATGTTACTGTTTTCTTTCTGTTATTTCACCTTAAATGTGACTGTGAGCAACTGCAACTAAATAATTTCCCTGAGGGATCAATAAAGTAAATAAATTCTCATTCTGATAGGATAGCTCAGGTTAATGTAAATAGTACTTATTTAATTATTTATGTTTTTCTAATTATGGAAGCAAATATTCCAACAAAGTGCTATTTCATAAGATTGAATAGGCCATAAAAACAATTCTAATATAGTTTGGCCCAAGAATCCAACAAACAAGGCAATACTGGGCCACTGACTCTATTGTAAGGGGGTCAGACATGTAAATACAGCAGACAGGAAACAGGTTGTATAATTCACTTCCTTTTCCTGTCAGCTAAGGAAGGGGGAGGAGAGACAGGCTGACCAGACCACACCAGTGTGACTTGTCTCTCCTTTAACACAGTAACACCTCCACTCAATTCAACATACAATTTTATACTGTTTATTTCAAACACTCCGACCACATGCAAGTCAGATGGACTTTTAAAGGGCCAGAAGCGCAGGTCAGTGTGTTGGTTTGTCTGTTTTAGCCACGTGATTAACAGAACAGCCCGGCCAGTGCATGCAGGGACAGACTCCAGCCTTGATGTGACCCTGAATAGGGTTACATGAGTCTGGATCACTGGACATCTCTAAAGGAAACATTGTTAAACTTTTTACTTTCTTGTCCATTTACAACATTGCTGCGCTGACCTGTTTCAGGACAGGAGGTGGAGTGGGACAGATGAGTATAGACAAAGTGAAAGAAAAGCCCTACACTGAGAGAAATGAGTTGTGTGGATGGTGGGATGTGGAGAGGAAAATAAAAGCGGGACATTGATGTACATCAGAGGGAAGGAGTGAGAGGTCAGGATGAATGAGAGGACAGCATGAAAACCATTTCTTTTGTCTGTGTTTCTGGCTGGTGTAGAGAAGGTTGATTCTTCAACCAGAGTTAGAGCTCCATAAATCTGAGGCCTGCAAACAGGGCTACCCCTCTGTCTTCACCAAGCACGCACACACACACGCGCACACACACACACACACACACACACACACACACACACACACACACACACACACACACACACACACACACACACACACACACACACACACACACACACACGTAAGACAGTAGGGGAATGTAGAACTGAGGACGATGGCTTAAGCATTAATTGCTTTGGATAATTTGTTGTTAGTAAGTTAGTGGACTATTTTTTCATACCACTGCCTTTAATAGCATGATAGATTTGCTTTTAGTTACTAGAGCAAATACTCAGATTATGTTACATGTCATCAATGCTTAAAACATTTACAATCATTCATGACTGCAGGAAGCACCCACTAATATTCACAACATTGTTATTTCTGAGACTGCATGAGAAGTGGGGCTCTAACTGATAAACTATTAATATTAACTCAAAATATTGTAAGCATGTAACAACAGATTATTGCAATACTTAATATACTCATGGCCATGAAAGGGTAACTAAATTTTATGATTATTATTGAGATAAATTTGGCAACCACTTTACTGTGCAATAAGCATTTTGGGCAGTTTCTACTTTTAACACATCAGGCTTCACACATGCGGTTCATTAGTGATTTCTGACTGGCCAGACGTTGCGTTTAGCCTTTTTTTTCTCTGAGAATCTGAGAAACAACTAGCTCTTGTCTTCTCATGCCAGACCCTAGAACTGGAAAACAACTGTCACTAGTTGGTATGCACTTATTATTTTTGTGTTATGTAACCTGATTGTTCTAAAAATGTCCAAAAGGTTTCAGTTAAGCCACCTCCGTCTCTCACACTCCCCTACATGAGTGCAGAATCTTTCAGACTTCACGTTGGGCATTTAATCAGGAATCTGAGTGAAGGGTGGGCCAACGCTCTGATTTATGGCTTTCGATCAAACTTGCCAGGTTTGGCTGTAGAAGAAATAAAAAACAATATTTTGGAACAATATGTTACAAAATAACCACATAGGCTGCTAAATCTTTAAAGTAAATTGGACCTCCCAAAAAATGCTCTTGAGTTGCTTCCATAGTGTGCTGCTCTATATTTATATTTGTTATGTCTTTAATAACTTGTGTCTTTTCTTTGCTGTTTTTATCTGTTGTGTATTTTACTACATTATTCTGCTTCTGTGAAGCACGTTGTGATACACTGAATGAAAAACTGATCATATCTGTATGGCTGTTTCCGCCATCACTTGTCAACAGTATTTAGCTTGAATAATTCTCCCCCACAACTTTTAACCTACAAGCAGATGAGCTGAAAATCCATCACTAGCTGGTGAGTTAAAATTCATCCTATAGCACAAGTAATGTGACGTCCTGGCTACACAGCTGACAAACAAAACAAAGAAGACTTTAGATCGTTTTTAGCATGGGAATCAGAGAAACCGAACCAGAGGAGCAAGCAGCACTGCAGAAGAATGGTGTATGGAGTATGGTGGTCAGTAAACAGTCAGTAGGGGTTGGGTAGGAAACCGGAGGGTCGCTAGTTCAGTCCCCATACGGACCAAAGTATGGTGGTGGAACAGTAGCTGGTGAGGTCACAGTTCACCTCCTGAGCACTGCCAAGGTGCTTTTGAGCAAGGCACCCAACTGCTCGGGTGCCTTTCCATGGGCAGCCTCCTTAATCTGACATCTCTCCATTAGTGCATGTATAGGCACTGAGCATGTGTGTGTAATTCAGGCCTGTGTGTAATGAGTGTAATGACGATAAGAGAGTGAAAACATTGTACTTTCCCTTACAGGATTAATAAAGCATGAATCATTATTATTGTTATAAAACTTACTGTTGATGATGGAGATGTCTCTGTTCTTGTAGTACTCTGACAGTGTGATTGAGGAACCAGACATGGAGGCCACAGTTCGGACCGTCCGGCTGCTGTCAGAGCAGTCAAGGTAGCTCGCCGTCATCCCCGCCTCGTACCCTCGGCCGGCTCCTCTGGTTCCACTCGTTAGCCCCCCTCCTCCCTGGCCTCCACTCATGCTGTCTGGGAAGTTGAATGAATCCCGCGTGCGGTCCTGACAGTACGACTTGTAGACCCATTGCACGACGGGGACCTGGGTGGACACGCTGTTGTACTGACATGGCAGAACCACTGACTGGAACAGCACAGCATACCTCTTCTCATCTCTCACAAACACATTAACCCCCGAGCAATGGGGAAGGAGGACATCTGTGGGAGAGTAAGGAGATAATGAAGGATCAATAAAGTGTGAAAGAAAAAAACGTTGAAACAAGTATGTCTAGATAATAATTGCAGTCATTATGTTCTATTTGTGTCAATAATTGCTCTCCTTGGCAGAGTCATGAGCCAGATCTCAATATACAGACATCTTGTTTGTCCATTGCAAAAAAATCCATACAATCTGATTAGATATACAGAATATTTTATATATATATATATATATATATATATAAAGAGTATATTAAAAAAAACTTTCTTATAACTCCAGAACTTGCATGTGAATTATCACATTTTCAAGTTGTGTTCAGTATCAAAGTACTCCAGTGACAGTCTGTGCATCCATTATCCAGCATACTTTTAATGGTGTCAATTTGAGGGGCTTACACAAACACACAGATCTGGCAACCAAACCAGATTTTAATAATAACTGGGTATGTGTAATAAAGGGGATTTAAGGACTACCACAGCAGACAGTAGCACACAATGATTCAGATGCTGAGTCAAGGTTTAGGGAGACACCTGTTCCTGTTTGCTCACTTTAAAAATACCAATCACACACTACCGTCATTCCGTCATGGAAATCATGGCCTCTCTCTTCAAAAATCTGATTCTGTATAGTTGAAGAATGTCAGGATAAACACTAACTAGAAATACTTGCATGTTTTTTATTTTACTTTTAGTGGGAATGAAATGAATCATCATGCAGTTAGGCATGATAGGTGTAAGAAAACAAGGCTGTGTTGTTGAGACTGTTTGAGTTGCTTCTGCTCTGTGAAATCTGACCGCGAGCTGAGTTGACTCTGGGTCAAATGATGACCAGGAGCTCAAGCTCAGCGGGTTAACGGCAACACCCGCTAGAGAGATGACCATGTGAGAAAAACACAAACACACCCAGAAAACATCTGTGCATGCTGCTGCTGCTGTGTGTGTGTGTGAGAGTGTTTCTCAGGCTAAACAGTGGGAGGTGTGACTGAACTGGACCACTGAACAGGGATGAGGTGGTGGATTAAGGGGGGGGGAGGGGCTTCAATTAATCCAGACCAGGCCTGTTGAACAACTTTTGTTTTCTTTCTGTTACTAAGACTGAACCTAGGCAAGGCAAGGCAGCTTTATTTGTAAAGCACACTTCAGCAACGAGGCAATTCAAAATGCTTTACACAAAAACTGTTAAAAAAACTGTTAAAAAATAAAAACAGATAAAACACAAGAATAAAAAGTTACAGTGCAGTATAATAATTTAAATGTTAAAAAAATAAACAGCCATTTAAAGACAGGCAACATTAAAAAGAAACGTTTTCAGCCTTTATATAAAAGAACAGAGTAGCAGCGGCTCTGCAGGTTTCTGGGAGTTTATTCCAGATATGAGGAGCATAGAAACTGAACGCTGCTTCACCCTGTTTAGTTCTGACTGGGGACAGAAAGTAGACCTGTCCTAGATGACCTGAGAGGTGTGGTGGGTCATAGTGTATTAGCAGATCAGAAATGTATTTTGGCCCTAAACCGTTTAGTGATTTATCAAATAGCAAAATTACTTTAAAATTCTTTGAGGCACAGGAAGCAAGTCTAAAGACTTCAGATCGGGAGTGATGTGATCCAGTCTCTTGGTCTTAGTGAAGAAATGAGCAGCAGCATTCTGAATCAGCTGCAGCTGTCTGATTGATTTTTTAGGGAGACCTGTAAAGACACCGTTACAGTAGTCAAGTCTACTGAAGATAAAAGCATGGAAGAGTTTTTCCAAATCCTGGGTCATTAAAAGGACATAGGCCCTTTAACCCTTGATATATTCTTAAAGTGATAATAGGCTTTGACTTTGTAATTGTCTGCATTGTAATGTGGCTGTTAAAATTCAGGTCAGAGTCCATGACTACACCAAGATTTCTTGCATTGTTTGTTGTTTTTAACATTGTTGTTGGAAGCTAAGTGCAGACTTTTAATTGTTCCTTTTTTGCTCCAAAAACAACCACCTCAGTTTTTCCTTCCTTTAATTTCAGTAAGTTGTGGCACATCCAGCCGTTAATTTGTTTGATGCACTTAGTCAGTTTTTGTATTAGACTATAGTCCCCTGGCGATAAGGTTATGTAAAGTTTTGTGTCGTCCGCATAACTATGGTATCTTATTTAGCTGTTTTCCAAAATCTGAGCCAGTGGAAGCATGTAGATGTTAAACAGAAGAGGCCCCAGAATGGAGCCTCGGGGAACTCTGCACATCATATTTGAATGATCAGATGCATAATTACCTATTACCTAGACACAAAGTAGTCCCTATTCTTTAAGTAGGATTCGGACCAGTTTAGTACTGAGACAGAAAAGCCAACCCAGTTTTCCAATCGATCTAGTAATATGTCATGGTCAACCGTGTCAAATGAGATCAAGTAACACTAAGACTGTAATTTTGCCACTATCTGTCTTAAGGTCAATGTCATTAAAGACTTTGACAAGAGCCGTCTCAGTGCTGTGTTGTGGTCTGAAACCCGACTGAAAGGCATCAAAACTGTTGTTTAGTGACAAGTAAGGGTTCGGTAGTTGAAAAACACTTTTTCAATGATTTTACTTAAAAACGGAAGGTTTGATATTGGCCTATAGTTTCTCATTATAAGAGTGGCTTGATTATTGCAGTTTTCAGGGCCTGTGGAAAGATACCTGAAAGAAGAGACATGTTCACAATCTGTAGAAGATCAGAAGCCAAACAATTCGAAACATTTTTGAAAACATCCGTTAGAATGTAGAATATCAACGCAACAAGAGGAGGTTTTCAGATGTTGTATAATGTCCTCTAGGTTTTTATGGTTGATTGAATGAAATTCTGTCATATTGGAATTAGTTTTGCCTAAACACTGTGACAACACACGGAGGCACTGACTGTTTGTCTAATCTTCTGAATTTTGTCTTTGAAGAAGGCAAAGTCATTGCAGGCCTTGGTAGATAAAAGTTCAGATGCTACTGGTACTGGAGGGTTTCTTAACCTATCGACGGTAGCAAACAAAGCATGTGAATTATTACTGTTTCTAGCAATAATGTCAGGGGAGGAGGACCTCCTTGCATTCCTCAGTTCCAAAATAAAAAAAGCTAAGTCTTTCTTTCTTTGTATTATAATGGACCAGGAGATTTGTTTTTCGCCACCTTCGTTCAGCTTTTTGACACTCTCTTTTTTATGTTCTCACCAGTAGGACATTTCTCCATGGGAATCTTTTCTTAACAGAGACAACTTTGACCTTAATGGGAGCAATGGCATCAATAACATTTGTAATTTTACAGTTGAAATTATGTACAAGATTAGTGACTGAGAACCCAAAGAGGGTGGGTGTGGAGGAGAAAAGCTGAATAAATGTTTCACTGGTGTTTTCAGGGATATACAGTTTTCTGATTAACTTCGTTTGGAAACTTTTTGGGCACAGAGATAATGCCTTTAAAGAAAACACAGGAATGATCAGAGAGAGCAACGTCAGTCACAACGTCAGTCATCATCAACTTAGCCAAACACCCACACCTGGTTTCACAGAACTGATACAGTTCATCAAACATATTAACAAGCTATGCACAATGATTTTTGGCTTGAGAATTAGTTCTTGGCTGTTTTAGACCCTGACAAGGACGTACAGTACATGCTGACACTTTTTCTAATAAAAAAAAAAACATCTGAGGCCTAAACATACTAACTGGTGCTGAAACAATATCAGTTAATTGATTAGTTGATTGAGAATGTTAGTCAACAACAACCTCTGATTGATCGTTAAAGTAATTTATCAAGTAAAAATGCCAACACTAGCTGGTTCTACCTTATCAGATGACTCTCTTTATATGTAACCACCATGCAATCATAATCAAAGAAAATCATAGCATAACTACACATGATGAACGCACAGTTCAACCAATAAAATACAGGTCGCACCAGCGAATCTGTGATGTCAGATTACAATGTGTAAATTTCAATATTCAAACTGAAGTGTAAAATGTAATTTTTCACATTAATTTCATATGTATTGTGTAACTTTTCCCAAGCCATTTTGGTTTACAGTTTGGCTGGAGTGGTGTACATTTCTTGGGGGGGTGGGGGGGGGGGCGAAGCCCTTTAGACCAAGACGAATCAAGCTGTCTAAAACAAATTCCTTAGACTTCTGAGAACTAGAACAAAAAAAGCCAGAAGGTTGGTCTTCCTGGGATCACAGGCGGAGGGTGATCCAGACTTTATTAGTTTTCAGAGGAAGCCACCTCCAGAGCAGAAAATGAAAGTAGCAGGAGGAGAAGAGCAAAGACAGTTACTGTTAACATAGTGGACAGAGGAGCCTTTTGAGTGTAGTACTAAAGTACTGCTGTCTTAATTTGTCCGCTTTTACGTGGGGATAGTCATTTCCTAAAACATTTACAGATACAAATCTGTAAGCATGCTGTTTCACTGATGTGTCATTACATCGGCTTTTGCTTTGAATTGCGATAAACATGTTATCTGCCTTTAATAAAGCATTTTTTTGTTCAAACCTCTCCCTGGTCCTCTGATACTGTTAAATGAGCTGCTTCCTTCTGTTGGGAAAGTTTGGACCCACAATTGTTGCCTCCGGTCATATTTTATTTTGTTTCTTCATTAGCTTTAGGCGATTTGATTAAAGTAATAATAATAATAATAATAATAATAATAATAATAATAATAAGATGATGACCCAGTAAATGCTAGTCCTTTATGCATTAAAAACATGAAATTATCAACAAAAATAATTATCATAAACAAACGTGTTTCAAAAACAAAAGATTCCTTGTTTGTTGATCAAACTAATTGATTATTCAAAAAATCAAAAAGGAATTCAAAAAGGAAGCTACATCATTGGTTTTTGCATATATTTTTCCTTGATGCACACACTGATTTCTAATTTTAATGATTTGTTTATATATATATATATATATATATATATATATATATATATATATATATATATATATATATATATATACACATACACACACACACACACACACACACACACACATATACATATACCTATACATACTTAGCTGAATTTTTTCTTCTGGTCTGCTCTTGTGCTGTTGTAATATTTCCCAAATGGGGAAAACGTTTATTTAACTTCATTTAACTTTGATAGCAATCTAATTATATAAAGTGGTAAACTGTCTTTTCTGTCAGAAATTAGCTCTCCTAATCCCCGACCCCTGATGCTTCTGGTCGGATCATTCACACATGACTAGCTACAGTCGAATGCAGCACTGCTAGCACACCAGACCAGACTTGAATACTTTTCTGTGTAAAATACTGAAGCTTTGGCAGAATAGAAAGAATTTAACGTGCTAAAAAAAAGAATAACAGACTCTCGGTTTACATAACTTCGTCAAGTTTGAATCAAAATGCTCAATTTGACTGTAAAAGTTTTATGTTAGCTTAGTTAAAGTGACGCTAGCATTAACGTTAACGTTACTTCCAAATTTAGCTAAATCTGAGTCAAACAACCTGTTACATACCATGGTTACACCACATAGTTGCCTCCGTTTGTTCCCTTGTTCATCTTACCTGTCAGACAAACGATTAAAATCCACAATTTCGGCGGCAAAAGCATTTTCCAAGTCCTGCAGGTGAAGTTCATAAAGGTTTTCTGATGAACGTCTAACGTTACTTCTTTTCCCTTTAGTCTCATCCCTGGACGACGTTTCAGGTTTACACCACACACGGACAGTTACTAACTCTAAGATAACGGGACCAGCATCAAGCTTGTCAAAATAAAACTCAGGATTTCCGGCAAGTGCTTCCAGAATAAAAGCTTTGTTGACGCGGGCAGTAAATGAGAACATTTGTGAAGTTATGTGAACTGTATTTTACTTAACTGTAGATTTTGAAATAGCCCTACTAATATAATTTTACCTATACACACAACCCAAAATGTTACGGTTACTGCAATAGAACTTGCAAAAAGTAAGAAGTTTTTTTTTTAGAGTAACACTTTCATTGCACTCGGCAGGAGGTGTAGAGTTGCCACATAATCTACTAGAAGCTTAACATCTTGCACTGCAGGCTATGTTTTGACAAGGCCGGTTAAATAGGGGAAGCTGTACGTTTTCTTAATCTGAAACAAATGCAATACAAGCTATATACTTTTTGGTAGCCTAATGTATTCATCTGATGGATCTTAGTCTACTAGGCTACTTAGGCTATAGCGCTTTGGAGGAAGGTCTGGCAAAGCAAGACAGGCAATATGTGACGAATGTAAGCCTTTAGATAAAGTAAAATGACTAACCTTCCGCTTAATAGAAAATATTAAAGTACAGGTGGTACCCTCACTTTTTCTTGATCGTATTTAATAATTTTATTTTGAAGTCTAAATGATACCTTGTGTAACTTTACGCAGCACGGAGGGAGGCGCAGAGCCGCTCTTCCAGACAATGGATGGTGGCAGTTATGGAGGGAAGGACATTTTTAACGACATATAAAGTTGATGACGAAATTAATCTACCAAATGGCAATAATTAATACAACTGGTACTACTAGTAATAAATTGTTGTCTTTGCCCCATATGTATCAATTCCATGTGATTATGGAACAGTTGTTTTGCAGACCAATGTTGCCATCTAGTGTTCAGAATTCATGCATTTGCAAAAAGCTGTTTTGGTCATTTTATTTCCGCTTTGTTTGTACAGCATGACGATTGCACACAATGTTTCACAACACAAATCCCAATGTGAAACTGGTAACATTAACATTGCTAAGATAAAACAAGATTTCTAATGTACATTGTCTAATTTCATTGCCTTTCAACATAAATCTCTTCACAAAATACTTAACACATCAATACAAAACATCTTTGAAAGGTAGCACGGCAAAAGGAGACTTTACATTCCAAATTTAGACATTTATTTATTCATTTAAAAATAGATCTGTGGTGAAATCCCAAGAAACAGGAGGGGGGGGAAAAAGCACCAAATAGAGCACATTAAAACTGGTTCGAGGTCTGTTTCTATACAAGGACAGACAAGCTAACTCAAATAAACAGAAATAATCATATGAAGCGTAAAAAAAATGACATCATTAAAGCCCTTTATGAAGTGTGGCGGTAGCTTCCTACCACTGGTTACAGCAGAATAAAACTCAAATCAAAACAGACAAGGCCTTGCATTCATATGTAGCAATGCCAACATTGTGAGTTTAAAGCTAAAATATCACCTAACTTCTGTATTACACAGCTCTCTAAAACTAACTAATCTTTACACAAACAACTCAAAATGGTTCAACCTCTCTACCATAAAGCTTCCCCTTAATTCTAGTATATTTGTGGCGTTTGAGACAATTGTATTAAAACAAGAGCAATGGAGGCAAAGATGTTGTTGCCAACCAGGCCACACCTTGAGTGTGATGTCATTGCCATTTGAGTAAAGTCATTAGAGAAGACAGAAGATGGAGACGATGGCCGATGAGGGTTGGAGATTTAGTCATGGTTGTCCCTCCTCGGTGGCTTATTGGCTGGCACAGCTGGTCTGTCACGATTGCGATCATCATAGCGGTCGTCGTCATTACTACGTCGGTCTCTGCGGTCATCGTAGCGGCGGTCGTCGTCATAGCGCTCATTGCGATCGGTGTACCTTTCACGGCGGTCGGTGTAGTCGCTGCGGCGGTCGTCGTAGTCGCTGCGGCGGTCGTCGTAGTCGCTGCGGCGGTCGTCGTAGTCGCTGCGGCGGTCGTCGTAGTCGCTGCGGCGGTCGTCAAGATCCTTGCGATTCTTGTAGTTGCGTTCACTTTGTTCAACAGGGTTCCTCACACTGGAGTCAGAGCCGCGGGTGTCCTCCGGCACACCGTTTCTAAGTGGCTCTTTGACAGTTTCCCTCTCCTCCTCCTCCTCCTCACGAACTCTGGAAAGTAAACACATAACAATCATGTTTGTTGTTTGTGTGTGAAGGGTTTTCATTGGATTGTGTTTCCTTGGTAGAGTTCACCTGGAACAAAGCTTTCACCATAGTTGCCTAGAAACTGCCTCAGCTGTGTTGTTTTGGTTGGTTATCTTCCCAATTCTTGCTAAAGAAATGTGGTAACAGGCGATGTTTATTTACAGCTGTGATATTTTACACTCGGCACTCCATCAAAGCATTTAATCCCGACAACAAATATGACTCTGACATGAACAGGATAATTGGGATATGTTCACATTACAAATGTTCATGCTGCTTCTGTAAAGAGTGCAAGCTGTTTTCTTTTTTACACAGATACAAAAAAAAAAAAAAGAACTTTGACTCAGTTAAAACTAAAAGTGTGTTTATGTATAATGTTGACTTGCAGCTACTTTGTTTGCTCGTAATTTCTGTTGATCCGTAAGATTTTTGGAAGTGTTTATATCAGTGATTAACACATTTGATTTTGTGCCTATTAGTTGTCTTCAACTTTACTGCAAAAAAAACAAAAAAACAATAACAAAAAACCTACCTAAAAGCTCTGATATGTTTACCACCTGCCTCCATCAGGTAGTAATAAGTTTACGTTGTTTGACATTGGTGTTTCAAAGGCTTAGGTGCTAACAAAACAAAAACTAATCCAGGTAGCAGTAGACAAGCCTCTCTGTTCCGTTAAGTAAAAACGTTTTTTTTTGTCAATGGTGTCTGGTGACTTTGATGAGAGTAAAGATAAACAGCTTCAGTCCCTCCTGTAAACTTCAACAGGGCTGTCTGACGGCAAGGTAAAGTAGTGACAATGTTCCAAATATAGCATACACACAGATTTTTTTTTTTTTTTAGGTGAACCTTTTAGTGGCTTAAATACGTCGCTGCAGCCCTCATCCACAGCCAGACATTGCTTAGCTTTCATGCTTGACCTCCTTCCTGGGTGTGCTGACCGCCATCTACTGTAGGTAGTACACTGACTATGAATAAGTACCTCATAACCCACTTCAAAAAAATCTAAACTATTCCTTTAAGCATTGTAAATGGGCCATATCAGATGTTCACCCCGTTCACATCACAGCATCTTGTTCAACAGTCAGTGTGACTTTGAGAAATGATTTACCCCATGTCGTATTCCTCGTCCTTTTCCTTCTTCCGACAGCAGCAGCAGTAGATGACGATGATGAGCACGATCAACGCAGCGATTACTCCACCAATGATTCCTGCAGTGGAGGCAATGTTCATGGAAGCTACAAGGAAGACAGGGTGGTAGAAGAGGAAGAAGAAAAGGATGCATATTATAATACAGTGTTGTAAAGATGTGTTTAGAGAGAATTCTGGGGTTAAGCAAAAGGTTTCTCTTACGCGGCATTACTGCGAGGGTGAGGTTGCAGGAAGCAGAGCCGATCTTGTTTGTTGAGGTGCAGATGAAGAATCCTGAGGTTTCTTTGGAGATGTTGTATAGAGACATGATACCTCCCTCTGAAAGACAGAGAAGAAGTCACACACACACACACACACACACACGCACATCTCTTCTAGAAGGAGGTTATTTTATAGACAACAAATTCTTGTGCTACTGCTCATAAAATTTCTTTTTTTTTTATTTAAAATCCAAGAGCGCTCAATCATTAATCAATGTTGTCAACTGTGGTTCCAGAAAGTGTTCTTGTATTGCTGAATTTAGCTTATCATTTTTGTATCGGACTAAAAAACTTAAAGATGGAAAGAAAGCAATACAGAAGTGCCATATACAGTTTATATGTTTGAGTTCATTTCAAAAGTAGTTTTCCCATTTTCATGAAATGTTTGTGTTCACAAGAACAAACTGAGAAGATTGTTTTTTGACAATCATGTTTCTTTAATAACCAAATTAAAAAGGTTAAGGGCTGCTAGGTGTTCTACTGTAAATCACCCAATTTGCTTCTAACTCTTTGTTGGTGTTCAGACTGCGTTGATCCTCAAAACATCAGTGTTTTAAATAAATGTTTGGATTTGTGAGCGCTAGACACCACCATGTGGATCACATCTAGCTGAGCTGAAGCCTGCCCATTAGAGGTTAAACTTCCAACTTGTAAACCATGGTTGTTTTTTTGCAGAGGTAGGCTACGTAAACCTTTATACACTAAAAGTTGACCAATTTATTTTCCAGTACCAATAGTCCGGACAAAAAAAACAGTACTTACGGTCAGTGGTTTTGGGGGGGAAAGCACGAGGGTTGTTCATGACATCTTGAGTTTTCCAAGTATAACTGGGTGGCGGGGACCCTTCCTGGGACACACAGGTCAGGTTGATGTTCTGGCCATACTCTGCCTTTCCCTGTGTCATACAGGTGGGCGTAGATGGAGCCACTAGAAAGAAAACAAGGTGTAATTTGTCCCTAAAAATTACATTAAAACATGTCTAATGTACCTCAACACATACATTGTACAACACATACATCATATTTTCTTTTTAGAATGTCAGTATACAGAATGAGTCATGAAACCTTTTTTGCACATCCTTGCTATAAGCATGATGTGTTGCAACAGCTTGCATTAAAAAAAATGTAAATGGTTCACATGATACCAACAGAGCTTTACACATGAAAAATACTTAGAGTAGGACTATATACTACCTGATGTTATGCTGAATGGAAAGCCAGAAACATGGAATACACAACTCTTTTCACCCACTTTTAAATAATTAAACAGAATATCTTTGGGGGAAAACAAGTGAAATGTTACCTAGAACCACCAGACGTGTAGAGGCCATTGGCGTGCCCTTAATGTCCCCTTGAATCAGGGCATGGCACTGAAAATTCTTGTTGTCATCCAGTGTGGTGGAGGACAGTACCAGATTGGCATTTGTCGTGGTAGCATCTACTTCCACGTTCGCCCGGCCTTCATACAGCGAACCGAAGTCCGTAGTTTTATCAGTCGAATAATAAGTGAGGACATCGTCCTGTTACCCAACGAGAACATCAGGGAAAAATTAGAAACCAAAGATATATAACTCCAAACTGATAGATAATATAGAATCATACACACAGGCACATAAACACATTGTAGTACTTTGGTCTGACCTCTTGAGTACCCGGTGTGAGAGCCACAGTGGACCATGTGACGATGATCTGTTTGGGGATACCTTGGGGTTTAATGTTGCAGGGCAGTGTGACACTCTTCCCCCTGGCGACCTCATATAAAGGCTGCGGGATGGACACAACGACGGCACCAACACCTGACAGCACTGTCACTGTTTAAAAGAGAATAAAGAAAGTAATGTTAATCTGACTAGATGACAGCCTGTGTGTAAATGTGCCTTCACTGTGAATGTTGCAGCAGCTGAACCATATTGGCCACACACACACACACACACACACACACAAACACACACACTTATACAGCCACCTACCCAGGTTTTTTTACTTTACTATTTATTTTTGTGGCGACTTTTTACTGTTACTCCTCACATTTTAACACGAATGTTTGTATTTTTTTACTCTTTACATTTTACAAAATTGCCGCGTTACTTTAGTTTTATACAAAAAGATGCTTACGTTTGTATTTTAGGTGCATTATTTACGTGCTGAATTGAATGAATTCATGAATTTAGATAATGTAACTAATAGTGGGTTTATTGTTATTTGCTATCATATTCCTATGCATTGTGTATGCTAGCCTTTACAATGTTATTTCTTTCTTTGCAGAACACACACGCACAATTGTAATAAAGCATCAAAAACAGAGAAGTTGTCTCAGTCCGTGTTTTAACAACTGGGAACAAGTTGGAAACCAGAATCAGATTTAAATACAGTCCTGATCTAGTCCTCACTAACAAGTTTCAAATAATTCCACAGAATTCAGTCTAATTGGATGGGAATTTACAGTAGGCTACTGTACGTTGCACTTGACGCACCACTTCGAGAGGACTCAACAGATTCCCAGTCATCCATGTCCTGAGAGAGATGTTTGAGACAGTAGGCATAAAGAATAACTCCTGGCCAAAGTGCTGGGGAACTTCTTTATTAATGTCTGTTTAGTAATTTATATCTCATCCTTTTTTTTCTTTTCCAGAAGCCACATTTGAGCACACACATACTGTACAGGTAAATTCCTTTGACATATAAATGTTAAGGGGAAGATGTAAAAAGAGAAACTGGATCTGTGAATTCTCACAGGATTACAATTGAATTTATTTCTTGCTGCTCAGTCAGAATCTTATTAACCTGGAGTCCCAGTTTCTGTCACAATAATCATATATACTGTATGTGATGTTACAGGCGTATTAGCAGACCATCCATTTAAAATATAGCCAATGGCATTAAGAGCCTTTTTACCATGTCAACTGAAGTTTCTCAGCTTGCACTCTACATAAATGGTTGTTATTCGCAAGTCTACTTTTAGTTTTGTACTTTAAGTAAATTACCAAGCCTGTACTTTGTTACTTTTCCTTGAGTGAAAAAGTTAAATCAGTACTTCTACTTTTACCGGAGTACTTTTTAAACACAATTATTTGTACTTCTAGAGTACTGGAAGGGATTGCTTTTGCCATCTTTGCTGATGATACATACTTTTAATTAAGTAACATTTTCAGTGTAGGTCTTTATTTGTACGAGTATTTTTTACACACACACACACACACACACACACACACACACACACACACGAGTAACTCAAAACACCTGTGTAAGTGTTCAGAGCCTTCCACGGAAATAAAAACTGATTATCTCTGGATAGCTTTAGATTTTTGCACCGTGTGTCGAACAAAGCAAGACATTTTAAGATATCACAATGAGCTTTGGAATCATGTAGTGGACATTTTATAGACCAACTGTTTTAAGCATTCAAGAAAATAAGTGAAAATAATGGTTAATTGAAACCTGTTATCGTAAGTATTTATGATTATAACACTCAATTTTACAGCAAGTCTCATTTGCTCATTTTTGAAAAACAAAACCATTATATAAAACTACAGTTGCGTACAGTTACCAACAATAATGGTCTGGTCAAGTGCAATTTATCTGATGACAATTTCAAGAGCTTCAATAATTTCCAAATTTCTATTTTGCTTACATTCTTTTTTTTCTCTACCAAGGAGACAGACTACCTGTATGGGCAGGTTGTCTAGGCCTGTTCAGATTCAGATTGTTAGGCTACCTGATGGTGCGTAAACGGGTGTGGCAGTTCAGGCGCAAAAAGAAAAAGCGAATATTATTTATCACAGGAGGTCTACTCACCCAGAAGCAGCATAGTCAACGTAGACATCCTCCTCTCCATGGTCGACACTTTTATTTTCTTAAACTGACTCGTTAATTCTTCTGTGTCTGAGTTTTCTTTCAAAGGAAACAGGGAACCAGCCGCCTGGTGCGTGTTTGCACCGAAACCCCAGAGCGACTTGTAAATTGCGATCGATGGGTGCGCCAGCCAAGTCTGGATGACTGACAGCGCTCCCAGCCAATCACTGCAGCTCCTGCGGTTCGCGAAAACATTCTTCATTCGCCCACCTGGCGTGTGACAGCTTGTTCTCTATACCTGAGTTTTTAGAGAACCTCCTTGTCTGAGACATTGGAACGCTGTTTCCAAATCTAATCTGACATTTTAATCTCTAGTTGTAGTTTATGGTGTCACCAAACCATAGCAGAATTAGGTGCCGCTTAGTATATATTTTCATTATCTTTTTACAATATGCTTAATGTTGCGAAAACTGGCAGACAAGAGGTGTTTAGGGATTCAACAGTGGACAATGTGTGGATATTGCCGCAAAAAAAAAGGATGTGTGCTGTTGGAACAAGTGACCGCGTTTAGGCCTGTCAGACTGGTTTGACGAGGAGATGAGTTACACCTGGAGGCAAACAGGCAAACACACATACACACACACACACACACACTCAACAAAACAGAAATAGAGAAACGAAAGAGCTTTAGTGTTTCAGGAACTAATTTCAAGCATCCTTCAACAATTAGAGTTTCATATTTAATGTTGAGGAACTCATGGTTTGTGTTTGGCTCAGCTCTCGAGTTAATGTGTTCTTCAACAGCACTGCTCGCTAGATGTGAATGACAGTACATTCTTCTGCACACAAATGGGACAAGCCTACAAATACACCCCAATTTAACTTTCAAAATAAAAAATGAAAAATATGCCCTCAGTCAGAGGAAGAATGTAACAGAAATCTCAAGTGAATAAAGGAATCATTTGACATGTTGTTATTAATTTTTGTTGTTGTTGGTGGGGCGTAAGATGAGAGGCTCAATACGACTCTGTCTATAATACAATGATTCAAGCAGCAGCCGGTTAGCTTAGCTTAGCACAAAGACTGGAAACGAGGAAACAGCTTGCCTGGTTCTGTCCAAAGGTAAAATTCTATGCTTAACACAATATCTCATTTATTCAATCAAACCAAAAAATTAATTTGGTTGCCAAAAGCATCTCATAACTGTATTTTTCAAAGATAAATTAAACACAGACACTCTGACCACGCCCAGTTAGTTTCTGTTATTTCTGTTTCAGAACATTCAGAACAACTATAGATGTTTTGCATGATAGTTTGTGTCTTTGTCTCCCATATTAGTCAGCTGAAACCACTGGCAACCAGATGGTGTAGAAGCTATTTTTGCATAAAAGAATATTTCATATATCTAGAAGCTATTTTCGTATAAAGAATGTTTTATAAATCTTATAGCGAGTGAAGCAAACTATTGTGAAACAAATGATGTTGTTATAATGTGTGTTTTGGTAACCGCACTGCTATCTGGGTCACACTCCGGTCACAGACCAAACAACGAATCTAACCTAGCATGCAACAAGCTGCAAACTTTTGCAGACATTGTTGCATCCTGTACCAGGACACCTGCATTGCTTAGCAACCAAAAAAAATGTAATAAAGACGGACTGTTAGAGGAGGTGAGAAAAGAGAGTTGAGCGGATTTTGAGGAGACACGAGTTCGCTCGTGTCTTCTCCTCCTCTCCTCCTCTGCAGACGAGTAAAAACTTATCTCTGTGTCAAGCCTGTTTTCTTGATGTCTTTCCTGGGTCTATTCAAAGATTAATTAAATAACAGTGTAAGTGAGAAACTAGGAGTCTGAGTTTAGACCTAACAGATGGCCACATCTGTGCAGGGCTAGAGCTGGTGAAATGTTTTGCATGAATTCCATTGTGTTCCTCCCTTGATGATACATCAACTTTTGTACTCAATTATCATAGGTAGAAAAATAATTACTAAAACTGCTGTGAAAGCCTTCTGAAGAGGCCTTTTTCACAGAAGAAATTTTTTACATGTCACAGTAAGAAAAACACCGGTGTAAATAAGATTTCATTCCCTTTAGCTGTTTCCGTTTCAAGGTCCTGATATTAGTGTCTCAGTGTCACACTAACATGGCTTACTGGAACACTTTAATAAAATGTGTGTCATCATAGTGTTAATTAACTGTAAGGTTTGATACAGTTGGTTGTACTGATAATGTTATGTCCCTTGGCCAAATGTGGTAAAAGTTTGTGATTTGACTTTCTGATCAATCGACACTCAAAAAAGTAAAAGCTAATTTACGACACAAATAAGTGTGATATTAAATATGACCAACTTTCAAACATGGATAACATATTCTTGTATATTAGATTTGACTCTGCCCCCTCGCCCTCTTCTTCTACCACTCAGGGTACAGTGCTCTCCCCCTTCCTTTTCACCCTCTACACCTCTGACTTCACTCACAACCCCACCCACTGCCACATCCAGAAGTTCTCCGATGACACAGTCGTTGTTGGATGTGTTTCTGAGGGGAACGATCTGGAATACAAGACGGTTATCAGGGACTTTGTCAGGTGGTGTGAGCTCTACCAGCTTCAGCTTAACACCAGCGAGACAAAGAAGATGATTTTCAACTTTAGGAGGAAAACATCCAACTTCTCACCGGTGAGCATCCAGGGATCGGACATTCAGGTAGTGGAGAGCTACAAATTCCTGGGTGTTCACCTGAACAATAAACTGAACTGGACTGATAACACCCATGCACTCTGCAAGAAGGACCAGAGTCGTCTCCATCTGCTGAGGAGACTCAGGTCCTTCGGAGTGTGCAGGACTCTCCTCAGGACTTTTTATGACTCTGTGGTGGCTTCTGCCATCCTTCATGCTGTGGTCTGCTTGAGGGGGGGGCAACTCAATACACTGATCAGGAGAGCGACGTCTGTCCTGGACTGTCCTCTGGACTCCATAGAGAAAGTGGGGGAGAGAAGGATGTTAGCTCACACGCCCTACATGACACTACGGGGTGATTCACCCACGGTGTCAGACTCTAAAACACCTGCACCACCTGTTAATGTTGTAGTTTCTGTTCCTGTTTCAATTACCCACCACACACCTTAGCTCCATGTATATTTTTATCATCTGTATTTATATTTTTCCATTATGAGTACCTACTTTTTCAATATTATTTATATTTAGGTTACACTTCAATATAATTCATATTATGGTTCCTTATGGCTATATTATTTAATTACATATTATTCACTTTAATTTCACATCACTTACTTACTTACATTGCAACATTTTTTATACTATGCCACCTCACTTTACAAAACATATTATATAATGCCAGTCTACAGTCATTCAGTTCTTTTTGCACAATGTCCATTGGTTGACTGTTGTTTGTTGGTTTGTGTTTTACTGTGGAAAACTGCTGCTGTAACAAGAGAATTTCCCAATATGTGCTGCAGAATAATTTGCAACTTTATGTGCAAGAGTTTGAATATGGGGCACCTGGCTTGCTCACCTAGTAGAGCGTGACTTATACACAGAGGCTTCCACCTTGAAGCAGCAGTCGCCGGTTGGATTCTGACCTGCGGCCCTTTACTGCATGTAGTTACCCCTCTCTCTCCCCTTCCATCTATTCATCTATCATTTGTCTAAAGCTGTCCTATCTGATAAGGCATGAAATGCCACTAACTAATCTTTAAAAAAAGGTTCAATACAGCATTTTGTGATACACCACACTGCAGTCAGGGCACTGTCACAAAAGATAGTTGAACTTTGAGAATCTGATGAAAGATTAGGCAGCAAGATCACAGTGAGAGCGTCATTTAACTTTTTGCTTGATATTTACATGACATTTTGTGTTTACAAGGGTAACCTTTCCCTTAATAAATAATGATCTTTGCTTTTTCTAGCCATGCACAGGTATATGTTCGTATATATACAGTATTGTTCAATTCAACTCAATTTTATTTGTAGTATCAAATCACAACAAGAGTTATCTCAAGACACTTTACAGATAGAGTAGGTCTAGACCAAAATATAATTTATAAAGTCCCAACATTCCCCTAAGAGCAAGCATCTTGCGACAGTGGCGAGGAAAAACTCCCTTTTAGGAAGAAACCCCGGCCAGACCCAGGCTCTTTATGGCGGTGTCTGACGGTGCTGGTTGGGGACGTGATGAATACGTAAAAAAATTGTTGTAGTAGGTCATGTCATAGCAGGGTGCTGCAGGGCGTTACAGTATGTAGCGTGGCACAACAAGACACAGCAGGACGCTGCAGGGCACCGCACACCATAGCAGGGTGTAGTGCAGCAGGACCACGGCGACAGCTGCAATCAAGGTCTTGGTGCCATCCTAATCCAAGGAAATATAATGGGAAAAATGTAAGGACTGGACCCCAGAGTTAGCTTAGTAACAGGCATTTCTGGGACGGGATGCACATAAATGGAAAGGGAGAGGAGAGAGCAGCTCACTGTGTCAACGAAAGGAAGTCCTTTTTTTATTGTTGTAAATATGTTGTGTGTATACAGTTTGTAGTTTACCCAGCCCACCTTCTCACCTCCAGGTTTTTTTTTCTGTTTCTCATCCCCTCCTTCTACGCTACGTAACACTTAATCCAATTTTTGACTCTTGTGCTCCTGGCAGTCTAATCTTGCCTCCACATAATGACTCGGGACCCCACCTTTTATTTACTATCTCACACAATTAAAGAATGTACATGGCCTGGAATCTCTTGCCAAGCCACAGAGAAAAACAGGGATTATGAATGTTCTCCCACTGTGGCATCTTACACCCTGCTGGATACTGGTCATTATTGTTTCCCTGTATCTGTAATGTCTTTGTGGAAGTAAATTGCATAACCTTTAAGGGGTCTTTCATGGATCATTTCTCGGCTTGATTGCCTGCTGATGGCCTGTCAGCCCTTTTTGTTACCTGTGAAGTTGTATTATCCTGAGGCAGCGCAGGATCCATAGAGACATTACTTTCTACAGGAACACGCTGGGTAATTACAGTATGTCGACCAAGCAGGATATCAGGTAAACCCAACAAGTCAGCCAGTCAAAACACCACATCTCACAGCCCTCCCACAAGTACAAATTGACTCACTATCCGGTTAATGCATTAAATCATGTTTGGACTACATGGGTCAAAGTTTTAAATGACTGGACCTGAACTGAGCACAGATTCTCAGCATGTAGTTTTATATCATGTAAGAGCTTTGGATGGATACTTCACACATTTGTGTCCCCTTCAGGATGAATTGCAACAACTTTGATGATTCCTTTACCTGTAATCTACTGCCATCTTCTGATCAAAATGTTAATTGGTCCAAGAATTTTGCTTTTCCATCAGCTGCATTTCCATCAGCCTCATCTGTACTTGTGTTCAGTGCTAATTAGCAAATGTTAGCATGCTAAACTGAGACACTTAGCACACACATAACCTGTTAAACATCAACACAGTGAGCATTTTAACATTCTAACAACAGTAATCAGCTCAAAGCACAGCTATAACTCAGCTCACAGAGCATGGCTTGGCATGGCTATAGACTCTTAGTAATGTCTCAAAATCAATTTTGGCAACAGCAGTCATTTTGATGAATCCATTTTATAACCCCACTATCCCATTAAGGGTGACAGTGGGCTACATTGCAACCCACATTGGGTGTGAGGCGAGGAATGCTCTCATCAAGTTGTATTTCTGCAATAAAGCTTCAGTTTTTTTCTTTTTTAATCATAGTTTTATCCCTACCAGGGTTGTTGCAGCTTACAATATTACAAACAACACATATTAGTAACATAGCACAAACAGAAAAGTTGAAATGCCGTATGTTTTTCCAGCCATGGTCAGAAAACAAGACTTGGTCAAACCTTTACTGTATAGCTGTGAGGTCAGTGTGCTTTATTATGGCCAAATTGTTACAAAGATATACAGTGGTGGTGTCAATAATGTGAATATAAATTAGGCCTACATGTCAATGTTCAGTAGTGTAGCTAAACTGTATTTCCATTGTTATCGCAATATAAACATGTGTGATGAACACATTGCAAAAGACTGCCTCTACACAATAAATAACAAACATCCTTTTATTTAGGGATGAGTAAGCTACCAAAGTACCCCATCTCCCTGCTGTTGCTAGTTTCAATTCCCTAGACTTTTACATCACAAAATATCCAAACCTGTCAATCCAGTATATTTATTTAGAAATAACCGAGTTTTGCTGTGATTGCTTTTTCTAAAATTAGTACATGTTCCATACATTCATTTGTGTCTGAAGAGAGAGCGACAGATAGGAGCAGGAAGACACAAAAACACACACAGTGTCGTCCCAGCTAACAATTTTTCCCATAACGTTCTGGGAATGTTACTTTTTGACTGCGGGAAAGCAAAAAATATGTATACAAGAATCAGAATCAGTTTTACTGTTCATGAAGACACATCATAGTGCACAAGTAGTTGGACAAGATGCATTAGGAATGATAAAGTACTGCTTTTTAATTCATATATAAGTAACACATGAGCATTTAGCATTTAGCACACACGGGACAACAAGCTGAATACAGTAGGTGCCTGTCAACTATACAATAGCACACAGATCAACTATCAGGGTGTGGAGAAGTGACTATACCATTTAACAAGCCTCTCCCAGCAGCGTGTTGTTCAGCGTGTTTCTGACTCACACCAAACTTTATTTCTGCTGCTCGATTAGTGTTTTCGGCTGCATATTTTACTACCTGGAGTTTGTGATCTGTAGAATAGGATTTTCTTTTTGTGGGCATTTTGTTTGTGTTCAGTCATTCTCAGTTGTTTTTAGGAGCAGCATTCACTGTGGTTGTCACAAGCCTATAGCGCCCTCTCACGGCTGTAGACGGTAATGTTTTCAGTCTGGATTAACAATGTGTATTAATATGCATGAAGAAGCCAAGAAAAGATGAAAAAATCTCTCAAATTTACATTTGTATAAAATATCACAAAAAGGTAGATTTTTATTTCCACTTTAAAAATAACAGAAAACAAAAAAAGTGACGTCTGAAAAAGTTTGGAAACCCTGCAGAGTTTCTAGCATGCATCGCCCCCTTTGGAAAGCTGAGACCTGACAGCGTCATGGATTGTTCTCAATCATTGTCTTGAAAGACCAGGTGATGTCAATCTTATGGTTTTAAATGCCCAGACTCATCTGACCTTGCCCCAACCATCAGCATCATGGCTTCTTCTAAGCAGTTGTCTAGGAAACTAAAACTGAAAATAGTTGATGCTTACAAAGCAGGAGAAGGCTATAAGAAGATAGCAAAGTGTTTTAAGATGCCAATTTCCTATGTTAGGAATGTAATTAAGAAGTGACAGTCATCAGGAACAGTGGAAGTTAAAGTAAGATCTGGAAGATCAAGAAAAATATCAGACAGAACAGCTCGAAGGATTGTGAGAAAAGCAAGTCCAAACCTACGTTTGACTGCATGATCCATCCAGAAAGACCTGGCAGACACTGGAGTTGTGAAACACCATTCCACTATAAAGAGATACAAGTACAAACATGGTCTTCAGAAGAAAACCTCTTCTACGTCCTCACCACAAAAATCAGCATTTTTACAGCAGAACGTTTTTCTGGGAGGCCGGAGATTGTCAGGTCCTGAAAGGCCTTCTTTGCCTTTCTGCCTACAGGCTATACTTTTTTAGAACATCATTGGTTGCCACTCGTCGTAGCATTCGACAGATGGCAACACATCCGGTTGAACCTCCAAGGCTTGTCAGGCAAAGTTGCTGCAAAACAGAGGACCAAGCAGAGTAGGCTACATGCAGATGTGCAGCCTACTCTGCCGGTGCTGCTAGCCCGTGCAGTGGTTGAAACAAGGGCAGCAGCAGCAACAACAACATCCACTCTGTATTGAGGAAGTTAATCAGCTGATTGATGGGCGATAGCAGTGGTAAAAGCCTGTGTCATGCTTCTTCAGTTCGAAAGGTAATGGGCAATGGAGAAATCAAAAAAGACCATGTTGTCCACATCCATGTAGTTGCTGTGGCGTGGGACAAAAGTAAATGTTCGAATACGGTGAAGTCTGCAAAACATAAATCAGGCAAACGTTTCGGCCCTCACACCTAAAAAAAGGCCAAAATTTGACCTGAAACGTTGTTAACCGGATTCTGCACTAATAATTTTTTTATAACAAGCATTTAACTGCTGTGCAGACTTTACCTTGTTTTAACACAGGGAAATACCACCATGTCATCACACTCATTCTGACCAATCATGGAACTTCATCACTCAGTCACAGAGTTACAGAGTTTTGAGGTTGTATGGCTGGTCCTATGGTCTAGCCGAAAAACACAAAACAGTGGACATGAATAAAGAATCTACACAGAAGGATAGCAGAGTAAATAAACTGTTGGAATAATGTTTACTTTTGACAACAGGTAAAGCATCACAATGCTCTGATTCCCTCTCTGTGTTTTGATAGACTCAAGATACTCATCAATTTTCTCAGGTAAGAAGTCTTTCTTTTTCACACCGACAATCTCCGTAGGGTCAGGGCCCTCATTTATAAACCTAACGTCGTACACTGATACACGCAGTAGCTGAAAACAATCATTATTTAAATATCATGCCCCAATATATTCTTGGCTTTGAGGCCTCGCCCCTACCTATTTAGGATATAATCCGACTAAGAAGCGCCACTTTTCCGAGGTGGAGATTGAAACCTTGACATCTCAGTTTAATTTACAGTAACGTGTCTTATTTGGCAGGCTAAAAACTGATATTAGGCTCATAAATGAGGGTCACTGTATTTTCACAGTACTTTCCCAATATTTTGGTCTTTCATGGTCATACTGTGCATCCGGCATAAAAGCTAAAAGGTCGAATGATTCAATAATAGATTGCTGAGACCACTAACAATAACTGCACTGCAATTACATTGCAGAAGTGCACTCCCACGCTTGGCAACCATCTCTGTATTTACATGCCATGGTAATTGATTGCCAAACACAGTTTGAATTTCAGCTCTCTTTAGCATCAATGACATTATCTCTGTCAAATTTCATATCAATGGGAACATTTTTTGTTTTAGATACATTAAACTCCAAGATTGTAAAACATAACACTGCCATGACCTTGTTCGTGACCCTGACAAAATTGCACTATTTTTTATTTTTTGCATTCTGACCTTATTTCCTCTCAGGCTCTCAAATAGCATACTTAATGGGAACCTGCATGTTTCAAAACAAAATGTTGTTAAAATATAATTTATGATGTTGCCTAATCTTTGTTGTAAATAAAATTTGCTTAATTTACTGTACTGCCATCCCGACCCATGTGCATGATCCTCCCTCAAAGCTACTTGTGACTAGATATTGAATTCTAATAAAGTATCCTGCTGCAAAAGAGACTGAAGCCCTTTATAGACAGACAGACAGACAGACAGACAGATAGATAGATAGATAGATAGATAGATAGATAGATAGATAGATAGATAGATAGACATGGCAGTGGTAAAAGGAAATTTAGGATTAGATATCTAATCTGTATTTTTTATTTTGTTTTTTTGCCCATTTTGAACACTTTCTGCCATACTTACACACATACATTAGATGCAGTACATATAGTTTTGTGGTATTATTGCAAGCTTTGTCAAATGGATAGATGCAGGCCAGATGGGGAACAATTCAATTTCCTCACAATGTTGAGCAACCAAACGCACATAGGCCTACTGTCCAATTTAGCTGGTAGCAGGTACAACTCAGAACGAATCAGCTTTCAAGCAGATTTACTGTACACTGCTAAGGTATAACGGAATTTGACAGTTGTGCAATATAGAGCGTGCAGGAGACAGACAGGGGCAAGAGCATGCCTGTGCAAGATGAAGGGGCGTAAGAGAGGGGGTGGTATGGTGAGGGGACAATATCAACAATACATTTGACAACAGGTTTTTGCATGTTGATTGTCTTGGTCCAAGCAATGATAAAGGAACCTTTTTGTTTTCATGGCCACGATGTATTCATTGATGGATTTATTTACATTTGAAAAATTAGTTAATTGTTTTGATTGAGTAATCCCCCTTTGCAGATCACATTGAGTGCTGTGCTGAATTTAGGATTGCACTACTAGAACTCTGACAATCAATAGTCTCGATTGAGAGACTTTTTTCTAAAATTCAATGCCACATACACACATATGAATTTAGCACATCTTGATTGGTACGTGGAGCGCAGAGGCTGACACCCCCCCAATAGCGGATCCCCACTTTCAAACACTGAGGAGGACGTGCACTCAACTCTAAAGTTGGACATCCATTGTCAACATTATATTTTTTTCTGAAACCCCAGAGGACCTGTCCGTTTGACACATGTGATGAGCGGTTAGTTGGTGTAACGGTGGGAGAGATGGACCATCTGGACCCAAACGCGTCGCGCAGCGTCACTGCTCTCCAAGGAACGGCACGGACGATGTGGTTCACCGGCGTGATCATCGCTTCAATTTACGGTGTAATAAGCGTTTTGGGGCTAATTGGCAACATCACGCTCATCAAGACGTTTTGCTCTGCCAAATCCATCCGCAATGTGCCGAATCTCTTCATGTCGAGCCTTGCGCTCGGGGATGTTTTACTGCTGGTGACCTGCGCTCCGGTGGATGCCAGCCGCTACCTGTCAGAGGAGTGGCTGTTCGGGAGAGTGGGCTGTAAAGTCATCCCCTTCATTCAGCTCACCTCGGTTGGGGTGTCTGTGTTCACTCTCACGGCCCTTTCCGCTGACAGGTAGGCTACGGTTTCTGTTTATAGCATATTTCTTAGACCCTATAAATACTTTAAAACCGCCACACGGCAGACACATTATGCAAATGTCCTTTTTTTTTTTGTCGTAACAGGCCACATGTGCAAACTAAATGTTTTATTATTATAATAAAATCAAATATGTAACCATGTATTGAGTATTACGCACAACAGAGCTGCTTCTGTTTAAGGCTGCTGACGTGTACCATCATACATAAGATGATACATAAGCCTAATCAATTGCTAAGAAATCAATATACTGCTGCCAGTTTTGTAATTGCAACGTTTGAAAAGATGACTTTGCTGGTTTTGTTGACAAAAGAGTATCACTGTCACACTAAGTTTCATGTAAAATATGCTGATGATGCTTGAATGTAGCACAGTAATCATACGTTTAAACCCCGAGAAAGAAAAATCTCGATCAATAGTCAGGTGATAACTTCCTGTGGGAAATCTTGTTTTAGGCACCTACGTGTGCGCGCACATGTTTTTTGTTCTCCCTCTATTTATTTTTCCACATCAGACCACTTATTTATTATATAGTTATTTGTTTCTCGCCCAATCCTCATCATCTCTCACTGTCAGACCGTTCTGCTGCCATGAACAAATAACCTTCTGAGAGAAAGGAGATGGAAAGAATATTGTGAAAAACATAATTTGGTGAGTTAATTGATCTTGTTACTTAAGCTTTGTTTAACTAATAATAATGTTTAAGTCAAATAACTGATCCTTGGAGTCCCATGGCCATTAGATGCACGTATTTGTTGAGTTGCAAGATTAACATTCAAGGTTAAATTGATTTCCATTTACATAATGGAAGTCACTTGGCTTATTATTGTCATACTGTAATAGCACTTGTGCAAATGTGAGTCTGTTTACATTGTTTACAGCTCTGGCTTATTTTCAAACATGCTGCTTCTTTCACTTTACCATTACCCTGTAAAACTCGGCTGCCAAACTGAAGCAGTCATTTAGTGAAAATATCAGCTGTACCTATAAAGTAAAGTATACATTAGCATTATGCTTCAAGTTTCAAAACTGCAAACTTGTCACAGACATACTTGTAGGTGAAGCTGTGTGGAATCTGTGAACACGCTATAGTCAAATTTGAGCCTTGATTCCTCCTGCAGAAGCTGTTTTAGAAAAGTTTGACATTTTGGGAAATATATACACTTATTCTTGCCAAGAGCCAGATGAGAAGAGTCATTATATCATTCACTTCTTTGTTAATTAAAGGATGTGTTGATAAGTGATCTGGAAGGCATTTTTGTAACCTTTGGACAGAACCAATCTAGCTGTTTCCTTCTGTTTCCACTCTTTTTGCTAAGCTTAGCCGGCAGCTGGTTTTAGTTTCATATTAGAAGCAGTTATGAGGGTTAGGTGGTGTGAGTCTTCTCATGTTAATCTTAACAAGAATAACCGTTGTTCCCAAAATGTTGAACTAATACTTTAAAGTTCAGTTTAATCGTCCCGAGGAGTAGAAGCCTGCCATTCAACTTATGAAACCTGTGGAGTTCAAGTGCCAATAACTCACCAACCAACAAATAAGAAATTAAAACACAGGAAATAGTCATGTTGAAGCTTTTTGATGCAAATCACATTTCTTTGCATTTCACATTGCAGCCCTTTGTCATATTCTGGAATGATAGTGGGTTGGAGTATTTGCTGGATGGTTAGCGATCAGACGTTTCTTCAAAATTTCTATAACTGCAAACAACAGCTGTCTTTATTGTTATGTGCCATAATGAATCCCTGGCCCTCATTTTTAGTTACAGGTTCAAATAAAAACTTATTACAAACATGAAATTGAGTGATCATGAGCAAAAACTTGCTTTTAAGGTTTGTCTTTACAGCCACTCGTCCAAAGAAAGAAATCTTGCTATTATCATATGCCTGCCACTGTATTTGTCAACTAAAAGTATCTGCAGTTTTTAATAAAAAATTTACTAGATAGATAGATACATAGATAATATTTTATTCATCCCACAGCGGGGAAATACCTTTGTTACATTAGCATTCTCTACAATTAGAGCAAAAAACAAACAAACAAACAAACAAGTAAACACACAAGAAAAACAGGCAAACAGTAGACAATGAGCAGAAGGTAGACTGAAGTAAAGTGGCGTCAAATAAAGGTATTGTAAAGTAAAGTGCGGTTGCCATAGTACAAAAAAAACCAAACAATATTGCAGTTTAAGTAAGTGACGTTAAATTAAATTGAATATGTAATTAAAGTAATAATGCAAAAGTAGGTAACTACAATATAAGTTATGTTCACCTGTGACCATAAATAATATTGAAAAAGCAAGTACTTGTAATGGAAAAATATAAATACAGATGAAGATATACAGAAAGTGTGGATTAAATGAAAAACAGGAACAGAACTTCATCAATATGTGGAGGAAAAGTAGCCTGTGTTGTGTGGTGCAGTTCAGTTCTAAGAAAACACGTCTAAATCCAGACCCTTCTAATGAGGACTTATTGTAGGCCTACTTACTTGATGTGTACTGAAAAAAGGATTTAATTTCTGTTTTTCTTTTCTTTGTCATTTTATATGGACAACACAAATCTTTAAAGTCAGATGTATAAATATGAGTTAGGTTGATAGATTCACCACACAATCATAATATAATTTGAACATGATCTTGTGTCTTCCACATAAATATTAGGTTTTGTCTGGGACAGAGGATAACTATATTTAACTGCAGCAAACATACTGATCTGCCACTTAACATCATATTGAGCAAAACACAACCTGTAGATCTTCAATATTAACCCGAATATCAGTTCACACACGTATTTCTATGTTTTCTCATTCTCTCCTGTGGTCAGCTGGACAGTGGACCAAACCACTGGGAGACAAGGAGGGGAGACTATAAATGTTTCTAAACTTAAAAAGCTTTTTGGGGGGTTTGGATTCTTTTACTACATACACAGATATTTTAAGTATGCATCATTATATTATTTACCATACACAGCATGGTTTAAATTATATTTTGGGGGGGACAACCCTTAGATGGGGGGTCCTGACTAAGGTCTATGTAGAAGCATCCAAAAAACAGCATGTCTTAGGACCTTTAACTTGCATTCACCAGAGAAGATTTAAAATGTATGCAAATGTTTGCTATCACATTCACCGTGTCATCTAAACTGGTGAAAATATGTAAATGTTATGTTTTCATCACGTTTTTGCTGCCCCCAAGTGGACAATAAATTAGTTAACACTGGTTAAAGAGCATGTTGCCACACCACAAGTCATGACATAATTGACCATTTAATGTGTCAAGTGTTAAAAAGGGACCACTTTTTATGGTACTTTTTAACACTTGCTGGTGGGAGAGTCAATGGGGCTTTTCACAGTAAGATGTATAACATACTGATAACCCACTGATTATCTATCTATCTATCTATCTATCTATCTATCTATCTATCTATCTATCTATCTATCTATCTATCTATCTATCTATCTATTTATTTATCTATCTATCTATCTATCTATCAGGTACAGGGCCATCGTGAAGCCTCTGGACATCCAAACATCAAGCACCACTACCAGTATTGTCCTGCGGGCGGCGCTCATCTGGCTCTTTTCCCTGATCCTGGCTATCCCCGAGGCTGTATTCTCTGACCTCCATACCTTCAACGTCACCTCCACTAATGAGAGCTTTGTCACCTGCGCCCCTTATCCCACATCTGGGGATCTGCACCCTAAGATCCACTCAATGGCCTTCTTCCTCATTTTCTACGTCATTCCACTGCTGGTCATATCCGTGTACTACACCTTCATTGCTCGCAGCCTGACGAGGAGCGCCTCAAACCTGCCTGTGGAGGGGAATGTGCATGCAAGACGACAGGCCAGTATTCAAGCTAAAGTCAAATTATCAGGGCCGTTGCCAGATTTGGGACATACTCAGATCATGCGGCCATTGTTTTATTGTTACCTTTACAATAGTTACATTTTGTAACTCCAGATTCTATTAGTTTAGACGTAGCCCTCTAAGAGCTGTTGCTATTGGGTCAAGGTCTACAAGCAGGACATAGACCAATTGCTCTTCCTATTCACACTGAACCAGTTTAAGGTTTTGAATAATAGCTTATTTTGATCAAAATCAGTAATGATTATGCATTGGTATAATACTGATTGTAAAGCCCACATGTGATCATGGTTAATGACTGCAGAACATTCGCATTCCTCACAGCCACCCAATTTGTCGATGATTGTGGATAGGGCAGAGTGAGTCATGGAGGACTCGGACATATTGCGCAGATAAAAGCGGATGAACAAGCACAGGGATGCCCAGGAGGCCGCTGCACAGATATCAGCCACCGCCATGCTCCTAAAAAGGGCCATGGACGCTGATCTCGCTCTCGTAGAGTGTGCCCAGATTGCCCTGAGGGGGTTTTGCCCCCTCCGTGCTACAGGCTTGGGTGATAGCCTCCCACAGCCAGTGGTACAGCCGCTCCTTCAAAGCGCTCTGGGAGCGCTCTCTGTAGTGAACAAACAGCTGCTGTGCTGCTTGATGATAACCCGCGTACTGGGCAGAACTGTTGGGACGCCTCCTCTGCGTCATTGCTATGAGACGGGGGGGAAAACCCTTGAGGGAGAATATCCTTGACCAAGGGGAGCTAGTTAAACTTTTGGTGTAAAAGAAGGATTTGGCTTTAAGTTGGCCACACTTCCGTTTTCCTTAATGGAGAGGCAGGATGGTGAAACCGACAGCGCGAGAAGCACTGTTTTCAGTGACAGCATCCTGAGAGAGGCTTGTGACAAAGGCTTGAAAGGAGGATTCCCCAGAGCTCAGAGCACCAGGGCTAAGTCTTAGTGGGGTGTGAGAGAGCGCACAACAGGTTTCTGTCCAACCCCCTTCAAAAAGCCATAATGATCAGATCATCCAGATAAAACAGGACTCTGGCTGAAGTGGCGTCTCCATGCATTTGGGGAATGTGCAGGGTGCCAAGGGCAGCTAAATGGCAGCCAGTTGTATTGTAAATAAGACCAATGAAAAGAGAAGTGCAGGAATAAGTTAGGCTAGCCAATTTGTCGGGGGATAGGACCTGAACAAATCGGATTACATTATCTTGCGTAAGCATGGACGCTTAACCAATAGTAGTTTGTGAATGCCATTGAAGGGCTGGTCTTGCCTAGGAGTTGCGTGGGGCTTACCAAAATAACGCCTCATAGATTTCTTTCTAACACCAAATACCAAATACACTAAACTATATATTTTTTAAATGTGAATCAATCACTAATATTTATATAATGGTTTTGAACAAGACATTTTCTACACCCAACAGGTTGAATCAAGGAAGCGATTGGCCAAAACAGTGTTGGTGTTTGTTGGTCTCTTTGCGGTCTGTTGGCTTCCCTGTCACGTAATCTACTTATACCGCTCCTATCACTACTCACAGGTACACGAAAAGCACTTCTCTAAATTTCCAATATGTTTATTTCTTTCCATCTGTCTTGGAGTGTAACACACAATTGCAATCCATATTTGTTTATTTTACAAAAAATATTTGTTTTGGATCTTTATTCATAGTTATACAATATTGGAAGGGGCTGTGCAACAGTATACTGGAATTTGTTTGAAAAAACCTGATTAATTTACTGTATAAAATTTTTCTCTGCTGCCATTTGTATTCTTTTTACGTATATGGATAAGTTAAAAAAATATTTGTAACATATTTCAACCATGAAACCAAATTGATTTTACAATTTCAATTATTAGCTGTGTAATTAATAGTCAAGTTGTAAATGGATACTCCAAAGGGAGGCTTTATTATGGAGAAATACTTAATATCATTCTACCATATTGCATGATTTTTTTTTGTTAAAAACTTTGTATAGTGTGTTTGTACAATGGAACAAAATCTATGTGAGTTTAAAGTTGGTTTTGAGTGTCTGATAAAAAAAATTGAAAGCCAATGACAGAAAACAACCACTATAGCTCATTTGGACGTAAATTACGATTCTGTTTGAATCTGTTTGGAGCTCATATCCAAATCCTGAATTAGAGTATAGGCACACCTCTAATGTTTGTCTGTCTATCTTGTAAACCCAACCTTGTCTCTTCCCCGCCAGGTGGACACTTCAATTTTTCACTTTGTGTGCAGCGTCGTAGCTCGTATCCTGGCCTTCACCAACTCTTGTCTCAACCCCTTCGCCCTTTACCTGTTGAGCGAGACCTTCCAGAAGCAGTTCAACCAGCAGCTGTGTTGTTGTTGTTGTGTGATCCTCAAATGCTCCTTGCATAGCCCGACTCATTTTAACACACATGTAACGTCTGTCCGCAGCACACATCAGTCTATGGCAAGTCTAAGCATTATCAATGGCAGGCGGATCCATCAGGAGGATTGTGTGTAAACTTATTTATATCATTTAATAGTGGTTTGTAAAATATCTTAACTAACTACTAAAGACTTGATTATTTATTTTACAAGCTGCGTGAGCATTATTTAAAAAAAGCAACCTCAGAGCAATCTGTTTTTTTTGCTTTTGAGTCATTGACTTGTACTTTACACGTTTTCACAAATCATCTTATACATAGGAGCCCTGCATAAAGATACACTCTATAATGGAATGATTGTACCCAAAGGAGTATAAATGTTGCAATTCTATGAAGGCTGGGGACTTGAGAGAAACATTATTATTATTACTATTATTACTATAATTACAAGAATGTTCATCAAAGTAGCATTAGTATTAAGCATAAAACTCTTAAAACACTGGATCTGGACATTTTCCAAGCTGGTTCCCTAGAAAATACATTACATTTGAAATACAAATTGTTTTTTTGATTACATCTTGCTCCCTGGATTATATTCACAGGCATCTGTTTTTACAAAGCAGAAGGTGTAACATCTTTGTATCACATAGCTGTCATAAGGACACAGTAAAGTGGCATTTGCAGTCTGAGTGACATGTGTCTAGAAAAGCTAGAAAAGATGGTGGTATTTGGTAAATGTTAAAATTAGTCATGTTACATGCTTCAAGTCACTAAGGTTTTGAGGTTGAGTGTTAAAGCTGCTTTTGCACTTATGCAATGATAAGTTAAAATCAAATAAGTACTTTATCAAACCGTGTCCCAGTCCAGGATAGGAAATGATGCCTTTATGCTGGATGATCACGGCAGGCCACCCTACTACATCACGTGATGACGGCGCAATGTCCACGAGTAGGCTACCATGAATAGGACAGGATAGGATCACAATGACACAGCAATTCCTTTTTTATTTTTTCATATTTTTCACCAGTTTTGCGTCCTGCCTTTCAGCCAAACCCCTCATTCACACTGAAAGTTCTAACAAATTCAATTTGGTCGTTTTTTTTTTTCCTTTGTAGGTTTATTTTCCCCCCGCCACATGACAACAACACGGAGGAGGCTTTTCATTGCATGTGTTATCACAGTACATTTTATGCTCGGCAGACATCAGGCACACACATCAGCTGTTTGTACAGTATGGGGAACACTCTGAAGAAGCGGCCTTTTCAAAACAGTGTCTGTCTTACTAGCTGTGCGAGGCTATCACGCAGGCTTACAACACGGAGAGGGTGGATACGAAATAGAAAGATAGTTACAAATTGTAACTTCAGATTCTATGAGTATAGGCATAGCCCTCTAAGATCTGGGCCACCTACTCCACTAACATTGTAACATTGGCTAAAGAAAAATGCTGATGTTGGGAGACAAACAACGGGTTTGCTCATATTATATACAGTATCTGTGGACATAGCTGGGGCCCGTGCTGGATGTAAGGACGGGAAAGAAAATCTTCCCGACTGTGCATGCGTGAAGGAATAATACTCAATGGCGTCAGCTCTTAGAGGAGTACGCCTATACTTATAAATCTTGAGTGACAATTTGTAATTATTGATGTAACTTTCTCCTTAAATGTTACTCAGTGGTGTGAGAAAGAGTCTACAGCCATGATAGTAGTGAGGCAACCCTGTCTCCTAAAATAATATGTTTCAAACATAAGAGAAGTGCATTTTGAGGGAACCATTTCTTCCAGCAACAGGTGAACGTTGTAAAACTGTAAAAAATATAGTGCGTAGTAGTTTCTGTCGCCCCTTTAAGTAATTTGAAGTAATGACAACATCACCGTCGGCACGTCCACATGTTACAAGCCTTCTACAACCGCGCTCCACCCCCACCCCCACCCCTCCTCCTCCACACTATTGCTACAAGCCTTCTGTTACTGTGCACCACCCCCACCCCTCCTCCTCCACACTGTTGCTAGTAGCTCAAGGAGGAAACAGGGGCTTAGAAAAACATGATGGACTCCTTAGAAAAAGTAATTATCTTTGCTCAAGTCTCTGCACGGGAGAGTCACAATCCACAATCAAGGCACAATCTTCTAAACATAGCCATACTGAGAAATACATAGAGAGTTTGTAGGTACTAATTTGGCAATGGCTTGAATGAAACGGATGTTCATTTATATCAAAAAGTTACGCAGGAAAACTTTAACGGATCATCAAACAGATCATGGTTAGGGTTAAAAGAAGCTTGATTTTGTTATGTAGTTTTAGTTACGTATGTGATGTACTGTAGATAAAAATAACCAAGTCAACTTTGACTTTTGGTTTCAACAGGGGCAAAAAAAACAGCGGTCCCCCTGTGTTTTTTGTTTGACCCATCCATCCACTTTTTTCTCCTCCTTACGGCGTTATGCAAAAAATACACATTTCCCTTTAACACCTAATTGACAATGCTGTTTTGTTTGTCATTTTTATAGGGACACGGCTAACTTATGCTATACACTCTGTACCTGGTAAATGACCACGTCTTTTACTCTTAACACCTTCAGTTTGTATTACAAGCTGTAACTGTTGAGTCTTTAAGCTCAAACTAAGATAAACCTGACGACATCATCAGCGGTATTTTGTGGGACCTGGTAAAGCGCCTTCAGAGCCACAGAACACATTAACTAATTTCACAATCTGAGTTGTACTCCCCAGGTCAATTTAACAGATTACCATGAGTAAAATTTGACATTATCGCTAATGAAGCTACATGTACAGTATTTACAGAAGTGAAAAGACATATTTTACAACAACAAATTTGAAAACAGTAGGCCTATGTCTGTAGAAAAGGCAGGATAAGCTGAATCCCCCTTTTAGTACAAAAATACATTTAATCCCTGGCACTTTTCATTATACTAAATGATTTTTAAATCTTTTGCTCAAATTTTGCCAAAAGAAAAATATCTATCTAATATGTGGTATCTTTTTATCTTCTGGGATATTAATGTATAGTATTATGCCTGCACTCTGTTGCTGTATTTGTAGACTATTTCTAAATGTCTTATGCTGTGATAATAACTGTGAAATTGTAAGTGTACCTTCAGAGATGTATACTAAATGTTAGTCATTGTTTATTGACCTGTGAAGTGAAGTGAAGCGAGGTGAATGCGGTGGGAAAATGAACAGTGAACATAAATGCATGTTTTAGAAATCCTATTTGGTATTGGATTACTGTGTGTGTTTGTATTTTTGTGGTTGTGTGTGTTAACGCAATTTACACATAGTTCTTGAGAAAATGAAAGTGATAGTGTTTAGCTTAAAATTATTGCACTGTGCATTTCTCTTTTCAATGAAAGAAAATAATATGAATCAATGTAAATTGCAGTCATTTAAGTGTGCACTACATCTCTTTCTACATAATGAAAGTGGATTCACATGTGCGTCTTTGTAATTTGGTTATGTTTAGAGTGCTAGTCTTGTTGACCGTGTATAAACCACATAGTTTCTGCACCACTGTTTTCACTGGACGTGATTATTCCGCACTGTCACATGCTAGATTTACAGTCACCATGTCACAGTGCAATGTCCTAATTTGGTGTTTCACAGAGGCAGAGGATCATGCCCAGGTTGCGATGAGTGGGTGTATAATTCAGTCTGGATAGCGTTTGTTTGATTGTGGTGTAAGTGCCTTGCCAAATTTCTGTCCTGCATGGTCTCAACCATCTACTTACATGTCATCTTTATAGTCAGGCTCATTCGGTGGAAACTCTGGAATGCAAATAGGGATTAGTCATTATATGTTTAATTCAAGAAATGAAAGAAACTCAAAGCAATACTAATAAAAGCACATTGGCACATACAGTATGTTTAAAAATCCCTTTCAAAGAGTCTTACAGGAATTGTGCAAAGAAATGCGAATGTCACTTCTTAAAGCAACACCACAGCCCTTTTCCTCTATGGTTCCCCTACAGGGATGAAGTGGAACTGTCTCATTTACAGATCCACCACCCGATCTGGCAAACTTGCGCTTATAGCCAATAGAGGGCTGCAAATGGAATGCTGTTTTTGAAAGTGCTGTTTTAATTCATTAAAAGTCCTCAGGAAAATGCAGGTATTTAGGAATTCTGCAAGGCCACCTGTTACACTTGCATATAGAGAAAATATGTCTAATTAGTCAGACAAGTTGAAATTTACTCTGCTTTGAAGAACATTCAAAAAATGTTAGGACTGCCTTGTCCCAAACTGTGAATATTCTTCAAAGCGAAGGGCAAATACCTAAGGGAAGGAGAGGTACTTCACTTATCTTTGATAAGTACTAGATTATATTTTTATTTTAAAGTTCAATATATTGCACAGGCAGTAATTTAAGAAAGGGGCTGTACTCAACATTCCAAACATTGACATAGTGACAATTAAATGTTTACTGTGCGAAGATATGGTGGAGCAATGGCATCCTGAACAGAGAATTAAGCCACACTCCCTCTGTGGGAGGTGTAACCTGAGCTCTCAGTTTTTTGGTTTGATTGGTGGTTAATGCAAGTGGCCATGAAAAAAAGGTGTTTCATGTATTGGGCAACGGTCTGTGAGAGCCATGTGGAGGCAATTCCGGCCCGCTGTTTGATATATATATTAAGGTTTAACGGTAGTCCCTTTAAAGTCCAAACATTTAAAATACAACTCAATCCCAAAACTACATAAACATTAAATGTTCTGTAATGTAATAAGAAAACATAAATCAATTTGTTAATATTGATTGTTTTTGTTTTCAATCACACACATAAAAATGTAATGTCCTCTACCAGCTTATTTCATTTGCCAATAGTATAATTATAACGAAAAACCCAAAACAAATTTAAAAAAAGGTGGAGTTTACATTCATCATTCATTTTGTTACTAAGTGTAGCTTTAAAACTTTATTGGAGCAAATCAAAACATAACCATAACCATATTTTTTAAGCAATAAAACAGCAAATCTGTGTTGTTTACATTTGCGTGAGTACATATGTTTTTCTTTTCTCGCTCTCTTTTTTAAGAACTTGGTAAAGGGATTTGAAGCCTATATATTGTAAGGTGGGATTCCCTCTCGTACACATTTTACTTGTATTGAAAACCCCATTGGAATATGGCAGAGTGGACATCCTCAAGAAAGGCATCAGTGTGTGTTTGTCAGTGTGTGTGTGTGTGTGTGTGTGTGTGTGAGTGTGTGTGCTTGCGTTAAAAAAGTTAAAACACATTAACTCAAGAACAGAGGTCATAAATGAATCTGAACGCATTAATTCCTGTAAACCTCATGTATTAATCTTGCTTAGAATTAATTCAGATTCAGGGTAATTCTTTTCACAAGATTGCTGATAGCACTAGCTAGCTGCCCTATGGAACCAGATATCAAGAAATGCTAGGTCATACTAAGGTGGGTTTCTATATAAAAATGACTTCGAAACAGGTAACCTAACTTAATGTTTTATTAACTAGGGCCGTATAAACAAACATAAAAATGTGAAACAAGTTGTTTACAAAAGAAGTACCCCTTGCTCAGAAATTAACAAAATGGTAGTTACCTTGCTGGTTTGGTTTGATACTTCACAGAGATCTTACATTGCTGCATCTTAAAAATAATATAACAACCTTACATTTTTCTTGCCATTCTATTTTGTAAGGCTGTTACATTTTCAGTAGGAGACTCGGTAGCAAATTGATAGTGTGAATCTCCTTTAGATGCTTCACTCCCATCCTTGAAACACCCAGGAAAGTTTTCCTCTTTTTTAAAATTTTCTGTTAATTTGACAATACCGTTGGTGGTGAAAAAGGGGGAAGATATGCAGGGAATTGTGACAGGTAGGATTCAAACACTTGACCTCTGTGTCAAGGCATAAACCTCTTAGTGTATGTGCGCCTGCTTTACAAACTAAGACGACCCAGCCACAAAACTTTCCTTTTAAGCATCTCTGTATGGAAAGGGCCTTCAGGAGGAAAGTAATTAAAAACAAAAACACTCCCAGTCCTCCTGATAATAGCTCCATTTTTCTAAAGGTCAGTGCTGTGTGTGGATGTTTTATCTGGTCACTCGGCAGTGTATTGATCCATATGAGGTTGCTCCTCACCATGTTCCACCAAAGTGTCGGAACTATCACATGACGTCAAAGGACTTAAATGTCATCATGTCTATTCCACAGTTGATGTCAATGTTGCCTCCCGGGAAATTCATGCAGAATCTATAGTTGTTGCACCACGCACCTAAACAACAGAAGAGGTTGATTTTCAAAGACTCTCAAAATGACCTATACAAGCGTTTTATATTATATAACACTGTGATACTATAGACATAGTATAGTTATGTGATGTGTATAATAATAACATGTACGTGACACAGTCGCACAGTGGCCATTTTGTGGTGTAACACATGACCAAGAGGGCAGTTTATCACGTGACAATTCTATTTAAGGTCACACTTTTAAGCATGTTAATGTTGTGAAAATGAAACTAGTTTAGGCAACAAAAATACTTAGTTAGGGATATACTGTTTATAACTAAAGATAGGGCATTTAATGGTGCTCCAAACGGTACACTTCCGGTCTCCTAAGTGGGCGCGGCCTTGTTTTTAAGTGTTGTGAACATCTTGTGCAAGGATTAACTTGCAATACCGTGGTTGGCCACTGGAAATAAATGACTGCAAAGCAGTGTGCTTCCTGGGGATCTGGTTGTAAACGGTCTCTGATTACGTTTATTAAAACATCCGAGACGGGCATGTAATTCATCACGTAAAACTTTAAAAAATAATGACGTATTGTGACATGATATCATTGCAACTCAGACTAAGGTCCGTTAAACTCGGTTAATTTAAAAAAGTCACAGTTGACTTCTGGTTTTATAGAACACAAACACCAGAGTAAAGGTCCTGTGTTTGTTACTACAGCCACAAGATGTTGCCGCTTTAAAGCAAACATTAGATTGAGTTATGAGTGGCTTGCACAATCGCCCTACACAGCCATTTTCAGGATGAGGACGGACATTATTGGTGAAATGGTGGCCTGTTTATAGCATCTCATTTTGTAACAAAGCAAGTCTTACTTCTGTGCGTCAAACCTTTACAATTGCCAGACGAACAAATACAAACTTAGAGCAACAGATAAAACAACTGAGAAAATAAATGTACATCCCTATAGTCTTGTTTTTATTTTCATTTGAGATATACATATAGTATAAAATATATAGTATATAAGTTAATATCTTAGTCCTGTTTATGTCTTGTGGCTTTGACATTGTAAAGGAGTCATTTTTTCACTTATGCATGCATTAAATTCATCCATCAGCCTTTATTTTAATTTCATTTGATTTCCAAGACATTCAAACCGCTTTTTATTACCTACTAGGCAAGGCAACTTTAATCATATAGCACATTTCAGCAACAAGGCAATTCAAAGCGTTTTAAATAAAACAATAAACAGCAGTTGAAAACAATTTAACACATTCTACAATAGAATAAGAGGTATAAAATTAAAAAAAATTAAAGTGACAGTGCAGTGTAAGTAACTAATGTATTTTGGTGCAAGAAATAAAGGAAAACCGTTCAAGTGATTCTAAGATTCACATTTTTAAATGTCTATTTTCCTAGAATTATTTAAATGTTGATGTACAGTATGTATGCACGATGTTACTTTTATGCAGTATAATTGCAAAATAAACATGAGATGGTCACATTAAGGAGACAGAGATGTAAATATGAATAATGCAAAGGGAAAGACATCAAATGAATGTGATATTTTGTATTTGTGACCTACAGTAGTAGTATTTTCTACAGTTTTACCATTCTGGCATTTTAATAGTTTTTTGGCTTTTGGTTGAAATGAATATTTGAAGTGCTACCTTTTGTGCTTTTCCAGTATTTTCATGTTTCTTTAATGGGTTTCCTTTATAAAGAGTGTATCATTACTGTTTCATGATAAAGCTTACATCCTTTTCTTTTACCCATTGTGCTGCATTGGGGTAATTAAATAAGATTTTCATGCAATTTGATGTGCAATTACATGTTCTTGACAGCAACATGTGAGAGATGTGTCTGTTTGATACCTTGGAGATTTCATATTTTAACCTGATGAAAACCTTTCTGATTGAACAACAGAGTGCCATACATAGCACAGACCTTCCGACACATGCATCAGATAAAGCCTTTTTTTATACTTCAGCTCCAGTATATCCCAGTTTGATTATGAAGGCTGTTTCCTGTCTCAACATCTTCATATTTTGGTGTGAAAGAACTTGACTATGCACAAAGCCCTGACCTCAATGCCATCCCAACACCTTTGGAATGAATTGAAGTGAAGAAATTTCCCCACGCATGCAACCCCCTCTTGAAACCATGTGATCTTTTACATTTATGATGTTTTTGATAAACAAACAAGATATAATACTCTGTGAGTTTTAGAGGTGTTGGTAGTCCATTTTTGTCATCTTTGGACAAAACCAGGCTAGCTGTTTCCACTATGTATGCTAAGCTAACCATCTGCTGGTTGTAGACTCGTACTGAATGGACAGATACCTTGGCAAGAAAGTGAATATATTGATTGCTTTCTTTTAATGCTCTTGGGTTTTTAAACATGTTGAACAGATGGGTGCAATGCACGGGGGATGATTATTCCCATATCCACATGCTTTTGGTCATAAAGTGTGTCATTTTTGTCATTCATTGAAAACGTTTCCTGTGTGTGGCTTGGTAAATGTAGTCAGGTATTGAATGTATTTATATCATTAGACTTGATTTCCGTCTGCATTAAATGTACTGCATATCTTTTAACCTATTCAGTTTATACGTTGATGTTCAGTTGTTTGAACATCTCGACAATTAAAGGTTCTTTTTTAGCTTGTGACCTCCAGGAGCACTATGGAGCAGTTTCTGTTATGAGCGGTTTCTCTTTTTATGCAAGTACACCAACAATGCAGCAAGAGGGAGGCAAAACTCTTTGTAACTTCAGACCTGTTAAGTATTTTGTGTCATCACATAATCCGGTCCATGCAACAATAAAATACCAATAACATTTTGTGTATAAAATTTGGTGTTATATTTCATTTATTGTGGGCAGGACAGTATCAGTGGGTGAGTGAAATTTGTAATCCCATGTGATGACAAGCGGTGTCATTTCTGCAGGACACTTTTTCATTCTGACTTTGGTCCGACTGATACTGTTTAATAGTAGAGCAAGCACTCACAGAAAAGCTTGTCACAGTAACAAACACCTTTTTTAACACATCCACCAGAGTTCTGAGGCATGAGGACGTTAAAGTGCTCATATTTTGCTCATTTTCAGGTTCATAATTGTATTTAGAGTTGTACCAGAATGGGTTTATGTGGTTTAATTTTCCATTCCATTTTGTTTTAGTGCACATAGCTGCAGCTCTTCTTTTCACCCTGTTTGTTGAGCACTCCGTTTTAGCTACAGAGCGAGGCATCACACTTCTTTCCAGCTTTGTTGCAAGTCGCACATGTGCAGTACCTAGGTCAGCACAGCTAGCTAGTCAATTGCAGAGTATGAGAGCGTGCCATGCTTGGAGCTAGGTGAGCATTATGACGTGTTACAAGGTGACGCACGTTTGTCACAGAAGTAAAGGCTGGACTACAATAGAGCTGTTTGGACCAGTTTGTGAACAGTGTTTTCTGTTGGAGATAGTAAGTGCCTTTGGGATGGACTTTGGGCTTTTCACTTTGTAAACCTCTAACATGCATAAAAAGCCAAAAAAGCATAATATGAGCGCTTTAAAGCATTTTGGTATCTAACCGTTTTATGGGGTGCAAAATCAATTCTGATGCCAACAAAAGGAGGTAAGACATATACTGTACGATTTAATGTTTGCATTTTCAGAAGCACTCCCGTACGGGGAGATAGGAATACAACACTGGACATCAATACATTCACCAAGCAACAACTGCAAATGATGCACCTGTTTTATGAGAACCAGTACTTACAGTCCACTCCGTCTTCAATAAAGATGATGCAGGTCTTCAAACATTATCACAACAGATGGAGTTTCATCTGGAAGCTCAAATGTTCAACATATTTTAAATACAAGACAAACGGAGAGATAGATTAGCTAGTTAGCTTCACGGCCCACCATCTGGCTAACAAAGAAAATGTTGGCTACTGCAGAGAAAGCAATGCAGCAGATCTCGTAAGCAAACAGATGTTTTTACAGTGTCTAGAGTAAAAGTATGTTTTATTGTCTTACATTATAAAATGTTAAAAAGTTGATTTAATGTGGCTTTTTGACAATGAGCAACAGGGGGGGGATTATCAGTCTTAGCAAAAACAGATCTCTAAAAAGTGATTTAAATTACAGGTGTATTTCTACTGTATTCTAGCGAAAGCCCTTGACTTCTCACCGGTAATCTTAATTCAATTATGTGACTTATTAAACAAATTGACTGCAGCAGTGAAGATTTAGTGTCCTAAATCTTAGGTTTAACCCTTAAAATGAAATTAATCACTTTGTAGAAATCAGTTTTTACTTTACTTTCTATCTTTTTTGTTGAATCAAAGTCACAAAAACAAATTAAATCCACTGTAATTCAATGTTGCAAAGCAATAGAACATAAAAACCTTTTTTAATAGACTCTGTATGAAGATAAAATGAAAGGAACAAGATTTTCCGGTTAAAATACCCTTATTGTCTTCATGAAGTAACAATTATTAAAGGCAGGGTTGGTAATGTTGAAAAGCTAGCAAGATTTGAAAGTAGCATCTCCTCGGGGCTCCGCCTAGCCCTTCCCTCTTCCCTCGGGGCTCCGACCCACACACAGACGCACGAGCACTGCTGCGTTGCCGCTTCAGAGCAGAGCGGAGAAAAGATGGCAATTTTACTTAATGTCTCAAACCCCTGTAAGCAAACACCTGACAATATCATGCTAAATGTTAATGTTAAAAACAAACATGACTACTGTTAACAATGCGGCGACGACGCGCATTGAGAACACGTAGCAGCGCAAGGAGGCATTTCATTGGTTCTTTTAAAACGGACCGCGAGGCCGTTCTGTAACAGAATAAAGTGGGCGTGGTTTTTTGGTTTTGTTTTCACTACCACCACCTTACTAGTTTTAGTACTTTTGGAATTTATGGTCAATAACCCTCATTAATATAGAATTATACCTAATATTTGAATTAAAAAAGCAGTTAGTTCAGAGGAATGAAAGTGATCAATGTATTTTGCACTTTTTCTCTCCCTTTCTTTCTCTCTGTGTCTCTTTGTTACTTTCTTTCTCTCTCTCTCTGAATGAAATTGATCATTGTGTTTGCAAAGCGCGTTCCATTTTTTGGGTAATTTGGTTAAAAAGAAACTCATATTTCACATATAGACATTTTTTTTAAGGAGGACAACAGGAGGGTTAAATGAAGATGAATGAAGATTAACATGTAGAAGTTAAGCAATCACCCATAAATTCATCACAGATTAAAATTATAAAAATAATCTTTTAATAGAAACTACGTATTCAGTGCACAAAGAACAATGTACAAATCACTTTATAAATTGATTGAAACATAAGGTAAGCATGTTAAAAAAATCAATTAACATGGTCATGTGAGTTAATATATGAATTAGTTAAAGTTATTACCATAAATAAGAAAAATAAATATGAGCCTTTTTCTCTTCCTCCAAACGTCCTTTGCGAGCAGGTTGTCGTCATTTATTTCTTCAGAGTTCTAGTTGGGCCATTTGCATCTGTGAATAAATGTAAAGGTATCATTTAGACATATAAAATGTGCGTGATAGAGCTCAGAAAGCCTGGATGAACCTGAAATCTGAAAGAGTTTTAGAAAGTGATTATTTTGTTTATTCATCTTGAAAGTCTGAGTACCTGCTGGTAATGCAATTTCATTTACCTCGATCCTTTTATGTTTTATACTGTGTTATACTTTGTTCATACTGTTTGAATATTTTAGTCAATTCCATGCCAAATAACCTTATTGAGGCTACCCAGTTATGGTATTTAAAGAAAATGTCCCCAGTAATGAAACCGATAAATTATAGGAAAGCCTCCCTCTGGTCTACCTGCAAGAGGATTGATCAAAATGTTGATGCCTGTGGGCACAGATGGAGGAGTTGAGGTGACAGCGTTGGATCGATCTTGGTTCCAGCGTTGGACCAGGTCTCAGGAGACAGTCACAGCGCTCAACGTCTATCTCACAGTCAGGCATCAATGAACTGAGTGGAAACTCTAAGCAGGAGGTAATAATGTTGAATTTAAGTCACAAAGACAGTATACGTACAATACCTCGTTAGCTGAATATTCATATTAAATCAGTTTGGTCATACTTTCATAAAGACTTACTTTAATGTTCATGCCAAATTATGAACTTGTGTGAAAAAAAAATTCTAGATGTTATACCTGGGTTTGGATTACAATGTGGTTAGTGTTTGGCTTGTTTTTGAGTTTACTGCTAACACCAGCATGCTAACATGGTTACAAAGACTAGACTTAAAGGACAACTAAAGGGTTACTGGAATTGTATTAGCTTTACAGGTGATTGGTCATAAACTGAAAGTAATTAGGACAAATCATCAAGAAACTATGAATGTCTGTTCACAATGTTGTGCCAATCCATCTAACAGTTGTTAACAAAAACACACACCTGGTGTACTGGAAGGGTAAGGTATGCATCGGTCAGTTGAACAATCCCAAATCAACCCACTGGCACAAAGTCTTCTGGAGTCATGTGTCTCTGACAGCTGACCCATTGGAGAGCAGCTGCCAATGAACCAGATGAATTAGAAGAAGAAAACTTAAAAAAAAATAAAAATCAAATTCAGTTGAGAAATATGACTTATGTTTAGGACTCACCCACTGTTCCTGTGAGGTTGAGCATTACGTCGTATTATGGCAGGCTCCATGCACCTGCACTCTGTATGATTAGCTACTTTTATTAGCACAGGTTCTGGTACGAACTTAAATGGAATGACACTAAGGACCTGAACACACACACACACACACACACACACACACACACAGGCGTTATGGTTTGATCAGTGAGAACAGTTGTTGCAATAGTCCCTAAAACATGTTTTTTATTTTTTTTTTAAATAAAATTAAAAGGTCAAATGGTTATCCTCCAATCATCACAGGTTCGGTCACTCACAGTTTTATTCACATGTACTGTAGATGTGTTTCTGCAGGTGACTCCCTCTAGATTGCAGCAACCACTGCACCTGTCAGTAGGAAAACAAATCAACATATGGGTACCGGGATGTGCATGGAAACATAAATTTACAGTACATTGTTGTGGTTTACTCTAAGGAGTTGGGGCTTTTAATATTTATGAGATTTTTGTAATCTGTGAAATGTAAAAGATTTGGTCAGAAGTCAAATTGAATATATATGGATACAGAAATAAAGCACCTTTGCAGGCCTGTATAAGTCAAATATGGACATTGTTTGAAAATGTATTTCCATGTCAGCATCTATTCAACACAACTAAATATTGTGCATGTAGATGTCTACTGAGAAGTTATGTCAGGTTGAGTGTTAGGAAGGATCCCGGGACTGTTCAGCTCCCAGCATTGAGCTTGATGTTCAAGTTCTGGATCTGTTTTAATGTCAAACAAACCTGTGGATTGAGACACATGGTGGCTTGAAAAACACTGAGGGGTCGGTCCCCAGCTCCTTGGCCACGTCGACACATGTTTCCCTTGGCATGCACTGAGTCCGCTGCCATTCTTCATCTATGGCTAAATGAGAGACAAACAATGTTGATAACAACATCAATACACATGCACAGACCTGCCCATAACATTTAGTATGTTTTATCTGACCTTTAAGAATCTCCAGGCTGTAGGATTCGGCAGCATAGCGAGTAGAGCGGTGCGAGCCAACTGAAGGCGGAGAAGAGAGGGTCTCTGGCTGCTGCAGTTTCAGACGACACTTCCACAACTTCCAATCAGGAAAGTCTGCAAGCATCAGCAGCTCATCTAAGCTGGAGGCTGACCGCACCTTCCTCTCCCACTGCTTCATTACCTGGAGGGATCACAGTCATCCTTTAATGTTTCACATAAACATAAAAAAACTGGGATGTTAAAAGTGTATCTGTAGTGGTTGCAGTATTTGTTTGGTGTGGACTGAAGTACCTGAAGCTCATCACATGACATGGTTAAGTTATATTGGAGGACTGTTTTAATGTAAAGGAGATGTTTTATATACTATTTGCAGGTTCAGATTTGTATCTTATGTTTATATGTTTCTAATGTAAAAACAAAAAAACACTTATAGAAATATTGTCATACTGCCTATGGCTGCTGCACTCTGGTTGAGACGCTCTGTTGGAGGACATGTCTCTTCAAGCCCTCCTCCCAAAAAAGTCCAGTCTGCTCTGAAAGGTCAGCTGTTCCAGGTCTCCGGATTAACCAATAAAGGCTTCTAAACCAAAAACTACTCAATGACATGTTCCAGCAGAAATGTGATATGACACTTTTTTTTTTTTTATGTGACAACATCTGCAACCAAGATTACAGGTGATTTCAGACACACTTGGTAAATATCCCATGCTAAGCACAATATGTTACTGTAGCATTCTGATGTTTGCATTTAGCTCAAAACTCTTCTGTGAACACTCAATAAACATTCACCGTTATGCGGATGATACCCAATTATACTTATAAATCAAGCCAGAGAAAACCAGTCAGTTAGCTAAACTTCAAGCATGCATTAAAGATAAAAAACTCATGTATGACCTACAATTTCCTGATATTAAACTCAAACAAAATTGAAGTTATTGTGCTGTGCCCTAAACACCTGCAAACCTCATTTACAAAGATATACCATAATTCCTCAAATTAAGCCCGATAGTCAATTAAAAGACGGATAAAGCCAAATAAAGGCCGGCCTCAAATTAAGCCCAGGGAAAAATTAATGTGGATAATCTCCTAAGTGCATTTCAAATATTGTGCATTGAAGTTTAACGTCCCAGAAATGCTTGTTACTAACCTAGCTCTGGGGAGTTTATTCCTCAGAGTCCTTATATCTTTTTTCGCCCAGCCTGTTTCCTCATGGTTGCAGCTGTCCCGATGATCATGCTCTGCGCCCTGTTACACCCTGCTATGCACAGCAGTGCCCTGGTACGTCCTGCAACACCTTGCAGTGCCCTGCTGAACTACTATTTATAGTCATTATTCCATTATCATTACTGTGACTATTATTTCCATTGTTCATCACACTCCCAAGCAGTCAGACACCACCTACCAAGAGCCTGGGTCTGTCCGAGGTTTCTCCCTAAAACAAAGTTTTTCTCATCAAAGAGGTTTCTACCTAAAAGGAGTTTTTCCTCACCACTGTTGCAACAAATGCTTGCTCTTTGAGGAATTACTGGAATTGTTGGGTCTTTGCAAATTATAGAGTGTAGTTTAGATCATTATAGTTTCCTGAAATAACTCGTTATAATTTGATACTATAAATAAAAAAGTATTGAAATTGAATTGCCTAGGTACAGCCTTACAAAGACTGCAGGCTCATTAGTTGTATAAAGAAAGCAATGAATAAATATGGATTTAAAAAAACTGAATTTAGTCAAATTAAATGTACTGCACTGTTTGTACTGTATGTGCATTATATTCTTCTATCATGCTTTATTACTTGGAGCACTAAACTTGATGACACACACATTAGTCAGAGTGTGATTATCAACAGCTGCTGCAGAAAATGTGTGTGTCTGCTCCGGTCTGCCTCTGTACGCTTCTCATTCTGAAGTCTCATAACAGCAACAAAAGAGTATACATTCAGTAGAAGGATGCAGTAATGTAAGATGTAATGCAGCTGGATATAAACCCGGGACATCTGACAAAAATGGGCCTCAGCCAACCAGACCCCTATCATGCACTTTGAGAGGAGGCGGTTGGTCCCCATTGGTGGGAGAAAACCATAAAACCACCTGTCAGGCCACATGAGAAGTTTCCATGATGACATAAAGCAGAACAAAATGGAAGCTGAACAAATTAGATAAGTAAGTTTAGATAAGATGTATTATGAAGTCCATCACTTAAGTTTATTATCTTTTACTTTTTCCATTTTTTTTCAACTTGGCATTTGAACAGACTTTAAATATGGATGGATGTGAGGAGAGGGGAAAGAAGAGGCTCATTTTTGAGTCGGGAAAGCCAAGACGGATACCGGATGGTTGATCTACAAACATCTGAGAGAAAGTCATGGAATATTGCACTTGTCTACACAAGGTCTAATTTTCTCTGATGTGTTCAGTGTGTTGCAGAACAGAGGGTGGAGCAGGTTGGCTGGCTAACTGCTTCCCCTCAGAAACAACAAAAAATAGGGAGGTTTTCCCTTGGCAATTTCGACCAGGGGATAGACCCACTAATGAGAAACAGAGAGAGAGGGATGACAGGAATCGAAAGGGAGGCAAAGATGGGGGGCTTTTGAATAGAGAGCAAGTGGGGAGACAAGAAAAATGGAAATGAATGACAGCTAGATAAAAGAAAATTAATAGTGAAGTGGTTCAATAACCTCTCTGACGCAGATTAACCACATGCAAGCACATATGATTGCAGTCAATTTCATGGAAATAACAGGGTGAATGTACTGCACTGGCAACAACTGGTCAATTGTGAGGTTTATGAGAGAAAGGAGGAAAGAGGCTACAACACTGCACAAGCGAGTGAAAGTTCGATTATAAAGGGGAACAAAAGCTGTTGTTATACATCTACAAAATTCCAGTGAATTGCAACAAGCTTCTTACATTGCTGTTTTGATACATATAACCTGCACTTGAAGACATAAGGCTTCACGCCAAACTTACCCTGCTTCCTCCCTCTCTGTGCATGCTGTGGCCCACATTTATCCAGCTCAGCTCCACCACCAGAGTCACCAAGCAGGAGATTCTGCACAATGTCCGTTTCATCGTCATCATTATGCCTTGGCGATGTTTGCGGTCTCGGAGAAACAGTCAGCAGTATGAACTATCTCCTTTTCCTTCTGGCAGAAAGCACTTAGAGCTGGCTGCCTCTCTGACTCGGTTTCCCAGAACAGCGGAGTCCCTCGGACCACACACACACTGCTCTCAGTGCAGGTATGTGCAACACAAACTCTTGATCCTCCAGCTGCACAGTAAAGAGTGTGAGTGTGTGTGGGTGTGTATGTATAAGCCAGGCGTATCTTGTGACAGCAACCCAGATGCCCTTGAGCCAAATGAAGAAGGATAAAGATGCTTTAAAACAGGCACCTCTTACAGCAGTGGCTTTGATGCAGAACCTGAGGTGTCCAGTTACTAGGCTACTAGCAGCTACTAGGAGTCAGAAGCTAAAGATTACCTCAGGAAAAAGTCAAGATTCCCTTGAGGACAATCAGCACATCTCTTACGTCAAAATGGATTGAAGGCCTGTGGAATATTTCAGCTAATTGATCTGAACAAATTCCTCTGTTTCTTTTTTACATACCCATCTCCCTAAAAAAGGCTGCTGACAGCCCTTAATAGTCACAACCACACACTCCCTAGTGTGGTTTGTCCGTGTAAAAAGGCCCTGAGGTGCAACAACAGCCACACAATTCCTTCCACTAAGATGTGGGCTAATTCTAAAGGATCTATTAGAAACTAGTATGCCTGACTAGCTTCTGCCTTTATGTCTCTCTACCACTGGTCTTGCTGCCTCAAAGCACGCCTTTTTATTTGCCTTTTTGCTCCAGTATTTTTCTTTTCTTTTTTTATGTAAATATCTTAAGTGATCCCTTCCTCTGCCTGTTAAATCCCTTATCAGTGTCTTTTCCTCTGGAGTTGCCAAACCGCACACAGCCAAAAAGCAGTAACATGTGTTTTAAATGTGCTCCAGACTTCCGTAACATGTGAGGGGAAATCAGATGCCAGCACCACCCCTGTTCCACCCACACCCCACCCACTTGCCCATCAGGGTGTAATCTACCAGAAGCGATGCTTATAATAATTATGAAACATGCTAAAAAAATGAATTAGGTTAATGAGGTGCGTGTCATCAAACATTAAAACGTTTTGTAAAACCTTTATAGCTAATAGTGTGTAAAATTGACTTTATAACAACAACAACTCAAACAACAACTAACAGCTCTGTGTTATTTCAAACAGCAGAAGGAAAATGTAATAAAGCTTCAATTTAAGAAGGGGAGTGGAAAGCAGTTAGAAACACTTTTTCCTTAAAATCTATATTTTAAAGGGAGAGGGGATTAATTACTGGGCAAACAACAGGGCACTAGTACATGTAACATGTTAAAATAGATGCTGGAAAGTACTTAATAAATGATAAACAAGTACAGAACATTTTGTGGGGGGAAAATATTTTAAAACATCAAAACAAATATCTCTTTAAATATGCTTGTATAGCAGCAAACAAGTAAGGCTAACATTCTACCAACGTGTAGTGTTCAGAAAGAGTTGCTGATTTTTGATTTCCAGTTTTTTGCCCTTTCAAAGCCATTTCTGCCAGTCTGGTAGTCCCTGATAGCCTGTCCAATCTCTTCCTCTGTGGTCATTACAAACGGACCTGAAGGATTAACAACATTGGAAAGTATTACATTACAACTCTTGATTAAGTTCTGTTTGTGACTTCTTAAAACCATCTAAGCATTTCTTATGTCCAGTGACATGTTCTGTATTCCTCTCAGAAGGAATAACACAAATGACGTACCGTGCTGTACCACAGGCTCGTTGATTGGTTTTCCAGCGATCAGCACAAAATGGGCAACTTCAGAGCCCTGAGGAGGAAATACAAAGCAGTGCTTTCATCTTTGTCTGAAGTTGTCTGACTTTCATTTGTAATTTGAAAATCAGTGGTTCCCAACCTAGGGATCAGGACCCCGCGTTAGGTCCCGAGATAAATCGGTGGCATCAAAGAAAATCACATGTTAAATAATCTGAGAAGGAAATATGACTTTTAATTGAACTCCTTAGAACAAAGAGGTCTGAAACCACTGATCAAATAAGTGTTGCATTAAAACCAGCTGAATTAAAAGTTAAATGAATCTGATTAATTTGGGAACATCAAACAAACAAGAGTGCTCTGAATATTAAGATTTAAGTCAGCAAGATATTTTCAGAAAGTAAAACCAAATGTGAAGTGGAAGAAGAGATAAACCGGTAATGCTCATCAAACTAAGTTAGTGAAAGCACAGGCTGTGTTTCCCAAGTCCATGACATTGAGAATTCCAAGCCTAAAAACAAAGATCCTCCTGTGAAAGAGCAACAATGTACGGTTCTGAATGTTGGCCAGAAACCTAAGCTGATAGGAAAAGGATCAAGGGAATCCACAATGGATACCTAAGAAGGCTACATGGCATCTATAAAACCTTAGAACAGAGAGAAACGGTGTGAACTATTAGCAGCATTATGGAAACCGCTCTCAATCCAAAGAACTTAAGTTTCTCACCTCGTTTTTAATGTTGACGCAGTCTCCATCTCCAAACACCACAGTGTGATGAGGCTCCACCTTCTGCTGCTCCTCAACAGGGCCTTGGAAATTAGAAAAGTTCAGTATTGTCCTTCAAGCAAAGCTGGAACTCTCTTTACGTTAAACACTTTTGTTTAGCTGTTTTTCAGTTTCAGTTGAAATCCAAATTTACTTCATTATGATTACCAGTGACTGTTTACTATTTACAAATTCTACAGTACTGCCTTACCGTTCATTGTGACAGTCCCGTGATTTTCTAATGATACATGTATTTTATCATCTTTCCTTCATAGTGACATTAAATTAAAAAAATTGTAAACCCACCACTTCAATTCAATCATTCATGATAACTGCACATCATTACTGTTAATTCTAATGACAGTGAAATGTTGAGGTGGGACAGTTGTTCCCATTCAATCATCATCATTCAGTCTTGTTGGGAAAATAGACACCAAATTAATTAGGAGTATTAATTAGGTGTGTGGTCTCTGAGCTCTTTTTGATGCATTTCTGGCAAGAGACGTGTGAGTCTATGACTTCTAGAAGTAGGGGTGCCTCATCGGGGAAACCAAAACAACATTTATACAGTCGGATTATAGTCTTGATGGTAAATTAAAAAGAACATGAGGTTAACATGTTGATCATAGTAATTGTTTTTACAAATTACAAGGAAATGTGGCATATAACTTTGAATTAAAGAGAAATCTAGGCACCTCCATGTTTCAGACATTTTGACAGTTTTTCTGCACTTTGCCCGCTGCGACACACACATTACTGACACTAAACGCTGAGAAAGCCAGACACTTCACTTGCGGTCGATGCATTTATCGAAGCCAGCTGGTCCTGATTGGGCCAGACTCCATGTAGAGTTGGAGACTTGAGATTCAAATAACTTCTTTTAATCTTTTCAGCCAATTTCATCCTCTCATGTCATCAAAACATCTGCCAGCATTTACAACCAGTCTGAGAGATCCTGCAGTGTAACAGTGTAGAGTAATCAAATCATAGGGAAATGTGATGAAAAAAAATATTAAAAGGGGTATTAGGATTGAAAACAACAGGTTTTCAACTGACCCAGAAAGCCTCTGAAAAGGAGTTCACTCTCTACAAGGGTTTGTTCTCATGCAACGGGAATTCCCTGATCACACAAGTTTGTCCATTAAGCAGGAAATGCAGCATTTCACAGTATAATGGCAAACAGCAACACTGATACAACAGGGCGTAGTTTTAATATGTGGGCTAAGTGGTTGATATGGAGCCAGACTCTAAGATGGTCGTATTTTATGCACAGTTGCACAATGAGGTTGGTTCTTTGTTGCGATTGGATTGAGATCACACACATATTTATAACATAGATTTGGCAGCAGGAAGGTAAGGGAGGTTGTGATTAACCACACTAAAAAGAGCACACATATCCAACTAAAGAATGTTTATATCAACCCGTTTGTTAGTGATTTATCCTTCTTAAATGTAATTGGAGCGTTGGACAATATGAGACAGGTAATGTACTGTATATATTCATAAGGGAAATGAAGTTCAAATAAATAGAGTGTACAGTGGGCTTGTCTTTTAGTAAAACATTAACCAGACAAAACTCACCAACATGAATGGATCCTGAGAGTGTGTAGATGAATGTAGTCCATCCTGTCAAACACAGACATATTATTAATAGGTATTTGTGTAATAAAGAAGTTGGTGAACCATTTCTCTGCTCTTAAAATAGCAGTCAAAACGTTGGCCGCGTGCGGACGGCAGACACAAGTTGTGAACACAATAACTGATAGCATCAACACATACAGTAATTACGGAGAAAAATTACCATAGCTCTGTTTTTTGGTCTCTACAAACTCCTGAGGGAAATATTTGGCCAGCTGCTTCCACCTGTTACCAGGCTTTGCGCTAAGCTAAGCTAAGCTAACCGCTTGCTTGCGGTACCGTTGTTGGAGCTAAATACTGCTCCATTCTCAGGGTTCAGTCAATTAGTAGTCCAAATCTCAGATGTTGATGTGTGAATCCTTTTTATTACATAGGATATCCTGAGACAAATACAGAGTCAAGCTAACAGCTCTCCCCCAAATTTGTCTGGCTCTTTGGCTCTTGGACCCCTAGTCTTATCCACAAAGGGTGGGGTTTCTAGACCACAGCGATGTGTCTGCGGGCTTATTCGTTATCTTTCAGTTGGAATGTGACAGAGTTTATGACCCTCATGACCCCTCATGACTGCAGAGCAAAAGATTAATGGCTGTAAAAGTGGGACTGGAACCAGATTCAGGAAGCATCCCTAACAATCAATTCTGCTTTTAACACATTTAGGAGAGCTGGATTATAACGGAATATACCAGAACATCTTATGTTATAGAACAGAGTATTGCACAACAACTTAATGCAACAAACAACAAACTATATACTTATGACAACAAACTTAATGCATGACCAACATGTCTTGATTTATGTTGAAATAATGCTTTTACCTTTTAGCTTAAATGTATAATGCAAATCACACACAATGTTTAAGCGCATTTAAATTTTAAATTCCAACACCGTCCATGAGACATGAAAGAGGTATCAATCTAACTTGTGTATTTGAGTCCAATTTATAATTTTTGCATCTGGATGGCCACAAGCGTGTATGATGTAAATGTTATCATCTGCACAAAATGTATGTCTCTGCAAACCGTACACAGCAACAAACGCACAAACATGTCCCTGTTTGCAAACATCTAATGTAGTATGAACACAATATGGGTCCATGGTCATAATTTTAAACCTTTCAACAAGATGAGAACAGTCTCTCATTCACTCACTGAAAACATTTTGTACACATTTCTCTTAGTGGAAACCTACTGTGAACCTCATACTGACCTGGATGCTGAATGGAACCTGTAAAATGCACAACACAGTACTCATACTATTAATAAGTGTTGTGACATATGAGAGCAATGTGTCTCTACATTTTATGAACACAGGCACTTTGGCCGTGGGAATTACAGGCTAATGGTAAATACTGAAATGTAAGCACACATTAGCATAAGGGCACAGATCTTAAAGGTACATTTAGTTTTTGGTAAGTAATACCAAATGTAAACTGAACTGAAACAGTTTGTCTAAGAAAAAGTGCACCTTCAGGTTTGCTAACTTTAGCCACCAAAAGCCACTGCTCATATTAGACAAAGCAAAGCTGTAGCAGCAAACCCTTGACTGGGTGAACCCCGCCCACTTTGCCGGCGATTTGATTTTACCCTGCAGCTCGGTTTGGAAACCTGCACGTCTAATTTTCCTTCCGTTCACAATTTTGCGGGAACCAATCACAAACTGGCTTATCTACCTGGAGCGCTTCTGCCAGTTTGACAGGATGACGATAGAGAGGCGACCAAGCAGCTTCTTGTTTACATTCAACATAGCGGCCACCAAAGCTCAGCAACCTTGATGCTGCTGTTGCTAAGTCTCCCGGAGTGCTGGTAGATTGGTTGAAGGACTACAGAGTCATTTGAACTATGCCCGTTGGGCACACCTCTTGTGCAGTGAAAATACAGAGCAGATTCCCCAGACCAACGATCAATCTTAAATCTATTGAGCTTGGCTCGGTCTGGTGACAGGCAGACTAGCAAAAGTCCTGAGTCAGTTGAATTTAACAAGGGTTTGCTTTATTAATTATTAATTAAACGTTTAATTTGCAAAATGAACATATTGTGATTTCTATTTAGTCTTGCTTTAATTAATAATTTCTTTTGTTTGTTGTGTTCCCAAGATTCATTCATTGTCTTGTCTCCTGCCACAAGAGGACAGGTTTGTCTCATGCTTCACACTTTAGAGTAGATCTGTGTACGTCAGGGAATACAGAGGAAAAATGAGAGGAGATGGCTGAAGAGCAGAGTAATGCAACTATGAGATACCTTTGTGTAAGGACCCTTACAGACCATTAACAGGCACTTTTGCTATTAAAAAACACTATTTACAGATGGTGCATTTAGAAAAGTGGTTTTCCTACCTGAGGGGACTGGCTGCACATGCAGGGCACCCGTCTGCAGTCTGAAGTCCAGGTACAAGGTTGGTGTCCTTGTGTAGACTTTAGACTATAGGGGGAAAAAAGACAGTCAGCACACACACACACATAATGAAATAGTGGTGCCTGTCATGGAAAATACTGCACAACTTCCAAACCATCTGCACTGCTGTTCCCTTTAAATGGGTTGTGAACAATAAATTGTAGCTGCATTGTTTCGTTGCTACCCACATCGTCTGGACCACCAACTAATAAACTCATGGTTTTTAAGATATTCAAATTCAGATATTATTATTAGAAGTTCCATGGTTAACACTCCTTACACTAAACAACATCATTGATGTTCTGCATTTTATCATATATTTATTTTATATCATGACCAATGATGAGGACCAAAAAGAAATGCTCAGCATTGTTGCTTTGCAAATAGGAAACATGCGTGAGAAAGTGAGCAAAGTTAAGGAAATGAAAGCACTTATGCTTTTTTCAAGTTCTTAGTTCTTGTTTTGTGCAACAACTATTGCCATTTGTTAAAACACAATAAATACAGGGCATTATTTTCAGGACTTACAGTATCTGCACAACTATGCAGCGTAGGGCAGGTGACTTGAAATGAAATCAATTAGTCACATTAGTTACATATTGAAAAGTAATTACATTTTACTACTACTACTAGCTACTACACTTAATTAATTACTTAACAGCAAAAGTAACAAGTTACATTACTCTTGCATTACTTGGGTTACTGGCCAAGCTCTGCTTTGTGTGACTTTGGATAACTTTAATGCTTCATATGTAGAAATAGAAAACAAAACATTGTGGTAATCCTGGTTGTACTGTAGTTCCATCCAATTGCATCCAGAATTTTGGTCTATGGTTGTTGATATTGCCCCTTGGCTATCAAAATGAACTGGCTCTAATTTTGGCAATGTAAATAAAATCAGGGTTAAATTGAGTTTAAACCATTATCAATAAGAAACCCATAAGCCTTATACAGAATGAAAATGCAGTAGAAAAAGAAAAACTGAAAAGTTTTGCTGTTGACTTTTAGAGGAGGATGAGGCTCCTTGAGTTAAATGACCCAGAGGTTTAAATGCCAGACCACAACTTGGAGTGTCTCATGCCCTGCAGTAACTGTGTTCGCACACACACACACTAGCGGTGTTGAAATTAATAAATGCATCGCGATGAGGACGTGGACAAATATGCATTAATGCAGTGAGAGACCATAATCGATTATTGCCTACGGATGTTGATTTTCCAGTCGCTGCTTTTATTTGTTTTTGCTATTTGTGTATTTTCTGCTATGTTCAGACCATGAAAAAAATTCAGAAAGTGGCTTTTTAAAAAGGAGAAGTCCGGTCGATTCCAACAAGTAGCTCTCATCATGTTTAGTTTCTAAGTCTGTGGCTTGATTTAATGATGCTGCAGTGAAATCACAACCATGTGGGTGAATTATACGCACACGCGCACACACAGACACACACAGACACACACACAGACACACACACACACACCTTTACTCCTAAAGCTTCTCCAGATATCACAGCGACTGTTACTCCTCCCTGGCTGGGTTTGGGGATCTCTGAACTTTTAAGCTCCTGGTACGCCGGTTCCACCATCTTGTCTCGTCTCGGCAGGTTCACCCACAGCTGCAAGCCCACAACAGGCTCCTCTGACACAGGCATCTCAGCATGGACTACCCCCTGTCCTGCAGTCATCCACTGGTGGACAATGACACATATTTCAATTATACCAAAGACACAATCACAAATGGCACACAAATGTGCTGAGGTTGTTAACAGATATCACCATTTGTTGAGTCCATAAAATTGTATATGTTGTTTTATTAAATAACTAGAGTTGGTAAGTGATTTATTAACCATGCATGTGGCGTTGCATGAGGAATGGCACTGTGGATCAGCTGGCATGGCCCGGATTGTAGCTTTACATTTTGTACACTTAAGTGATAAATAAATACATATTTAAATGAATAATGAAACATAACTACAGTTGGCTGCTGAACAGCACCCTTTTCAATGCAAGCAGCTAACACATATGTTTTATCCTTCTTGCTGCTTACTTGTTTGCCTATTTTTTCAGGTTTAATCTTCATACAGCATCATCAATGTTAAATGTAATGCTGTACTCTTCAAAACTGAAATTACAGAGTCTAGTAGCAGTTAAATGCACTGCACGTCAGCAGAACACTTGAAAATGAATAAATTGGAGGTCAATTTTAATAAGATGGTAAAATAAATGTAAACCACTTAATCGTCCTTCAAAAACTTTCCAGAAAAATATAGATAATTTTGACAGGCTTCTGAATAGAATTAAATAATGAATACATTCTAAAATGTAGAGCTGGTTTCAAGTAATGATTCGAAAACAAACAGTTTAACAGCTTCTCCAGCTTTAGTTCAGTTGGACATTTTGCACTCTCAAGCTTAGGTTGACTTAAACTGGCGGGTGTTCATTTATCCGTGATTGTTCATCATGCTGTTTGGTTTCTTTTATTGCTGTGTGCTGGTTATTTATGGTCAGGGATGTACTGGATGATAAAACACAACATAAAATATGTATTTCTATCTATAAGAGAATAACCAAATTTGGTTGCAGTTCCACCAAAGTTCCACTGGGGGTGATTGCAGGTTGGCGCAAAACAAATTACACTCTGTGGAGCTAGATGGCTAAATTTGTCTCTTTTGCCTGATTGCCATTGAGAAATCTCAGATTTGATTGTAGTTTTTGCAAGTTAAACAGGGATTATAGGTCGAAAGTTGAATCAAGTAATTATTATATGCTTTCAATTTCTTACAGGTTGAGTCGTTGTTGCCCAAAACAAGCTTGCATTCTGCTAATGAATGCTGATTGGTCAGTGAAGGACTGATTACGACAAGAGATCCTGCTTGATGGCATCCCATGCAAAACCAGAATGTTGTAGTAGTAATATTTTGACATGGTCTTTATAACATTGGCAAACCTGGAACTGAAACCAGTTCAGAAGTATCAAGAAAGTGGAAGTTCTTCCCTTATTAGAAATACTTTGGATGGATATTGTGTATTAAAATATGAAGATTTGCATTCATTTAGAACTTTGAGACAGGTTGTTATATAATTATGCTTATATCAAGTACATTATGGTTAACTTTTTAAGCAACAGCTGTTTCTTTCAGCTACGTTTCTTTGCACAGAAAATCATTTTTAAAATATTGATGTAAAAAAATATAGTAAGTCAGATTTGTTTCTTTTCTAAATTGGATGTATACAGATCTGGAAAAAATCAAACATTAACTAAAAATAATTCTTGAACATTTTCATTGCCATCTTCACTGCTTTAATCTAAAAACGGTGAGCGAGCTTTCCCTGAAGGAGAGGCAGGCGGCTTTCAGAGCATCTGCAGCCCTTACGTAGTGTCCGCGCCTACAGAGGATGCACATGGTAGGTTACAGCAAATTCAGCTGAACTGACTGAACCTCTGCTGCAGTTAGAAGCTGAGTCAGCAGCCTCTGTGTGTGTGTGTGTGTGTGTGTGTGTGTGTGTGTGTGTGTGTGTGTGTGTGTGTGTGTGTGTGTACTTTAAATAAACAGGATACAACCCACAGGGCATGATATCCAATTAATGTGAGTGCAAAACATTATAATGCATATGCATGGCCCTGGTTCTGATCTTGTAGTTTAATTTACGTTAATTAAAAGTGGACTGAAATCTTCTGATTCAAGTTAATGACAGGCTTACAGGCTCCCACATTTGCTATTGAAGGATTAGAATGACAAATCACAATGGTCCTAGTGTAGGCCTATCTAATATCTGAAAGAACAGAAAATATTTATTCACATATTAAGTTATTTTAACGTGACATTTTGGGGAAAAAAAACACTTTGTTTTCAGGCTGAGTGTGACATGGAAGATTTCATTCTCATGTGATTGCAGTAAATATGTTTAGCAGCTGGTTAGCTTAGCTTAGCATACAAACTGGAAACAGGGGGAAACTAGGGTTAGGTTCAAAAGTATCAAAATGACCCGTTGTGGTTTTCCTTTGTTTTATGGGCCGGAATGTTTATTTTGCCGAGCCTCCAGTAGTCTTGTCTTCACCAAGAGGTTGCTTGGCGATTTAGCGCCCTTCTGTCGTTAGAAGAGACTCTACAGCCAGCAGAAGATTAGCTTAGCATTAGCTTAGCTTAGTATTAAGGCTGGAAACATAGGGAAACAGCTAGCCTGGCTCTGTTGAATAGGCAACTAACCACATGTTAAATGGCAAATTGTTGCTTTAACACTCTAGTTACCATATCTGTACAAATTAAACCGTTGTTGAGGTGCTGGTGGGCCATTTTTTTTTTTGCAAAGCCGATCTACCGCTCCGTAAACTGCTGACTGATGATGTGCCAGTCAGAGTTGTTTCTTGCACCCCTCAGCTTGGTTTCTAGATGTAGACAGTCACAGAGGACAGGGTAACGTGAGGAAAATTCCACAACAGATAGCAGTCGTTACACACGTCGGTCACAATGTTTACCAGTTTACAAGTAAACGCAACATTTTGTCCCGTCTGTTTTGTTTTTCAGACAACAGCCGTGACCAGTGCTATTGCCTCGGTGTAATATATCCTGTATTCCACATGCTATTATCAATAAATCTGTGCATAAGTTTTCATTTTGTCAATTTTCAAAGTGCAATTTAATAACTCATGTGTAATTTACACATGAATGTAACTTGTATATGTATATTTCACACAAACAGTACTGTTTGCTATATTTTGTAAACGTTTCTATCTCTTTACACCTACCTATCTTTGCTTTTATTTTTGCTGTTGTAAACTACAATTTCCCCACTGTGGGACAAATAAAGGTTTTCTTATCTTATCTTAGTGTCTGTTAGCTCACAGGGCTCTAGGGTGCGACTAATATTTTTCTAGGTCATACCGGTGAACCTAATGTCCTCGCATTCGCTACCTGTCCACAAACAAAGCAATGTTGTTTATATCGATATGCTGCGTTACATAACCCATTTCTTCTGGAGAAGTCATGGAGAGACACAGCGGCAACAACGCCGGTCCACATTTCAGATATTTGCCCACAGTTTTAATTGTTATTAATAAAGCTGTATATTGTTAAGCATGAGACAAACCTGTATTAACTCTGTTGTTGCGGCGGCCACGGCAAAAAACACAGAAGAAGTTATTGAATGCAACAAACTTCAGTTTCTAGAATAATAGCATGTGAGACCGAGACTGCTGGAACTGGGTGAGAGATGTGACCCATGGCCAGAATATCATAGTTCATAAAAATGCAGCGCAGTGACGATACAGACATTTTATACACATTGTGTGCAACTCTGCAGACCGGCCATTCGACCCGTGCTGGACCCATTCATAATGAGTCAGCCGTCTCTCTGTGAGTAGCATATACATCCATCAAACTCCCTCTCTCTCCCTAGCTCTTTTAATCCGTTATTGTTGAAAACAAGTGAAGGAGCTTTCTCAGAGATACATTTTTTTAAACTATATCCTAGGCTATTTATTTCAGATAATTTTCATTTACATGTGTTGCAGCTGTATGTCTATACAACATATAACTTCAACAGAAGAGGAATGTAGCATAATGTGGATGTGAAAGCAGTTCTAAATAGCTTCTGTGACAATAAAGTTTGTTTTGGTTCAAATCAACAAATAATTGTGATAATTAATGGTGATCTCAATATTTATCAAAAAGAATCGTGATTATCATTTTGGCCATAATCGTGCAGCCCTAATTTTCATATAACTCTAATCAAATAAATCCTCACTCAACCCAAACTATTCTATTAAAAAGCTTTCAAAAAATAAAGTTATGCAGTACTTGCAGATCTCCAGCTGTCAGTCGTCCTGAATGGCCACAGAAGTCTTCATGGGCCGTGATGCCTTCTAAAACATATGTAACCTGTTTGAGGAAAGACACATATCATAAGGAGCTTCATATTACGTCAACTAATTAATTAAAAACACATAATGTAAAGAATGTGGACATTTTTAAAATTTCTTTTATATTTAACCCTTATATTGACAGCCTATTTGACACAAAGCGATGGCCTCTGTTTGCATTAAGTGAGTTATATTGTTCCAGGTTTCACTAACTCAGGCCATGAGCTTATAAACGAGTGCTGCGTTGACAATTAAAGCACCTGTGCGCTCGTTTCACCGCCTCAGTGTTCAGACTGGACAGGAAGAGAAGTAGGCTACTGAGCGACGGGTCACCGGTTCAAAGGAGAACATCTGTGTATGGGAGGAAATCTCCGGCCCCTGCAGTGAGCTGCCTGTGATCTGTCGCCACAGCTGTGCGATTTCAAAAGTAATGCAAGTGTGAGCAAACACACCTGTTGAAAGGCATGCTGGGAGTGTAGCTTAGTCCTGTCCACTCGCACTGGGAGATTTAAGTTGCATCTGCCAACTCAAATATACTCGGAAGAATGTCTGGCCATCTAAGGACATATGTGGTTTTTTAAAGTTGTATACAAACTGCCACATTACTGCTAATGCAGAGTACACAGTTTAACCATAATAAAAAATGAAGTAAAATTAAAAATGGAATTTCTTTTATAAAGATTAAAAATAATCTTTATAAAAGAAATTCCATTTTTAATTTTATTTCATTTTTCATTTTAGGCCTTTATTTGACAGGACAGATGAAGACAGCAAAGTAGGGAGAGAAGGGAGGAATGACATGCAGCTAAGGGCCACAGGCCAGAGTCGAACATGAGCCTGCTGCGTCGAGGAGTAAACCTCTATTAAATGGGCGTCTGCTGTACTTCTGCTTGGAAGTCATTTTTAAAAGCAAAGTTATCACTACGTGGTTCACAGAGAAACTAAAAGAGTGGGAGCCAAGATAAAAGCAAACTATTATGTTTTCTATTCCTTAGGCCTGAATTAAAAAGTTATTTAATCAGATATTCTCCCACTTTTATCAAACAAACAGCAGAAACTAGTAAAGCCCTGGCAAAAGTGAGAGGACACACATTTTTCTTTAAAATATCTGACTATTCACTTTCCAATCCCATGGTCAAATGTACTTTTCAATTTCTAAAAGCAGCAATAATTGATTTGGCCACTTTAGGACAGTGGAACATTGAATAAATGCAGAGCAACATTATTATTCATTTGGAGACGTGTTTCTGTTCACCTAACAAAGTCTTCTCTCTCTCTTCTTTGAGATCTGTTTGCTCTCTACAGACTTCTGAAGGAATTAGCTGGCTTTTTAGCAGCAGAATGTTGGACTATATTCCCTGGCTAGTTGCCAGCATTCTCTGTCTGCTGTTTGCTGCTGAGCCGGTAGTGTACACAGGGTTTATCAGAGATTTTTTTGTTGAAAACACCTGCCGGTGCATACAGTTGATAAATCAAAACTGAGACAATGTGCTCCAATGTGTTAAAATACTATATAGAGATGAGGGTAACTCCAGATTTGGGGGATTTTTCTTTGTGGGGTTGTCACTACGAGCAGCATCTTTCAGGTCACACATAATTCTTAAATTCCCTGTTTAACAATGTATTCATTTATAGCAGCTCTAAAGTAAAGATGATCTTCATGAATAAGTTACAACCCACTTTCAAACATTGTGAATAATAAAAGGATGTGAATAAAATAGCTGCAGCTGTATCTGTTATTTTTTTATTTATAAATTTACGTTAAAGCCTAACATGATGATGAGTTCACTAATTTGTCTGACTGAATCTCACATTAAGAGGCTGTTTATGAAATAAAGATCAACAAATGACAAGCTGCAGGGAAGTAAGGAGGGAAGTTGGAAGCTGTGGGTTCTAAACTGCATTACTAGGTTTTAAATATGTAATTAATCAGTAAAGCCATGGCGACTTTATTTAATTGTCATGAAACGTAGAGAAAGCGGTGGCAGTAATAGCGAACAGTTCCAGAAGAGATTTTGTATTGGTAGATGGGGAGTGAGTTTTGGACCTCTCAGTTCTCCAAAAACAGGGACAGCCAACTTTGGGGGAGACAGATACATTCATTTCAAATACCAAGAAGAATAAAACCCCACAAAACCAAAGGCGGTTTTAACAAAAACACATCAGAAGACATTTGCACAAGACACATCAAAGAAAATTCCTCTCTTTCAAAATAGGGGGATTTTGTTGTTGACATATTAAACTTTTGTAACCCTTTTGTAAAAGAAGTTTTCTGGGCTTAATATAAGCTTAAGCAAACTTAAGAGACCCAGTAGATAATATATCTCTGGCTTTCTGTGTATTTTTTTAAATCTATAAACCTTTTAACAATTGTTGAAGGCATAGTAGTGCAGTAGCTTTCTGGGCACTGTCCTGCTGTCGCCGCCTTGTGGTCAGAGTAGGAAGTTCTGCCCTAAGTGAGCCTGTTGGGCCTGGCAAAAATCCTGTGCTTCTATTAATTCAACCAGTAATAATAATACAATAAACATATTATAATGTTTTAACATTTACTATTATTTGGTCCTTGATATATTGTTTTGTATATGGCCCACATTCAAGAGGTTTGGCCACCCTTGCTGTAGAGCAGAGATCTTCAACCCCCAAATAAAAAAAATGTCTAAAAGTATACAGTCCATTAACATGATTCCAAATGATAAATCAGCCTATATAAAAAAAAAACTTCATTGATGATGACCTTCTGGCCTACAGGAAAGGTATCCACTATGGTACCCATCTACAGATACAGTAAAGCTTCTGGATTCACTGTGCCTTCCACATGTATGTTTGACATTAAAACATGATGATATATGAATAAGTAAATAAAAGCTTAGTATTGTAGGTCACCATAAAAAGTAATGTATAAAGGCTTTAGTCCACCCTACCCATTAGGTATAGGCCTTTTTTTTTTCTTCTGTTATTCCCCAGTGGGGAAATTACAATTTACAATCTGTCTCCACACTTTTGTTTTTGTACCAGTAACCCTCCAGTTCCCTACCCAACTCCCTACGGACTGAGCTACCGCCACCCAATTTGTTTATCATGCAACTAAGTTATAAACAATGTGAATGTAGTAGTAGGGGTTCCCTGCTCGTCTCTATTTCAGGTAAGGGGTCCATGGCCTATGAAGACCCCTGCTGAGCATATGACACCCGCTAGCCTTGGACCTTCGATTCAGATTCAGAAGGAAATATTCCACAAAAACTCTTTACAGTGAAAGTGGATAATAATAGAATTACAATTACTCAATTATTAAAATAGTTGTTGAGGATGCTGTTGCATGACTAATCAGTAGACTGTATGTAATGACACCAGATAGAACCACAGACAGCCTGATGAAATTGTTGGGCGGAGTAAAAAAAAAATGGTGTCCTGGAGGAGAGAGGGAACATTTGCTATAAGGACAAAAAAGAGATTTGTGATCCTCCCATTTTGCTGGCTTCACAAGTTTACATTTAACTTTCTCCAGGTCAAATTTGGTGCCAAACTAAACAGTTTGGAATGGCTCAAATTAAAGTCAGATATTCTTACCGTCTCAAAACCCCGGTGAGGATGGTCTGGAAAACCTGCTGGCTTGCTCACTCTGAACTCATCCAACATCAGGAAAGGATCCAGGTTTCTCAGCTGGAAAATATAAACATAGACTAGACTTAGACTTCTCTTTATTAATTCTTTTGGGATGGATGACTCCCGCAAGGAAATTAAAATTTCCAGCATCAGTTTTAGAAAGAATACAGTATAGAAGACAATAAAAAAAAAAAACAGTAATAAAAATAGAAATAATAATAAGAAGAAGAAGAAGAACCTTTGGCTATAAAATGACATCAAAAGTAATTTACCATAAATTATCAGTCAAAAGTGTCATTGTTGAGTCAAGGGTTAAAGTATCTAGGTCTTTATGTGAGTCCAGGTGTGTATTGTCCTCTCTGTCCTCTCTGCCCTCTCTCTGCCCTATCTCCTCCCCCCCCCCCCCCCCCCCCCCCCCCCCAAGTGAGGAGTTGTAGTCTGATGGCATGAGGGACAAAGGAGTCCTTGAGTCTGCTGGTCCTGCACATGGGAAGGAGCAGCCTCCCACTGAACAGGCTCCTCTGGGTGCTGATGCGATGTGCAAGGGGTGGCTGGCATTGTCAATAATGTCCAGCACTTTGTCCAGTGTCCTCCTCTGTGCCACCGTCCCCAGCAAGTCCAGCTTCATGCCGACCACAGAGCCGGGCCGTCTGATCAGTTTATCCAGCCCGGAGGTGTCCTTCTATGTACATCATTGCTTAAATTACAGTGACGGCGGTTATGTTGAGTTCTTAGTAAGAAGGTTTGACAGTCGAACAACATTAACATGTTGAGGAACTTACCTCTTTTCTACCGATGCTCCTGCGGACACGAGCACCGGCTCCCTCCGACTGTTCCACACTCAGGACTGTCTTTTCCACCCTCCTCACGATCATTGTGCCCGGAAAGGATTCACTAGTCACTGCAAAAACTTAAAATATACATTAATGTCAATAAAAGAACAATGGTTTGCTTTCAGGCAACATATCCAGTTTTTAAATCAATGTCTTTAAAACATATTGAACACTAGAGGAGTGTCATGTTATATATTTTGATATTACTGCTTTTGAAAGTGTGTGATACAGAGCAGTATTATTACAGGTGATCCACTATGGGTCATATATAGGCTAGGTCTACATCACATTAAATGTCCTTCTCACTCACTGACTCTTATTCAGTGCAACCTACAGGTTCCCAGCATGCAGTGGGTGAACGGCAGAGAAACATTCCCCTGTGCCCAGTTACATAAAACCTCTCTCTATTATTTCCTAAATATCTCAAATTGAAATAGGCTATACGTTATTGGTCCAAAAATACAATTATATCTTCTTTATTGCAATTTAAACTGCCACAGTTGTTTAACTGTTTAATTATAAAAGTAGCCTATTTTGTTAAAGACTGATTTAAAAAAATGACCCAAACTGAAGGAGGAGAAACCTGTTAACCTGGGATTATTTCCCCATAATCAAATACCAGTAACTTTATTAAGTAACATTATAAAGCAAAAACGTAAAGGCCACTCAATCAGTAGTTTCTTTGTACTAAAATACTTCCTGATAAATTGGAGGCTCTCTGCCGACCAACCAAACAGCGATCAGCTGCTCGTGTGTCAGCTGAGTGGATCAGCTGGTCATCAGCTGTACGTCAGGGCTGATGATGCGGCTTTCTCGACATTCATTTCAAAGATACTTGCTTCAAATGTCATTATAGGCTAGCCTAAATAATATGCCGAATCCGTTTGCGGGGATGCATCTGTTCAACTTCACCCGGTACCTGCCATCTGATCTCAGATCGTCAACATCCTCATCGTGTTGTTGAGTTAACCCAGCTAACAATTTTCGGTTCCCAGAACGTTCTGGGAACGTTCGTTTAAGGTTGTGGGAACGTTCCCTGAAGGATTTTTTTGGTTGAAGTTTGGTTGTCTGTAGGTTAATTGGAAGGTTTTCTTAACGTTCCCGGAACGTTCGTTTTTGGTTACAGCGAACGTTCTCGGAACGTTCCCCTAACGTTCTCTAAAAGTTACAACCTTTAGAGAACGCTACTAAGCTATATATGTCCACACTATTCAAAATTAAGGATTCGGGTACACTTCTACACGGTGCCAATTTAATATCTGCCTATATAATTAGGTTGTAAAACACACTCACCTAGCTGAACGTATGGGCAGACGTATGGTTTGTTGTTGTGACTGCAGCCCGATCTTCACAACAGGTAGCCTAGCTACAATGCGGAAGTTAGTTAGGGGGCGTGGTTTAACATATTTCCACAGTGTAATCAACAGGTGAGTAGCTGGAAATAATTGCGTACTGTTGTGTTTTTACAAAACACCGAAGTTGGCTTATTTTAAACAGACACTCCACAATCCAAATGTAGGCTAACCAAAAATGAGCCACCAAGCTGCCAGTCAGTTGCAGCCCAGAGTCAAAGATTTGTGTCAGAGGGTTTTGGATGATATTTAAATAATAATATTAACTCCAGAGTACACACTTTTTAATGCCAAACAATATTTGCTTACATCAGCCATGATGTAAACGTTGATATCCATGTGTCATGTCATTTCATATTTGTGAATATACCCCTACCTTAATAAAAACAACTGATTGGGATGAACATGTGTTTATTTAAATACAATTGCTGTTATCCCCCTCAAAAAGTCACTTTGAGAGATTTCACTGCAGTTATTTAAGTGCAATCCATTTAATCAAGGGCACGTAGTAGGCCCATCAAAAGTCAACAAGAATATTAGACTGCTCACACACACGCAACTCAGTTCTCCGAGCTATGTTGGAAAGTTAAAGCCATAAAAGGCCTTGCATCTGTTTAATGTATTCTTCAGTTTTAGATTTCCCCCCACTCAGTTCAGAAGCCTCTGCAGTGTCCTGTTGCTGACGGCGCATGATGTCTTTGGCGATACGCATGCTGGCAGCCTGTCCGCCGGCCAGGTTGACTGCATGAGGTCCAACCTGTGGGTGGGGAGAATAATAGTACAGATTGTTGTTGAGACCTATATTTTTGTAACCCAAACCAGCCCTAAAAATACCTACCTGAAGAGCGGTGTACTGCCCCATCAGGTAGAGCGGGCAGCCTTCTGCCCACTGTAAGCTTTCTGATATGCACGGCCATCCGTCAATTACCTTCATGGAGGGACATGACGGAAACATTTTATGCATCTATTAGTGTCGCCTTGTTCAAGTTACATCCTGAAAAATTATTAAATTCGCAACCCACCTGAATGGGGAATTCCTTCATCACCTCAGAAAGCAATGGGTCCTGTTTGGCATCAAGTTTGCAGCCGGTGGCAAGCCAGATCATGTCTCCAGTCCAGTGGTCCCCTGTGCTGAGGGAGAGACTCCAGGCCTGGTCCCTGTAGCACCAGCTTGCCTCACTCACCTGGACAGTTGCATGCATTAAGATAAAAAAAACGTTCACGTACCTCACCGCATCTCATCTCAATCACTACACCCTCAACCTCACACCCACATGTACAAGCACCATTACCTGACAGTACGTCTTCACGTCCACCTGTCCATTCAGGATGAAAGGCTGTAGGTGGAGGTAGGCCTCCGGGGTGACAGCACCTCCTTTCCTCGCCTGGCGAATCATAGACAGCCGTTTGTGGAGGCTCCGTTCATTATAGAACTGCCGCAGGTAAGCCTGGCCGTCCATCTTGATGCCGTGCTCCACGTGGGAGTAACGACCTACCAGGCTCTCCACGTCGCCCACATCAAATTGCTTTAACTGCAGAAGAAACAAAGAGGACTGATTGTTTGTTGGAGGCAGAGAGACAGGTATGTCCACAGTCATGGTTGGTCTACATGCAGTTTCACACTGTCACTAGACCTGGAGGTGCTTCCTCATGACCCATGTCACCTGGCTGGCACCTTGCTGCAGGGCAATTGAGATCACATGAGCGCTGGTCAGACCTCCACCAACTACCATTACTCTCTGCCCTGCCTCACACACTACACACAATTCTACACACACATACACATACAGTGCAGTACAGTACTTGTAAAGGAAAGTGTTGCAGTGAGGATGGGGGTCAAATAACCTCTGAAGTCTGCAGAAGCACAGAAGGTGAAAGCATAGTGTTATTAACTATTCTGACTAAAAACACTGGCAATGGGACATTACATTTTATACCAATTATCCTCTGGGGCAATGCTTAATCATTGTTTTCCTGCAAAGCTTTTCTGTATTATTGGGATGTTACATAAGCCTTCTGACTCACCTGGAGTGGGAAAAGTCTCTTTCTGTCGCTGATTATCTGTGTCTTTGAGTTTTTGCAAAGCAGTCGGCAGGTTGTGCATGAGCTGCACTGTGTGTTGCAAACGCGCCTCTGGGTAGCGCTCTGCAATGCTTTTCACCCATTGAGGGATGTTTGCCATCTGGGCACGGGTCGGACCTGTCGCCATAATGACCTGGCACGCTTTTAGGATGACGCCATCTTGAAGTTGGACTTGAAAATATTTCACTCTCTTCTTCCCAGTCCCTCTCATGGCCTCACCCTCTTTTATGGAGTCAGCCTCTTCTTTCACCTCTTCCTTGTCCTCAATCACAGGGGTGATGTGCTCCACTGTTCCCTTCACCTGCACTTTTTCCAAGTTGAATCTCTCCACCTGCATGTTCAGAGTTAATATATCAGGAAATAGCAATGCCCAGAATAAGGTGCTTGAAGGACAATGTTGCCATTAGCTCATGTTTTTCCACTTTAGACCAAAACCAACAATGTGTTTATCCGTCCATCACTACTTTCCCTGCCATGAGTGCAGTACTCATCCACAATCTCTTTGTTCCCACTGGATTCCTTACAAAAGAGTCACAAATATGTGTTTTTTTGTGTCATTTTGGACGCAATATAATGCCAGTGTTTAATATATTGTTTAATAGAAGTGTGTAATTATATGTTCTTTCTATATCTGCAAATATTCAACTCCAAAGTTTGTTAAGCTACAACATATTTAACACTAAAACTTATTTAGATGCAGATTTTCATGCTTTTCACACGCATGCACACATACACACACACACACTCACACACACACACACACACACATATACTTTGTCCTACCTGATCTTTGAAGAAATCCACACTAAGTTTGGTTCCTGGAAGACTGAAGGATAAACTCTTCTTGAGTGTTGAGGTGATGTTGAGACGTTTCTTCTCTTTCCTGCCGAGCCTCGTGTCATTAAAAAATGCATTTTTGTCCAGAATGTAAACCTGGTCTGGAAGACTGTGAAGCTCCGCTGAACGATCCGACTTTAAAACAAACTCCTGCAGCGCTTTCTGACAAAGAAAACATACACGCACGTCGCACATGCTTAATTATGATCACATTGTAAAAGCACTTTCGTTGCTTCTACTTCAGGAGAGAAAGCTGTGTGTTTACCTTATTGAGAGGGTCTGTGTGCACCAGTGTGTGTGAGCGCAGATGAGGGATGTTCAGAGCTGTGAACTGGCTCTCCCACAGAGTGGTCCACTCGCCATAAGAATCTACCACTTGGAGATTCAGCAGGGGGCAATTGACCCTCTCTGATTTCGTTGACTTTGCTAGTCGATCCTCCATTGTCAGGCCTGCAGGGACTACACACAAACCACATGAGATTACAAATGTAAGGCCACATGCTGTAGGGAGTAAAAATGGTTTGTCATATGCATGTCAAAATGAGGAAGTGCAAACAAGCCAAAGGTAGTTTATTTGGGGTTTTATTTGGTTTTATTGTCAAGTAGGTTGGCTCCAGGTTTCAGAACTCTAGTTCACCTCCTCCATCTCAGACTGCAATTCAAATTTAATGAATGAAAGAAGTATACGTATGTAAATATAATTTACACTTTGTTAATCCTGCAAGGAAAATTGTAATGGTTCATTCAGTCTAACTAAAACCAATACTACTGCTAATACATACGAAATGATGACTTAAATCAAGATTATGTCAGGATCAGTAGAAGCTGATAAGAAAACAGTGTTATGGCTGCATTAAAAAAGTGGCGAAAAAAACTATATGTTTAACATGTTTGTCATGATGTATGATAATCACTCCAAATTATCAAATTGTGTCTTATACTTATGATTTAGTGAACAAAAGCAAGCACACGGTACCAGCTGTCACCCTCCTCTTCTTCTTGCCACTGCAGCGTTTGTTGTTCGATGTATCTGGGTTCGTCTGAGGCCTTGGAGGGTCTGAGAGGAACCGGGGGAAGTCATGTCCGGGTTCTGAACTTGGTTCAGGGTCAGGGTTTGATAGCAAGCTAGCAAGGGTCAAGGCATGAGGGCCACCCCCTATTATCAACACATCCAGTATCACCATCTGAAACACACACAAAGAGACAGTTCCAACAGGATAGTATTGTACCCAATACAGTTACAAACCAGCATTGGAAGCTTAGTAGTACTTTAAAGCCTATTCTGTAACCCGAGTTAGTTCCTTAAACTGCAACACTCTCACTCACAGATTTTGTGCCATCTGCAGGGATTTCAACTTGCTACTAGTCCACTTCTCCAATTTCTTGGCTCCTCTCCATAGACCTTTTCACAGATATAAACATTCTAAATGGACCCAAGCTGATTTCCTGTTGCAATATATGTGAATGACATCAACTGACAGGATGTAAACAAGGGGCCAAGCTGAATTCCATTGAAAAGGTCGTACACACCTTTTCAATTGCATTGCAGTTGTTCCTGAGACTCTAGATTTCTAAAACTATAGATTTCAATTTCAAACAACACAGTGTGACCAAGCTCCATCTGATTAGTTCAACTGACTTATCATCCAAAGCAGACACCAGTGTTAAGTAAAATGCACAAAAGAGGTCAACATTACTTCACCACCTTCTTCAGCTACTAAAATGACAATTTCTTTCTCAGCAGTTAGACACACACATCACGCAGAATAGACAGTACAGTGGATGTTCAGTGTATTACAGTACCTGGTTGAGTTTGGATTGATAACTTCTGAGACGGTGGAAACAGTGCTGCAGTGCAGTTCTGGACCTGAGAGTTTGCGACCTGAAGGTTTGCGACACTGGCGTGTGCTTCTCATGTAACTCAATCCACATCTGCGTCTACAGATTTAGCTGACTTCACTGGCTCGACAGGGAACGCTGGAAATAGCTTCAGAGTGTGTGTGTGTGTGTGTGTGTGTGTGTGTGTGTGTGTGTGAATGTGCTTGTAAAAGGTTAGTCAAACAACTCAAAACTTAAATGTAACAAAAACATTAAATGTTACAGCACACAAAACATATTTTCTTTCTCTTGTTTTCTGTTATTTAACCAGGTAAAAGTCTCATTAAGACTAAAAAATATATATCTTACAAAAACAACACAAAGAACGAGGCAACTGTGATATGCTAGAAAGGAGTTTAAATAACATCAGTAAACAGCAGTAAAACGCAACACACATTAAGGGATGTTGATTGAGAAACATCATAAATAACATAAAACACATTTTACTCCAAAGTGAGTACTTTTACTTTTGATACCTGATATTGCTAACAATTAGCTGATAATGCTGACTTTTATTTAAGTAAGGTTTTGAATGCAGGACTTTTACCTGTAATGAAGTATTCTCACATTGTGGTCTTAGGACTTTCACTTCCACCACTAAGTGTACACAATGAAACATTTCTTGAGAACATAAGTACTCAAAAAAGTAGATCAGTGTTATTTAATGAAGTAAAGACAAAAGCTGTACAAGCATGTTTTTGTTTTCTATATTTACCTTTTAAAATATAAATAAAATACCACCCTGACACGGTGTTACAGTGACCATGATGAAGAGCGGTTAATTATCCCTTCCGTTTCTAGTTGGATAGTTCATTATTGAACCACACGTAGTACACATTTGTATCCACTGAGGAGCAATTAGCCGTTACAGAGGAAGTTATTTCCTTCCATTAGTTCCCATGTCAAATGTGTTCCAAATGTGACATGATGTAAAACAGACGGTTGCCATTTCCTCTTCTCTCTTTTTAGGGTTTTATGTTTGAAAGTTACTGTAGTAGCTGGCAAGGTGTCAGGGTACACAATTAAAAAAATTAAGGAAGTAAACATCCAGTAAAAGAAGTAAAATGTGTTTTATATGACATGTATACTCTACTCTTTATTGCAGTACAATGTGAGAGTAAGATCACTTGTCTGCATACATTCTTTGAACAGACCTCTGCTGATGTTAGTGATTTTGCTCAGTGTTGAACATCTAAATTAACAATAAAATAAAATGTATTAACTCATGAACTCTCACATCTCTCTCCTCAAGATTTGTTTTCTGAATAAATCCACCCAGTGTCCCCTTTTGCATTTAAGATTTACTAATCTTTATTCACTTCCTCTTCTGACATCAGTTCCGCATTCAATGCTGTGTCATTGGACCCTCAGTCCTACTTCCCCTTCGGATCATTAAAGCAGAAGCACAAACCCCCTGAAGGCTATTAAAGGCCGGCACTGTCACTCATTTCAGTTGTTGGCGTTATCATCAGCGGACACTGTTAGCACCATGGATCTGAAGGTGGGTGACGAAACCTCACAACATGGAACACCGCTATATGTGAGATACATTTTCAAAAGGCATGATTGTGTATATTGGTTGATGTTAAGTCTGTTTATTTATTCCCAAACATCAGGACTCTCTGGTTAAGGGAGGCGTGTTGATCGTCCACCAGATCAATGAAGGAAAGCACCAGTATGAAGTGGACAATGTTATGAAGAACAAACTAGCGAGTGGAGAAAAAGCTTTTGTCAGGTATAAATCTGACACAGTGTTTAGCAGACTCAAGTTACTCACTGAGTGACAGAGACTAATTAGCAAAACAACTAAGCTGTGCAAAAGCCAGTGAAAAAGAGTACAGAAAAAAAGAGAATGAATACACAAGTTTAAAAATCTGTTCCAACTTTGGCAGAAAACTGTGTATTAACATAGAAAATAGGTTTTTAGGAGCTTTATTTAACATAACTTACAAGTTATTTAACAGATTTTTCACTTTCTTAGAGGTCATTATTTCTGCAGTTTTAAAGATGTGAAAAAAGAAATGATCCAGATGCTCTGCAGCTCTTTTCTAGAAGTAGGCAATAATATTTGGGACACAGAGGCGTAGCAGCATGTTCAGTGGCAACAGTTTATTTTTCATGCTAAAAGGGGAAGTCTGCTTGAAAGCAAACACAGAAATGCCTGTTTTACTGCATGAGGAGATACACTGGTCAAATGGAAGGATTTTTCCCATTATTGGCTCATCACACATTTTGGTAACATTAAAATAGTCAATAGTAACAACTGCAAACTCTCAATGAAGTACATGACTTATCTTGTTTTTTTCTCAGGAGAGGAGACAAACTGATGCAGATAAACGGCATGGACCTGCAGGATCTCACACCTGAGGAGTTGGCCCAGTTGTTAGCTAAAGATAATCCAATGCTGGTGAGTTCATCGGCTTCCAGTCTTGCACCCAACACCTGCAAGAGAGAGTTTCTATTTCAGACTTATTCTATTTCAGTTTTTCAGTTGGAGAAGGCAGCAATTGTGGTATTAAACAAATCTGTTGTTGCTCATTAATTTAAAGGGAACATATCTTGAAAAACACACTTTTTCAGTGCTTGTGCACACATTTGGGTATCTGGTGTGCAGACCAACCCACGCACTGTGAAATAAGACAACCCAGTCAGTTTTTTGATGTGAGGTCAGAAACATGGGATTCTGTGCTAGAAATGTAGACGCACCCTAGCGGGTGAGTTTAGCAACTCTCTGTTGGCTTGCGAGCTGGGAAATTCTGGTCAGGTCAACCATGCTGTGTATAGAGTCGGTGGGCGGGCTTAATGTCATGACGGCAGAGTTGCGACAGTTCTGCGTGAATTCCCTGCTACTTGAAAACCAAGAAGATGGCCGCTGCTGCTGCTGCCTGGCTGCTACTCTGGAAGACCTGGAGTTGAACTTTCTGTTGAGAAAAAAACAAAGAACAGCACTTAAGTCATTCTTAAAAAAGGAAGGTGTGTTTGTAGTTTTGCCAACAAAAGTTTAATCAACTAACGGTTTATCCCGCCCCTCAGATGGAACCCTGCCGAGGTTGAGTTCCCAGACCCTGGCTGGTCAGACTAATTCAACAAGCCATTCACATTTCGCTCCCCTTCATCACATGCTGGCTCATTAGAATACCGCCCCCGACTGCGGATCTCTTTTTGAGTATTTTAGCTTGAGAACTAGCTTTGGAAACTGTGTTTTTCTCACAAGCCAAGCAGAGCAGACTGGGATTTTCAGGACAGGGGGAATTAAATAAGAGAGGGTGAAATAAGGGCATGTTAGCATGTTCTGACAGAAAGTCTGACAGAGAGTTTGAACCTGAAAATGAGCATGACGTGTCCTTTAACAGAATAATCCACCATGCCAAACTGTCCCATTGTTATACATTATAAGCCATTGTCTCCAACATACATGTTTGGCTGTCAGAATTCTTTGGTGGCCGACAGTGGCAAACGCCCTGCAACCTGAGAAAAAACATGCAAATTGATTTAACACAAGCAAATTAATTAAATTTTACGTTAATTACAACGTAATTAATAGATCAATAGATTGATGGAGATCATATACTGTAAATATTAAGTCTATGTTTGAGATATGTTTTCTCTCAGTTGGTGGGTGTGTCCTGGCTCAGGTCACAGGTGATACTCAATCAGCAGAGACGTGTCTGTAAACTCGTAATAAAACATTTAAAACTGCATTAGCGTTTAACGTTGACGTTAGTTTAAGCCATATTACATGTGAGAGGGTCCGAAAGGCGCATCACTAAAGTGTAGGCCTCCTCAAATGTAATATTCTGATCATACAACAACGGTCACCAAGAAAATAAGTAATTTATCTGTAATCATATTCTGGAGCAATTTGCTCTTAAAATTGTTTTCAGGGTCGTGTTCTTTTCTTTTTGCATCGTTTCCATATTTGCAGCGTGTTTATGCACTCGGTTGTGTTGTGTGTCTTTGCAGCGCGTTTGCTGAACGCTGCGCATGTGTTGTCTAATTAATGAAGTTGTTTTCTGTATTTGCTGGTGTTTTGTCTATTTGTATGTTGTTGTTTTTAAGTTGCAGGGTGTTGGCCACTGTCGGCCACCGTGGCTTTCACATAACAAAAACATCTTTGAGTCTTTAAACAATAGTTTTTTTTATCCTGTTAGTAATTTGGATGGATGAAAATTAAACTAGGTGAACTTTTCTGGCATTAGAAGTTGAAATTACACTGATGACTTGACTAGACTGTTTTCATATAAAATCACATTGGATAAAGGAAGGTCAGTCAATTTTCTGCAGAAAAATTACTCAGGGTCTTTCGATTGAACAACAATTTGACAAATCAGTCCGAGGAAATACACAAGACACTGTTCCTATTCCAGTGTTCACCAGTGGAAGGACACACACATTGTGACTTTGACAGTAGGTGGTTGTGTAGGTGCTTTGAGGTAGAATTCTCACACAGCCAACAACAGACACATACTGAACAATCAATCTGACCCCACATCTTTTTTTCCCCCCTTTTTAGACGGTGCACAAAGCCAGCAGGATGAAGAAGCACACTGAGCAGTCCTTCCCAGCTGAGGACACTTTATATCCCGTCTCCAAAGAATCCACAATACTCAGTTTCAGAATGGAGATGAGGAGGGAGACAGACTTGGAGAATGAAGTTTGCCAGGAGGGAGAAGGAAAGGAGGATGTGGGTACAGAGGAGGACATTTGCCAAGCAAAAAATGAGGTGAATGGGGAGAGGGGGGACCTGCTCATTGTTTCCATGAAGAAAACCAGCATCTCTGTGGTGAGAGGGAGGGGCTGCGACAGTGGGAGCCCCTGTAAAGGATGCCCTGGGACAGGATGTACCTTTAATGATGTTGTCTTGGTGGCTGAATCCAGCAAGGTGGTGCTTGGTAAGTAAGTTGGGTTTTAGTCTCTAAACTTCTACTTTAATTGTATATATATATATTTACACAGATCCTCCTGAGGTTCCCTTTTAAAGAAATAAACATAATAAAAGTCCGGTGACAACCATGGATCACCAAACACTCTCATTTGAAATTTTGAAAAACTGAAGCATTTTCTGAATGGGTTTAGTGCTAATTCTTAAATAAACTGTACAATAAAGTTGTAACAATAACAGTGCTGAAAACAGCACTCTTTCTTATCTTACAAAAAGTTGAACCTACATGTCTTAGACGGATCCCAAAAACGTGCATTATGTATTAAAATTAGATTAGAGAAAAGTCATTTAGACCACTATTGGGTGGTGTAATTCCATTCTTTTGGTAAAATATATAAAATAGCAAGGAATCTATCATCCTTGACCTGTTTTTTTCTTACACACAGGGTATTAATTATAAACTACACGCCATTTGTGTGATTGTTCCTTTCAGTTCCAAGAGGAGGTGACAGTTTCAAACAGCTAAAGTCGTTGGAGACTCCAATCGAACATGTGGTCTCTCACTATTACCTGAGAGCTCTCTGTTCGCAAAGCAGAGTCTATGCTTCACCCAACCCAGGTTTGTCCTTCAGAGCAGCAAGCAGCGACATCCATTTACAGTAATCCTAGATGACTTTTGGATTTCAGTTTTCAATTGATTTGTAAAATTGTTTTCATTTTGTTTGTGTTCAGAGGAGATGACCATCTACTTGTACAAGTCAAACACTTCCTTTAGAGGAATGCCAGTGGTCCTAAACTTCAGCAAGACCAACTGCTTCCTCAGGTGCTGCAAGGAAGGGGAGAGGGTGTTCCTGCAAGTGGAGGTAATAACTGTTACTGAGTGAGTCAGTTCATGCACACATAACTAAGTTTAAGGTCAACCTGACTTGAAATGTATAAATCTAACATCTGTGTACATTCCATCTGATAAATACCATGAAATTACCATTAAAGGCATTTATGGCCCCAAAAGGATGAATCCAACTGACTTTAGTCATCCTTGGACCTTTCCTCTAGCGCCACCTTGAGGTTCCCATTTGTGTTTCTTTTTTTTTTTTTCATCATCAGGGAAACATGAATGTATTGACAACATGTGAGACAATCCTTCTTATAGATGTTGAGATTGGATTTCACTTGATAAATTAAAATTTGAACTGCCCAAATCTTTGTTGGTCAAGCAGCATATTTACAGATCGAGCACATATTTCATATTTAGGCTAGTATCAATTAAGTATGCCTACTTTAAGGTCAACACTTATTTTTATGCAGTTTCTATATGCAGTATCTGTTTAAAGAGAGGGGCAAAGGAAGAAAACATGGAAGTAGTTATAGTACTGTGAGGTGAGAGTTTTATTATTCGGAATGCAACACACTGAAAATATTTCCCCTTATGGTTGCCCTATGGTATTGGGCTCAGACTGTATATTAAGAGGTATTTATGGACATTTTTGACCTGATTCTGGCGCTACAGATTGTTATTAATTGGAAGTTTAACAAGTTGATTATGATAATTGTGATACTCGCAAGCAAAGTAATCATCATGTTCAATCATGTTGTTGTAGACATGCGAAAAGCAGAGGCTGAAAATTATCTCTATGAGTGATGAGAGCACCCTCTCCTTCGTCTTCTACATGAAAGCCGACCGGACGAGACGGCGGAAGTTTGAGTCAGCGCTGCATGGCGGCTGGTTCATTCAATTAGACAACCACTTCGAGTCAGTTGACATGGCAACCCTAGATGAGGGGACGGGAGATGAATCGTTCCTCTTCCTCATTCAGACGTGATGGCTGGTCCCTTTCATCAGGTGTATTTGGAGTTCTCATTCAAGTTTTCCTTTTAAAATGACCTTGTGGATGTCTATTGTGACTTAATATTAAACAAAAGAAAAATATGAAAGGAGATCTTTTGTGTGACCCACCTTTCCAATGACAGAGACCCACGTCACTGTGTCAAATTCTGCTATTGCAGATGTGCGTAGATATGTATCATACAACCATATCTAATTAAAAATATGCTTTGGGTGTGTGTATAATCACATTTGATGTTTATGAATGAATATTTTGTGTTCAGGGGATGGAACTTTCATTTAAAAAGCATATGTTCAAAATAAAGATGATGTGATAATAACTTTATTTATAAAATTTTCTAACATACACATTTTTAAGAGATGTTTAAGAGATGAAAATTACACACAGTATAAACTATAAACATGAGTTCTACGTATTACCACGAGCATTAATCAAGTTCTGAATGACTAGTTATATAATGTTATATGTAGGCTACTACAGTTTATATATATGTGTACTGCATACAGATACAGGTTGGAAAATCCTTTTGATTACATTTCCTGGACTTGCTTGATATTCTGTCATATTATAATGTCAACATGTATAGAAGTATGTAAATAAGATGTATTTCGCTTCTTTTAACATATGGGGATCTTTGGAATGCATTGGTGGTAAACACTGTATTTTGTGTATTTTACAGTAAGAATAAGTGTGAAACCCGTTATCACATTATTTGGAAAATTCAATATTTCAATAATATACATGAGGGATATATTTCAAATAAACTTAGCATTATGCAGTAAATGACAAATTTCTTTTGATTGAAAATAATGTTTAGTATTATATTTCAAAACAAGCAAAAGTATCAAATAGTATTATACAAATGTCTGACAATCAAAGCCTTTTATAGAACTTTAAAATATTAAAAAGTAATATGAACAAACAATTATTTTTATTTTAATCAACTATACTGAATTTGACCTGCCAAATGCAATTTATTTTGGAATTATATAAATATATTGTTGTGCAAATCACAAAACACTATCTGGTGTTATTAAAATACTTTTTGTACGTAAAAATATTTTGACTGTACTTTTATACTAACTGTGCTAATTCTGACACGCCAATTTTCTACTAATGATGTGTAAGAACTAAAAATACTATTGACTACACTTAAGTGTACTTGTTATTACTTGACATATTTGAACTGTAACCTTCAATTTACTAATACGAAAATTCAGGTATGATGTTTACATTTTAAATTATGTTAAAGTTAAAATAATAATTAATTAAATTAATATTTGCAGTTTATTGAATATATATATTGATATTTGTTCACAACATATAAGGTAAACATTAAAACAAAAACATAAACTTACACACTTAATTGCAACTTAATGGCATCTAAAATAGCACAGTAAATAGAACTCAAATGTATAAGTAGTACTACTTATATTGTTAATACACAAAGTATAATATTAAATGTCTAAAAATAGCACACTTTTGAGTAAATTCAAATGGAAGTTTATTAAATATACTACGGTAAAGTGAAATTGTGTATACTTTTATGTACTTTAAATAACTCCATAAAATACAACTTTCACACATAAACACATTACGCAGTCATTGTATGTTTGACAAGAGCAAAGCATCAAGGACAACTTCTCTGTTCTCCAGTGGACTCAGAATCCAGTTTGTTCATCGTCAGTGACCTCAAACGCTTTGTTAGTTTTTCCGTCGATGTGTGTATCGTACGGATTCTCCGTGCTGCCTCTGTTGGCAGATTTCCTACAAACAAACAAGAATCACAACATGTCTGACAGTTATGGAAGGAATTTTCTTCAACATCGTGGAAATAGGTCTTACTCGCGAGACCAAAAACACTCACTTTTTGCGCTCTTTGACACCAGAGATCACAAGGTAGATGCCCGCCAGCACCACAACTCCCATGACAACCCCAAACACCACCAGCCACACCGTCACCGGCTGCTCCACGGGAGGGGCCAGTGTTGCTGGGATACCCACAAACTCCAATGTCTTGTCATCCAATTGGAAGGCCTGGTTGATTCTGCCTCGACTTAACCTGGGATCAATATCAAAATGTTTTTTATTATTGTTCACACCTATAGGGAGAGGTAACACAGAGTTGATCATATCATTTGTAGCAGGGAGCAAACAAAAATTATTGTGTTAAAAATTATAGAAAGGCTAGACTGAAGTTTTGTTAGGCTTTCAATAGAGACCTATTATGCTCATCTTTGGGTTCATACCAGTATTTTAGGCTTCTACTAGAACACAAAATCTCTACTTTATTTTTCTTATACTGCCCATGGCAGCCACACCTGTATTCACCCTCTTTTATAGTTTATAATTTATACTGTTAATTGATCCCCAGTGGGGAAATTACAATTCACACTCTGTTTGTTAGTAATCACTACACACAGGTCTGAAATACACACATTGAGCTACTGCCACCCCCATCTTTCTTTGAAGCTCTGTTGTAACCCTTGTCCATTAACAGTAAGCCCCCTCCCTAAAAAGCCCAGCCAGTTCTGACTGAGAGCTACATGTAGCAGTGTGTGTAATGTAAACACTACAGTAATGTGCCTGTAGCTATGACCATAAAAAGAAATCTAGCACAGTGGACGTGAGTTTGAGCTCAGAGTAGAAAAAACTGTTGAAAGCAGAGAGTTCAGAACAGTGTGAAATATGAGGTTTTTGCTCAGAGGGATTACTTTTACATATGTTCATCTCATTAAGCCAAAGTAGTGGAATGACACACCAACATTGCAATTGCCAGAAACGTCATTTAAAGTCATTCAAAATAAATTTGACTAGCTCGAATAGTAGAGCTCCTTAGTCTGTGACACACTTATGGTAACACAAAACAAGTATACTGCACTTAGTGTTTTAGAAATATACTGGACGTAATCAAAATACCCATGCGTGTTATAAATAAAGCTAGTGCCTCACCGTATGGCAGCCTCCACATCATCCTTTGGTATATATTCGGTGGGAGTTGATGGGTTGGTGACCACAATGTAGAAGGAGATTCTGGGAGTCTCGTCATACACAAGGACATCCTCTGGTCTGCGGGTAAAAAACAGGAAAAGCTCTCAAACGAATGTAAAAAAGACATTAAGAAGGAAAACAAAGCTGGAGCCATGTGATTGGGTTGACAGAGATGGCGGCCTAAGGTACAGCTCCTGGCCCAATCTTGCCAAAAAGTTGTGTCACATGGTTCCAACTCTATCACGTTATGCTAGTTAGAGTTATTTAAAGCAGAATGGCAAACAAGAACCAAACTTATTGGCATTGCAGAGGCATTACTGGAGAAAGAAAAGCATGAATAGCCAGCCGCTATTCAGGCTAACATCTCTAACTACAAGCCTCGGCTTTATCAGATCTGATATGGACAACCTAAAAACTACCAGGGAAAGCAACCTAAGTATTCCTGATCTGCCTAAGTGGTTCCAAAAATCGAGATTATAAGAGACCACTGAATTTACAGTGATAGCTAAAAGAAGAACTCCTCTACTAATCGTGCGCAGATTTTCAATGTGCTTCGCTACACAGACAGGCAGATAATCCCACAGGCTGCACGGAAATCTCCGCCCGTTGTCGGGGGCTTGTTATCCTTTTCTGACTTACATAACGCATTCAATCTACCATGTTCCTTTTTTAATTTCAATTTATTTACGATCAGCACTCAAGGCATATGGTGTCCCCTGGCAGAGGGCTCTGCCCATCCATCCTATCAGGAAGTTATTTACTATTCAGCCAAAAACCTGTGGTATTGTATCAAGGCTTTATCCGTTCTTGGTGAAATATGGCAGCTCTGGCCTTCCTATTGAGAAGGCCAAGAGTCTGACTGCAACCCGTTGGAAACCACCTCATTACTTGGCTATTTGTACTTGAACCCTTCCCTTTCTGGATGTCGTTTATATGGAGCTCTCCCCAGCGCGCATAAATGGAGCCCCAGGAAAGGCTTTGGACACTTGGCTCAGCATTGCTGAGTCCTTGAAATACATGCTGTAGATATGTGCCACAGTCTTCTCACTTCTATCTGTGTGTGTGTTTGTTCCGTTTTGTCTTATGCTGGTCTCCCTGTCAATGCCTCTTATATGTTTGTGTGTTTGTCTGTGTCTATTTCTCTGTGTCTTGTTTTTGCTGTCTCCCTCCTTCCTGTATTTCCTAAACACTTGATCGCAAAGAAGGATTTTGGAAAAGGTGCACTTTGCCTACTTATGTGTGCATAGGGTACTTTAATGTATGTTGTCATCGCGACCAAAGTTTTACACTTTTGTTTGGGTGTTTAAATAAAAAAATGTGATCCCCAAAAAAGAAGGAAAACAAAGATCCATATTTTGTAGTCTCAGGGTGATACTTACGTGAACTGAAGGGTCTTGTTCTTTTGGCTGTAGTAATGCCTCAAAGCGTACGCAATGTTGGCCTTGAACAGGTACAGCATGTTGGCATCCCAGGAATACTGAAACACAGTTTATCTGATTAATATTGTTCATGATGAGGATCAAACAGACTGAAGTTTGCTTTAAAGGAGGAGAATTAACTTTACGTTTAGTCAGACATTGTACCCCTAATACTGTAATAACTTCTGACAACAACAACAACAATAATAATAATAATAATAATAATAATAATAATAATAATAATAATAATAATAATAATCATAGTAATACATTTACTTTATATAGCAGTTTCAATAGTACACAAAGGCACTTTATAAGCATAACAAAAAAAACAATAACAATTACTGATTGGTAACAGAATCTATGATAAACAATAACAATGATAATGATAAATATAACTCACAGCGTTATCGCCCAGGGCAGCCTTCAAACTTATCCTCACTTTAATGGCATACTTTGAATCTGTAAAACAAAATAATTTGTATAATTTGATAAATTAGGATTTTTTTTTATTGTAAAAAAACATTTCTCCCTTGTTATTTTGAATACTTTATCAAATCTTCGCAAAACACGGCAAATAACACATTTGGCTGACTGTGAACACAACCCATGCATTGGTCTTTGGATATCACCAACCTTACGTCAAGAACTGGTTCACAAAATGTTGTTAATGTTACTGCCATAGCATCATCCAATAGCAACCTATTTCTGGATAACCCGTACGGTCAGGGACAGTAAACAGATCTAAACAATTTAATGCAATAGAGGAATCAATAGTAAAATTATTGGTTATTGTGTAAGCGCGTGCCCCCTGGACATGAGAGTTATAAAGCACTTTTTGGGCATATAAAATGTACAAATCATGGTGTACAGAGTACAATTTCCAGCAAGTTGCAATCACACTCATCTTCAGGAAATACACATTGTAGTAAGTAAGTTCTGTGGAAACAACAGTGACGTGAGACTATGGTTTTTCTACTTCCTTAAAAGTGTCCTCAGGGATTTTTCCCTTTTGTAAACTAGCACATGACATAAATTTTTTTTTTAATGAGTCATGATGAGAGAGTTGTTTGTCCGCTCAAACAGTTTATATGACTCTGGCACAGTTTTTCAAGTGTTCAATTAACTGTGTTTGGTGTTACTACATGAACACAATATGGCAATATGAACCCAGACAACATCCACCTATAGATTAGTTTGCTGTGCAGGAAACAAAGCAAAACTCACTTATTGACACATTAAACTTTCTTTGGATGTACAAAAAATAAATTGTAAAAAACACACATTGTGGTTTTAGTAAATATGCTGGATTATGGTTTCCTTGCAATTTTGTGGTGACGACAAGATGTTGATTAAATAATAAGTCCCAACGAAGAATGCTCTTTCAAAGGAAAGTGTTGTCCTTTAATGTCAGCGGCAGTATACTTTTATACTGAAACATTTTAATTGCGCTTTTGTTGAAAGTGTTGTCTCTTTTGGCATCATCTGTTGGTTTAGCAACGGCACTGAAGCACAGAAAAAGTATATTACATTTCAGTAAACTATCAGGTATTCCATTACCAAGTATGGAAAGTATATATAAAAACACAACACTAAGAAAGGCAAACAGCATTGTGGGTAATCAGAAGCACCTCCTTGCCTCCTCATTTGAACTGCTACCTTCAGGATGACAATACTATGCTTCTCTGTTTACAAAAAACAGATCAAAGTTCTCTTTTATTCCACAAGCCATAAAACTTCTTAATAGTGAAGGTCCTGAATGGCAATAAGGTCTCTTATTTTTCTATTTATTTTCAGCTGGTCTGGTCCTATTTTCAGCTGGTCTGGTCCTTTCCCCCCAATATTCCTCAGTGCTCTCGTCTATGTTAAAATTCCAATGGAATGTGATTTCTGCTGCAACCTTATATGTCCCCATGGGGACAATAAACAGAAAGCAAACAGCCAAGAAATAGCCTGGCATATAACCTCCCATGAAACTACAATGTGTGCTGGTACAGAACCAGGCTAGCTGTTTCTCCCTGTGCCCAGTCTTTTTGTCGACCTAAGCTAATAATTGCTGGCGGTAGCATCATATTTACCATCACTCTCAGAAAGCAAATAACATACTACCCAAAATGGCAATTCTAATTAGAAAATGGATTGTCATTTTAGTGGCAATGCTCTTTGGTATTGTACTTACATGGATCTACTGCTGTCTTCCAGCCTACAGTCCTGTTGTTTTTCTTGTTCTCGGCCTTCAGCCAGTCATGGAGTGGTTGGAAATAGTCCAACAGGGGGCGGGCGTTCATCTTGAAATCACCGGATATTGTATACAAAGCCCTGGTCCAGGACTTGGATCTACCAAGCTCTAACATATTCCTAACAGAAAACATTGAGGATGATGATAATGATGATAATGATGATAATGACGATGATGATGATCATGATAATACATTTATACTTATGTACCACAATATTGTAATAAAAAATGTGCTACAGCAAAACAGGAATGACTGAGACATTATTTCCCTTTTGATTTCAAATGGTTGGATAGACTAAGAGAAAGAGAACATATAGAAGTCTTTCATTGGGATAACCAAAGGAACTGCATCTGATTCTATGACCGCCTTTAAAGAGGAACAAAAAGTGGTCCATACCTCAGTTTGGTTCCTGCTACTGTAGAATTAGTAATGTCACATGTAGATAAAGCCCCTGGATGATTAGCTGCATCACAGAGAGCCTTTTGGAACTGAAACTGGTAGATGGTTCTCGTGAAGTACCTGTATTTACAACCAGCGACAAACATAGGCACATGGGTGATGGCTCATAGCATATTCACTGGGGCTATGTTTAATCCTCTATCTTTAATCATTTGTCTCACAGCTTTACTTCTCAGCTACTCCATCTTCATTGCAAGGGTTTGTGATTCGTAATTTCGGCTTTATGCAATCAACAAGCACAACTAAGAGTAAAACTCAAATACACCCAAAGTATCACCACGACTTTTATTAGTCAAAGACGTAAATATTTAGCGCTTGTTGTTCAATGTCAATGTCAACTTGTGCAATGTCAGCTGGCAGGTCATGAATACACAAAAAAATGAAATGTCATTGTCATGTGTACATGTCATTACATGGTTTAATCTGTGGACAAACCACCATAATAGAAAACTAGCATGCAAAAAACATTTATTTTAAAAGATGAATGTGAAAAGTCAAAAGAAAACAGTGAGTGCAGTAGTTGATCAGAAAATAGAAAAACATTTTAAAAAATGTAATTGAAAAATGTTGACAATGATGTCATGCTTTAATTTGCTTGAAGTGCAGCTTTACAGCGGGACTGTTACCTGATGAAAGAATAGTCTCCAGATACATGGAACAGAGCAGGCGGGTCACAGTAGGTCTCGTCTCTCGGCACTGGCTCCACCACCCCCACCAGCTCCCTCCTGTTATGACAACAGAGAGTCAGCACTGATGCAGGCCCATGCTGCACCACAAAGACCTGCAGTAAAGCAGCCGCTGAGGTAACACAACGTAAAAAGCAACTCAACTTGACCTGCAGTATGTCCACTTTTGTTGTAATGCACAAACTTGCTTGCAGTGATTTTGGACGTATATTTTTTCACAGAATGAACAAATTAACTGGATTATTAACCGAAGCTTCACATATGCATCTGCTCACTTCATCTCCCACCAGCGCTTCATCCAATTATCCTTGGTGATGTTCCCTGCAAACACCTGCCACCTCCATTCCTCCAGCATGTAGGTGAACGGCAGCGTAGCCACAATGGTGAGCGCCTGTTTCAGCAGGAAGTTAATCTCTGTTTCTGCAAGGCAAAAAAACAGAAAATGGTTTATGTTATTAAAAGTTTCAGGTGGTTGCCTGTTAATGGTCTAAACGTCATTTTAGAATTTAAGCTCTGAAATCTGTTTTGAAAGGACAATGAAACACAACACAATTTCTACAGATAAATATTGTTCTTTTTTTGGGACACTTTGGCAGAACACAGACACACATTGGACACATTGGACACATTGGATATGATATTAATAACATCTACAGTATATCAGATGATGTAGATGACAGTTTGTATAACAGTTAGCAGAAGTCCCAAGTTCATGTTATGCTTAATTATGTGGTTTCACCAGAGTACTCAGGTGAATACAGCTGGGATGGGGCGTTCTTGTTGCCCCAACAAGGCTGAAGATATTTTTATCCTAAATGCCCTTGGAGGGCAGCAACCCAGAGACACAATACCTTTTCTGGTTTGTTCAGAGCTTCCTATATTTACCATTGTCGATTGTTAACTTTATATGTTCAGTTGGGCGATGTATATTGGTTTAGGCCAGGTAAAAAAAAAATGCATTGTTTTTAATGGCTAAGATAAAATGTATCAAGTTAAACCTGCAATAACCATTGGTCGTTAGGGGGCAGTGTTAGCTTTAGCAATGACATATCTAAATTGATACTGTGAGGCAGACATAGTTGCTTATATACACATAAAGCAGACGTGAAGCAACCTAAGCAGTCAGTTGAAGTCAAGTCTCTGGCAACTTGACAAATGGAGGTCCAATATTCACTCTTGCATACGCAATCTTTACTCCTGTATCTACGTCAATGAGCTGGCTGTGGAAATATGTGAACTTGTGTGATAATCTTATTAACTAATATCTGCTTAGTCCTTGTGACAATGGCAACTAAAATGAGCTCTTATTCTGTCTCATTTAAGGAACAAGGAAAAACAGCTGCACACGAACAAAATACAAGGTTCACTGAGCTGCTGTAGCAATTATCTTATCTATCGATCAGTTCAACAAGCAGCTATCAGGGAATGGATAACAGTACGCTAAATCTAGTTAAACTGTAATTGTAACTGAACAGCACAAATACACAGCTTATTCGTACTCTTCTTCATTTTTGGAAGTTAGCGGACTTCAAGTGCATTACAACCTCTTTTCGAACTGTAGGAGGGCCAACCTTGACTTACATAGACATATGAACAGCATGTGTAAATGAAAGCGTCTTAAATCTCATCTGAATTTTATCCATATACGAGTTACGCTTAAATGACAAAAGTAAATGGTCATTTCATCCATTGAAAATATAAAATGATTGATTATAGCATGTTTACTGTTTTGGAGAGCTAATACTTCTTTGGTTTAATAATTGTGTATCAGTGTATCAATATTACCATTATCATAAATGAAGTCAGGAGCCAGGAGATTGAGGCTCTGCAGGTGTTTGGGCGTTGCAGCAGAGAGGGACATGATTTCTCCCACAGCCTCGTGGAAACCCTCGTTGGCTCCCTCCCTCAGCAGGTAGGACAGGTTACGGTAAGCCATCTGGTACTGGTTGTGACCCATCTCATGGTGCGCTGTGAGGAAGTCATCCATGTTGACCTTAGTGCACATTTTGATCCTGGAGACGTCACAGGAGAAGGGTTAATGTCAGCAGTTATATTGTGTGACGCAGACATAGCACGATACCATATCAGAAATATTGTACCAATAGAGCAGCCTGCGCAATGACATGTTTCTGATTAGTCAGATATAAACACTTAAGTCCAAGGTGTAAATGTGAAAGTCCAATGAATACAGTTTAATTGAGACAAATTGGCACTGGTGAGCCATGAAGCCTGCCTTTTGGAAGGGTTACGTTTTGCATTTGGATAACTTTGTTGCAATAAATGGTCAAACTTCTGAAACCTCTTAAGCCACCACATAGATTAATATTTTTCAAAATAAAGACTTTGGTTATCTTTATCAGCTGGAAAGAATGACTCCGAGATTAATCAACATAATTGTTCCGGGGGGTTCATAATTACGACTCTCATGTACTGAACTACAGTGAGAGTTTTCAGAAAACTGCACAAAACCCCTTCTAAATAATTTTTAAAAGAGCTGCTTATATGAGTTGAGTCGCCTGTCCCAAATGTAGTCTTTTTAAATACCAATATATACAGTCCATGCTCTTAATTAATAGATCTGTACATATTAGAGGTTGGTTGAAACTGCTTATACATAAGCTTTTTGGAGATCATTTATTTCCGTTTAAGAGTCAGCAACTGTCAGAGTTGGATAGATTTTGCTGTTTTTTCAGTAGCTGTTTCAGTGTGGCTGCATTTGTTTGCATGTGTAAATCTGTGCATGTCTGTGGATATCTCCTACCTAAAGTCCTCTCTGTTTCCCATGTCCCAGGCTGTGGGGTGACAGACCACCTTGCGTCCATCACTAGGCTTCACTAGCATGGAGTTATTCCAGAAGTTTGGGAACATCTCGTACAAGCCCACAGACATAAAGAACTTCTCTGCTTCTTTGAAAAGCCTCTCCTCAATCCAGCCCTGAAATTCAAATTGACATTTAAAAGACGGTTTCAGTTCCAACAGAGGATTTCATTATCTTGGTTGTTTAATTTCTTTACCACTGAAAGCATAATGTTCAATGCTTGTTTTGAACACTACAAATTAACACATTCAACAAAATTGTACTGCACCTTGTCCACCATAGTATTGCTGACATCAATGTCTTCTTTATTAGGGTAAGGGACTGATAGACGATACAGGTTGGTCCAGAATCTTCCCCACATGTCACCTGAACAATCAAAACTAAAGGTAATAACTTTCTACTCCACATTCTCCGAGTACGAAGAGATGCTCTTTTGGAAATAAACAAAGTGGTAGTGGTAGTCCTGGACTGGGACTTGAAACTAACATGAACTTAAATTGTGACATGGTTGATATGGCTGATATTTCTCTACTGTTGCAAACCTGAGTTACAGTACAGATGTTTGAGTTTACAATTTGCTTTACCACTGAATAACTGACTCTTTTATACAATTTTCCTTTTATGCTTGTTTTTCTTTTGGTAAAGCTAGACAAATCATACCCAGGAGATGGGCTGGCAGAGGCCCTTCTGAATCAATGTGTCCTGGGTAGACTTCCATAAGCCTGGCTCTTACATAGGCATGCAGCTCCATGTATAAGGGCAGGATCTGGGAAAAAAATAAACAAAATAGTTAATTACTTTGCACAATCAATAACAAACCATAGATTCCTTTCTTTTGGGTAATGTAGACGTTCTGAATGTACAATACATTAATATTAGACGTACCTCATTGTATAAAGAACGGACATCTTTCATCAGACCATCTCCGGTGTACTTGTACTGAATTTCCTCCTCGATTGTCTCATAGTTATACCTCCAGTAAGCTCCATAGTCTTCAAAACCTGTAGGAGTGTGTGTCAGAGAGGAACAGATCGAGAGAGATAGAAAGCAGACACATTTCAATTTACTACTGGAGGCTTTTTTGGTGGCATTTTAGCTGTTTTTTGTGGTAGAGTAAGCCGTGGCGCTGCCAGTATTGCTTGAGTTAGAGGATAGGACATGCTCGTCCAAACTCAGCTGTTTACTGTGTTACAACAACATCATCATGCATGATCACTGAACACCATTAGCTCTCTGTTTGTCCTATCCACAATCAGTATCAGCTTATTTCGGTATAGTTTCTTAACATGTTTACAGCCTTTTAGTCAAAGTATTTCCATTGTGTGGTAATTATTTAAGCTACATTAGGTTTCCATCCAGAATTATCAAGTGCATGTCATTCACACATTAAAAACATGATACATCCTGGGGCGTCCTGGTAGCTCACCTGGTTGAGTGTGTGCCCCCATGTACATGTACAAGGCTCAGTTCTTACCACAGCAGCCTGAGTTCAAGTTTGACCTTTGCTTTTCACTTCCTTTGCTGCATGTCTTTCCCATGTCTCTCTAACCTTTTTCCTTTCTTAATCTGTCCTATCAATAAAGGCAAAAAAGCCCACAAAATAATCTTTAAAAAAAGAAAACATTATACATCCTCACAAGTAGAGAAGGTCCGCTACCATTTTTTGCTTCCCAATACCGATTCTGATACCTGAACTTTTGTATCAGCCAATCCTGAGTACTGATCCCATAACAATGTGTCATGTATTTTTATTAGGTTTTGACAACTGTATACTACTATGCCTGTTTGGATGCGATATAATTTCAATTTCTGTTGTAGGTCTGGCTCAGGTTAAACTCTTTGTATGACATAAACAAACACAAACATTGAATTTTTTGTATCCAGTTTGACAGTCATACAGTTTGACTTAAATAAACTACTTTAACGTGGATTTTCTTTAGGGCTTTATTATGTGGTATCGGATCGGTGCATAAACTCCGGTGCTGATACCAGGTTTTAGGCAGTATCGGAGGCGATACTGATACTGGTATCGGTTTTGGAACATCTCCACTCACAAGTAAACATTTACATCAAGTTGAATATTTTCTTTGAGATGTATCACCGTTTAGTTTGGCAGCTTCATTCTTCAGATCCACATAATCTTCATACAGCGGCCTCATCTTCTTCCCCACCTCTCTCCTCCAGCCCTCCCACACATGCAGACGCTCAAAGTAGTCTGTGCTGTCGGCCATTACATGTTCCAGGCCTGTAAACAGAAGAGCATTCAAGTCAGTGACAGATTATATTGATGAAATGAATAAATGTTTTACTTTATATCTATTCTGAAAAAAAACTATTGCACTAAACAAGTATGATGTATGACATAACTGTACTTTATTTCATGATAACTGATACCACTACATTTTGGGGGGAAATATTGTGCATTTTAATATGCTACATTTATCCCAGAACTATATGCTGTTTGTTAAGCATGTAAACAGTTTATAAAACATGCATTATTCTACATTAAACTTCTCAACAGTTGTAACTGTTCTTGAAATTATCTCCACCTTGACATCAGTAAAATGACAGTATTGCAATATATAGTCTGTGATAATTATAACATGGGGAAAGAAGCCATTTGGCATTATATTTTGGTACCAATACTTTTTCTTCAGTAATATTTTGAATGATGGACTTTTACTTTTTTACTAACCATCAGAGAAGATTAAAAGGGGAAATCTGGTATACCTTTTGTGGAAATGTTAACAACGCACACACACCAGAACTGTGACAAACCAGACACTGATTCTGCATTAATAGGTCAAAGGTCAAAAATACTGGGAGATATTTAGTTAATCTTTAACAATTGCATTTTCTAAGCTTGTTGCATAGTTTTTTTTAAACGTTAAATCTTAAACTGAAAGTAACAAGTAACTATAAAGCTGTCAGATAAATAAATATACTGTAGTAGAGTGAAAAGTAGTTTGCTCTAAAATGTAGAAGTATAAAGTAGCATCATATGGAAACCCTCAAGCAAGATACAAATACCTTAAAATATGTAATATTGCAACTTTCCACCAATGGAAACATGCAGTTGTGATCCTGTTTTTAAATGTGTTTGTTGTTCAAGAACAGTATAAAAACAACACAATCCCCACAATGGATTAGAGTATCTTGGTAAAATCTCTGTTACAACTTTGAACTTATTTTCTCATTGAGTATGTTAATTATAAACTGCTTTATCTGACTTTGGCCTCCATTAGCAGGCCGCCCCGTCGCCATAACCAGTCTTTAACAGAGTCGTACCTGGCTCCAAAGTCTGGCAGTTAAACGGGTCGTCAATGAGACACACCGTCGCTGTGCTGTAGATTGTACTCATCTCACTCATGACCTTACTGAGCTGTGCAAGTAAATTAAAAAAAGAAAACACAAGGACAAAATGTTAAGGTAGATGAAGCACTTTGGAAGCTTTCCAGAAGCTGTGTCTTTAGGGCTTTTACAAGCAAAGAACATATCCGTAATTCCTCAAATAAAGACAATAGTCAATTAAAAGCCGGCCTCTGATAGTGGCAGGGGGCGTGGCCAAACACGGACAAATAAAGGCCGGCCTCAAATTAAGGCCAGGGAAATAATAGTTTGGATAATATCATAAATGCCTTTCATATAATGTGCATTCAAGTTTACCGTTATGTAAATTTCTACCAATTTAATTTAGTAGACTCAACAATTTATTTATAAATGTATTTATAATTTGTTTTTGTTTTTTTCTGGGTTATGGTACTCATGTAAAGTATTATTTTCCTTCCGGTATTTTAGACAGTAGTGCGGCTGCATGTGTTATTACACTTTACACTTGGCTGGGTACCGTAGGCCTACAGGTGCAACTAGATGGCAGTAGCCACATTGGATGTAACACAGGTCTAACATGGTAATATTTTTGCAAACATTCTAAAAAAAAAGTAATGCTCTCTGTCCACTGGAACGCATTTAAAAAGGAATTAGAAATAAAAGCCTGCGTCTAATACCAGCCTGCTTCAAATAAAAGCCGGGTAACTTCTGCAGTTCTGGCCCCGGCTTTTATTTGAGGAATTACGGTATTTTAAGACCCACCTAATCCCATATAACAGAATGAAATATAACAATTGTCTTACTTGTGCAGCTTTATCTGGGGAAAGGGCACCAGAGCCTTGGTCTTGTAGGGAAATTAGCTGTAATTTGATTTCTGGATCCTTGATCTGGTCAACGGGGAATTTCAACGACTCTTCTGACATCTGGGAGTAGAATTTCCCCCACATTTCCCCCTCTTTTGTCTGGGGAGGTTGTAAACAGACACATCAAAATACCGTCTTGAGCATTCTAGAGATGTTAAAAGCCTCCCAAAGCTTACCAGTTTATCTGAGTTCTCCTTTGTGATGTTGGTGTTGTAGGCCCATGATGCCAGCGAGTACTGGTACATACGCTGAGTGGCCTCCTCATCAAACATCTGCAGGAACTCCTTTGCCTTGTTCTCCACATCTGACTGAGCAGAAACAGTGCAGGACACAGCCAGCAACACTACAAGAACCCGAGCAAACATCTCTAGTACTTCAGCTCCCTCCACACACACAAACTAACTCTGAGAAGGAGGGACATTTCAATAACTTTATGTGTTGCCTTGACCTTTGGACAGCAGAGCCATAACTTAGGGTGTATATGAGTTTTCATTTATAGAGAGGATGTTTCAAAAGAACAGTAAATGTCAATGCAGGAGTCTGTGTAATATTGTATACATTATTAGTTCCAAAATAGACACAATCTCTTTTCATATTTATATTTGTGTAGTTTGCAAATATTTTCTTTTGATAAGGTCCCTGGCTGTTTCTTAGAAGCTAGTCAACATGATAAAATAAATCAAAATTTTTTTGGCATAAAATGAAATGCCTGTTATGAGCAATGTCTACATTACTATCAATAAAATAAATACTCGAGACCACAGTAAAAAAAAAAAAAATGCTTTTATTAGTGACTGTTCCTTTGGAATCAAAGACAATAACTTTTTTTATTGTCTCCTTGAAACTTATTTTTTTTATCTTATGGCTTTTTCTCACCTGATAAAATTTGTTGTAATTGTTTAATTATTTTATGCTCTTTTATCTTTTGGAATGTTTTTAACTTTGTTTTCCTTGTTTTTTTTAAAGGTTTGATATAAATAAAGTTACTATTATCGCGGATATTATTATGAGAATGTGAAAGAAGAAAGTGTTTTTTACTAGTGTTCACTTGGATAATGGTTGCTTTTTTTTAAATGTCATTTTTTAAACTCACATAACCCTTTGAGGAGGAAAGTCAAGGTAACAAGAAACAACAGCATTAGATGAGACTCCAACCTTCTTATCTGGAGCTGGATTTCCCAGCCCCGGATAAGATGCAAGTCATGGACATTAGGCCATAAATGCTCATAAGAAATCCTCAGCCACAGGGGCAAGGTTTACTATTTTAATGTATTATTGACAACACCAAAATATTATATAATACTTTCTTTGTCAAAAGCAATCAATAACCTACTAAGACTTATATGAAAATTAATTCCAATAAAATTATTCAGAATTGTTTTTGTATCCCAAAAATCTCTCAGTATGGCCTCAGGCTACCATTTTATTTCTGAGCTTGACATCTAGGGCTTAGATTCAGGCTTGTTTTTGTATTCAACCATTTATTTATTGTGCTTTTGGAGTGCCATTATGTTGATTATTCATGTTTCTATCAATGTTTCACTCAAAGGCAGTGAACCCAGTTTTACATCCCTGGGAACATCAACTTGGTGCAACATCACCATCCTGTGGACGCAGTCTGTATCATCATACCCTCATGTTTTCTTCGGGTCAAATTTGACCGGTTTTCAAAAAAAATGATAGGAAATAAAGGAAGTCAAAATACAGGTGAAAAATGTTGGAAAAGGCGGCAAAATATACAATACAAAAAAGAAATACTAAAACTTCATAAAAAATTTTTTAAAAAGCAACACAATTGTTGAGATAAGGATACTGTCTATAGGAAAAATAACGATATGGTCAAAACCACTACAGTGCTCATTTACCTATTTTTAAAGGAAAAATAAATATCAAGTTTTTGTCACGAAGGCATCATGACCTCCGTGATCGATGGAAAAGACGTAAGGTGACAGTACAAACTTTAAGAATTTAAACGGTTTCTTCCCAATGTCTGAGTTGAAAATCCATCTTATTGTCATGTAAGAGTCCTGTTCATGTTGCACAGAAATTTTAATTGCATTTTGTGCCTGTTAAGAGGCACAAAGGTATTCTTTAGAACATGACCCCACAACTGGCATTTTAGCTGCCTGGGAGCTCTGGCCATTACCTGCAGCAACTCCAGTTTGCAAGCACCAATTTTGGTCGTTACTCGGAGACATCTAGTGATCAAGATTCAGGTAGAAATTGTCCGGATTTCTCCTTTAAGTGGCAAAATAACTAGCAACTATAGCTGTCACAGCCCTCATCAGTATTCACCTCTGAGATGTGTAAAAGTATAAAGTACCATAAAATGGAAGTACTCACGTAAAGCACAAAAAACGTAACATTGTGCTTAAGTACAGTTCTGGGTAAATGACAGTTTCAGATGCTTTACTTACATAAAAGTAGCAACAATATGGTGTAAAAATTTAAAAGTAAAAGTCCTGCATTCAAAGGGGCTGGTATTAATAAAGACGCAGGGGCTTGGGGGACTTTGACAGAGAGGCAGAATGAGCAAAAATAAACACAACAGAGAAAGCTCTTGAGACAAAAAAAAAGTTAAATTATGAGCAGCATTTTAATAATGTACCCGTTCTACATAGAGCAAATTCAAACTATTTTTTAGACTGTGGATGTTTTATCAATAATAAATATTGGATCACATTTTAGAAAGGGATCATACATTTTGTATACAGTATGAAATTTATATTTTTTATAAAAATGATGCACAAACATTGTATGTCAGCCAACACATGCTGTTGGGTGTTTCCAAACTGTGCTTGATTGACATCTCCCTCACCTTTCTGTTTGCTTCTTTTGTACCTATAGTTCCTTTTCTGTGACTCAGTCACAGAGTCAGAGTCCTGTCGAATCCATGACTCCCAGGCACTGTCTTGTACACTTTAGTTTGCATATTTAAGTAAATACAATAATTCCATCTGGAGGAAGTAAACTCATTAGATCTAAAACGGTTACTGTATAGAATTTAAAGCAATGATCACATGCTTCACATTCAAAATAAATGGTGGATATGTTCAAGTAAAATGTAAAGGCATGAAGAATTTCACACTGTGTATTCAAACAACCATCGTTTGTTCCCATTAACATCAGTGTCCCTTAGCGCATTATAAATCATTACTGTATGGTTTATTGTTTGCTGGGATGCAAACATTGACCGTTTTACAATAGAGGTAATAGTAAAGAAAATATGGCAGAACATAAATTAATTGACAGGGAAACAACCCAAGCAGGAAACTAGGCTTAGAATAAAAAATGAACAATCTGCTGGTGAGAGACCCTGTTGTTTTGGCAGAAGAATTCCTGCTTCGTTAAATCAATAGTAGATTTGGTGAAACAATTCACATCATCACATTGTGATTATAGACTCCAGACGCTCGATCAAAAACCATGTTAAAATGATATCTAAAAGAATTAAATTAAATCTCAGTAATTTTAAGCAAATCAGAGGATTTCTGTCAGATGCAGCTGCTCTGATGTTTCTCCACTTAATGATATTTTCACATCTGAACTACTGCCTCACCAGCTGGTCTATGCTGGGTTCTACTACCCTAAAACCAGTTGTACAAGAAGGCACCTAAGACTCTAGATTTAAAAAAAACTTACTCTTATCATCACTGCAACATTTTAGAGAAATATAGCTTACTGAGCTTTGATCAATTTTGTAAATTTTCCTCAATGTGCTTAATTCATAAAGTACTACATGGCCTGGGGCCACCTCCGTTGCTATAGTTTATTAAATGCAGACAGGCTCGGATCACCAGTACTGTTGTAAACAGGGACTGTGAGGTTCTTTTTAGAAAAACCTCCTTCAACCATAATGCTATAACAACGTAGAGCATTATAGAACATAAACTACCTCCAGCTATAAAGGAATGTCCCACTTTGGCCACCTTTAAGAGTCAAGTCAAGTTGGGGCGTAGAGCTAACCAAACGTACAACTACCTCTTACTGTTTGCTGTTTTTTGTGTGTGTTTTTTTGTTTTTTTTTACTCTTTCTCTGTTTCTCCTTGTTTTATATATCAAATGTTACTAATGTATATCTTCTGTATCTTTTTATTATAACTTCAAATGCCTTAATGGACTACGGATAAAAATTAGCCCTTGGGCTACAATCTGGCATTTTTACGTGTACTATCGTACATGTTCTTAATGTGCATTGTCCTGAAATATTAAATAAAAACAATTTGTAGTAACACTTTCGGCAGCTTGGAGTGAAGCGCATGACAGGTTACTGTCAATCTGTGCTGCCTCGAGTTTGCTGCAACAGCAAGTTTACTGCGGGCATGTCTATATACAGACTAAGCCAGAGGCTATAGGATAATCACTGTGAATGAAAGACAACAGCCAGGCTTAGTAACCTGGAAACTCACAATCAGCAAAAAAAATCTGTTCACTGGACATCGTTCAGCTAACGTTACAGTATAGGCTCCTGCTGTAGGTGAACTTATCTGGACGTTTAAAGCCTCAGCGTTTGACCAGGAGGATAAATACTGGTCAGGGATGTGTGCACTACATTGTCTTCCATGGGGTTATGTGTTGTATTAAACACATTAACATAATCAGCTATTAGTAGGCTATGTTTGAAAAATATGACATGATTTTTATTTTTATTGATTGTTTATTTGATTTCATTTCATTAATTGTGTATTTAATTTGAGTTATTTTATTATAAATAAAGCTTTATTAAATATCTGGCAATTAGCAATTTAGAGTGTCCAATTGGCCTAAAGTGCTTGTTTGGATTTTGGGCGAAACCCAGGGCACCATGAGGAAATCTACACAGAAATATGATTGAACTTTCATTTTGTGTTAGATTGTATTAAAGCCATAGTGCGTAGTTTCTGTTCCCTATGAGGAATTCTAAGTTATGACAACAGCACTGTTGGTGCGTCCACATGATGCAAGCCTTCTGTGATCCTGCACAGCCCCCACCCCTCCTCCACGTAGTTGCTAATAGCCAAGGAGAACATGGAGAAACCACGATAGAATCTTTAGAATAGGTCATCATTTTCTTGAGTTTTTGTGCGGAAAAGTCCCCGGACGATACAATCTTCTGAACATAGTCATACAGAGAGTGTTGTTTGGAGCTGATAGTCTTAATTAGCTTTGTAGCAACTCATTTGGCAATGGCTTGAATGTAACAGACTCTCATTAATATCAAAAAGTTATGCACTAAAGCTTTTTTTGATTGAATTAGATCATTTAGAGTTTCCAATAACTTAAAGTGCATATCCTTGGATTTTAGACTGTATGAGGAAACCTGAGGACCAGGATTCTTTGTCTTCTTGTTATCCGTCTTCTCTTTCCTTAGCCTTCTCCTCCTTTGCTTTCTTTTTCATTTCTGCCTCCTCTTATTCTATCTCTTTCATCTTCTCCTATTTTGCTTTCTTACTCCTGATTTCCACCGGCTGCGGAATGGCTGTGTCGGCTCTGTGCTCAGCCGTCCTTCAATACCCACCAGGTCCGGATTTGTTGCGAAATGGCTGCGACCATGACTGACAGCTGAAGTCACGAGGACCCACGAGAGTTCATGTATGATTGCGCGATATAACAGGGTGTGATTGCGCAATAAAACAGGGTTGAGTTTCTATAAACAGAACCACAAAAACTTCTGACCTGTTGACTTCAGGCCTATCTACAAACATTAGGGTGTTTTTCAGGTGCAGGGAAATATGATCCGCCGTGAGCACGGTGTATTTTATTTTGAAAATTAACAGGATGTTTTACTTTGTGTCTGTGCTGGACCTCCTGTCCCGTACAACCTGCCCTGTGCTGAAGAAACTCTGCGCTCTGGAGGGCTGCAGATCGCCTGAGCTGGGACGGAGTTGGGACGCAGCCATTCCGCAGTTAGTGGAAATAAACACGTTGACTTCAATGGAAACCTAATGACTCCGCCGCTGTTCCGCGGTTGGAGGAAATCAAGAGTTATTCATCTCTTTATACATTTCGCTTTTCATTTTCTGCAACTCTGTCTGTCTCACATTGTTGTTCTTCTTGCGGACAAAGAAATCTCTTGTCCCATATCTTGGGTTGTTTTTTCTTTCCATGGTACTGCATAGCAGACCTTGGTTGCCTGTAATAAAGATTGTGACTGAAGTTAACTTAGGTTTTTTGATGTCGCTGTTCATAACGTTGAGTTGGTTTATCAAAGACACTAGCGAAAGCAACACAGTACAGGAAATAGGCACAGCGGAAAGGTCCGATAGGCCGAAACCTTTTGTTTGCTGATTTCACATATCTCCGCAATTCAAATCCACGGCCAGTTGTCTACCCAACGAAGTCATTCACAGACACAGAAATGTAAAGTATGTCATCCTACAGAGTGACATTACAAATTGTAAATTTGAGGTTATATTGGTCTCCCTGTTATGACCTCCTATGAATAAACTGTTACAAAACTACAAATCCAATGGGGTCTATAAAAAAAACAAAACAGAATGGGATAATTTTCTAGAGTGGACTTTTTAATTATGTTCAGAAATCATTTTAAAAAGCAGTTCTCATAAAATTAGGAAAAGTCATGGAGTATTATTGTGATTGAATAATGTTATGTATATATATTTTTTAATTGAATGCTAATGACAAGTTAATTGGTGAAGCCAGACACATTGGTTTTCAGATGGAATTGACCAATTTAATCCTATAGAATTCTTGTCATATATTGGACATTTCATTATTAATTACCTTAATTTCATACACTGAAGTTGAGCTTGGCTGTCTGCTCTTATGAGCAAATTATATCAATAGATCATTTGTGTACAGTTCTGAACCCCTCTTGGTTCAAGGGTTATCATGTACAAAGGTTTGATAATAAAAAAGATAATAAACATTTGTCTTATATATTTACTCCAGTGTTGCCGGATCACCTAGAGGATCAAATAGCAAAGTCTGAATAAAATCAGATCTTGTTATGAAATGCTTCTATGTCAGTGTGTCCTGTCGTGATGAGAAACTTGTAGATTTTCATTTGATTATGATTTTTCTGACGGCTCCCTGTCCACACACATCCACATCTCCGGGTTTTACCTCAGTCCTCGTTCTCGTCCTCTCAGCCTGCACAGGCCACAGAGACAGGCTGCATCAATTCACTGGACAGTAACCACAGTAAGACCGGAAACGAGGAAAGACCTGAAAGAAATAAAAGCTTAAGGTGTGCAGACTGAGACTAAAACAATATATGTGTATTCAGAAAAATATTTTTCAAGATATTCTATTATTTTACGTTTAATCAACGCCTATTATTTTTTTGTATTTTCTATCAGATTTCCATCCATCCCCAGTCTCCTCCATCATTGTTTATAATTCTACTAGACTCAGGTTTTTATTTTGAAGGTTTTAAACAGTGTTTCCTTTTCAATCTGGATGGTTTGACGCTGCACGTAGGCAACCCATGATTGCAGACTCAACACGCATCCTCACACCACTGACCTGGGCTAAGCTGTGTCCTGCATGTGTGTGCATGTGTGTGTGTGCATGCGTGAGCGGGAGTGTGAGTGATCCCCAGAATCCAGCAGCAGGATGGAGGATCTCAAGGAGAATCTGGGAACTTTGGATTGACGCCCGGGGATAACGCGCGGACGGCCTGAACCTCATTGGGTTTCACTTGGATTTATATATTTGGATGTTGTCTGTTTCCCCCTTTTCCCTTTTTCTTCTAGGCAGTGGGAATTTACACTTGGCTTACAACTATCATTTCTGGCGTGCAAAATGCCATTCGCGAAAAGGATTGTGGAGCCGCAGCTTCTGTGCAGGCACCAGATCCCAAACGATGAAGCTCTGCTTTTCGAGGACCTGTGTACCATCAGTAACGTGGTTCTGTCCCGGACCTTGCGACAGCTGTCCGACCTGGCCCGGCACGCCTGCTCCTTATTTCAGGAGCTGGAAAACG